>NC_137675.1:8044850-8469850 GCF_963989245.1 Nansenia antarctica | reverse complement strand
GTCAAATGGCAGCTGCGTCTGTCATGTGAAATGGACAGCATCCTTTTCAGTGAGCTGTACAATGAATCACGTTGTGTGAATTAGTGTTAGTCTACTAATACAGTGGAATAGAATGTTGAGCCTGTCGATAAAACTGAGAACTTATGGAAATGTTGTAGACATTGTGGGGAAACAACCCCCCTAACCCCTTTACACTGAGGCTGGACCAAACAATATGGTGTATACCCGTGAATCATTACACCCCTGTGTGGCTTGTATTGACTCTTGGTTTCTGGGCCCTTAGCAACATTGAGACATTACCTTTAAAAAAAAAAACTAAAATGCATCACAGTATTTACACATACCTACAATTATTATAAAATATTGAAAATATTAGAAAAATGACTGAGAATGGTGAGAGAAGAGAATGGGGGAAAAAGGAACATGAAAGTACATAAGAAACAGAAAGAGAGACAAGAGTGGCATGGCTTTTCGTGTTTACATAAAAATCTGGCCAGACTGATAAGGGTGGAAAACATGTTATCAAAAAGGTGTGTGTCCAGCACACACACACACACACACACACACACACACACACACACACACACACACACACACACACACACACACACACACACACACACACACACACACACACACACACACACACACACACACACACACACACACACACACACACACACACACACACACACACACACACACACACACACACACACACACACACACACACACAGTCCCTGAAGAAAATGTGTTACAGTCTCCAATGAGGCACATACATCATGCATATAGGCACACACATTTTTCCCCCCAATACAGTTAGTAGCTTAGGGATACAGATTTGAATAAGAGAGAGAGAGAGAGAGAGAGAGAGAGAGAGAGAGAGAGAAATAAAGAGATGCTAAGAGCACTTCCACACACACACAGCCAGACTCCCTCCAAAAAACATGTAGAGCAGGTTCTTGACCTCATGTGTCACCTCGAAGCCAAAGCCCTCCCCGATCACTACGTGCCACGAGCTACCAAACTTCTTATCCATCGACTCCTTTATCATCTTCGCTGCATTCTGAGAGAATGACAGAGAGGGGGGTGGTGATGGGAAGAGGAGGGGAGAGAGAGCGAGAGAAAGAGAGAGAGAGAGAGTTGGTTTTAATTTTAAAGCAACAGGAAAACCTCATGCATCATCCAGCATAACAAAATATCAGACAGCAAGCTAGGGTCACCATTGATTCAACATTTGTGCCTCCATTGGGGCGGTGGTAACCTAGTGGTTAGAGACTTGCTAGCAACCGGAAGGTCGCTGGTTCGATCCCCGCCTCAAGGTGGAGTTGCATGTGCCCTTGAGCAAGGCACTTAATCCCTAATTGCTCCAGGGGCGTCGACTATGGATGACCCTGTGCCTCGGCTGCCTCCAGCAAAAAATACCAAATTATCAGTCCTATTTCTATGGGGTTAGATAACGTTGTAATGTTTTATTTGAGTTTTGACTTTGTACAGGAATTTCCTCCTGGACAGTTCCTAAAAAAAGAGTGGTTGAAGCTTGTGAAGTACGCCCACACACCTCATTGTTGGTGGCAAACTTCTCGCAGGCAGTGACACACAGCTCCATGGCCTCTACTCTCATCTCCTCTGGCATATCCGTGTGCTGAAGAGGGAAACCATACTGATATGAGACTTCTGAGAGCTATTCTAACAGTGGCGGCTGGTGATAAACATTTTGGGTGGGGCACAGGTTATGGGGGCATGCTCCACGGGGAAGAATATCAACTTTAAAATCTGAATTTACAGTCGATTTTAGCATGAGAATATATATATAACTTAATTATTTTTATATATAACTTATTAAAGGGCAAACTGCAAACACAACAAAAATATAATGCACAACAACTGACAAATCAACTGGAATAGTCTTTGTTAGCAGAGTAGACCTAATGTTAACAGAATGGACTTATACCCTTTGTCTATCTGTGCAGCGGTAAGGTGAATAATTCTAGCAGTACTGTCCAGACAGTGGTCTTGTTTAGCCATTCAACTAGGCATTATTTATTCAATGGAGAAAGACATGGAACACAATGCAATTGTGATAACAAATGTGTTCTTTGTTACTTCTTTAATTAAATTAAAGTGTACCTTTCTATTATCATACAATATTTCCTTGAACATGTAAACTCTATAATCATACAGTTGTCTTTCTATTAGTTGTCTCTGTCATACTGAACTGTTTGTTATCATCCTGAACTATCTCTGTTGCTCACCTCACCTCAGTTCTGTCTCTATTGCTCTCCTCTCCTGTTGTCTGTCTCTCTGTTGATCTCCTCTCCTGTTGTCTGTCTCTCTGTTGCTCTCCTCTCCTGTTGTCTGTCTCTCTGTTGCTCTCCTCTCCTGTTGTCTGTCTCTCTGTTGCTCTCCTCTCCTGTTGTCTGTCTCTCTGTTGCTCTCCTCTCCTTGTTGTCTGTCTCTCTGTTGCTCTCCTCTCCTGTTGTCTGTCTCTCTGTTGCTGTCCTGTTGTCTGTCTCTCTGTTGCTGTCCTGTTGTCTGTCTCTCTGTTGCTGTCCTGTTGTCTGTCTCTCTGTTGCTCTCCTCTCCTGTTGTCTGTCTCTCTGTTGCTCTCCTCTCCTGTTGTCTGTCTCTCTGTTGCTCTCCTCTCCTGTTGTCGCGACGTGTTTCCGGGTCCAAAGTTGGCTGAGGCGCTGTCTTCGAAATGCCGCAATAATAATAATAATAAATTATATTTATATAGCGCTTTTCCGAGGCTCAAATACCCTGACAATATGGGGAAAACGGGAGAGTGCAGTGTCCCTTGTTGTATGAATAGATCCGAGTCTAAAAAACGATTAAACTGTCATTCCGCTGTAGTACACTGGTATTCTGGTGCGGAGAATTTCTGGTTTGGACCGGGAAATTGCAAAACGTCACGTTTGACGACAGACTTAACAACCGGATATTCAGGGCTCTCAAGTCAAAAAAATTGCGCCCCGACCGAGAAATAGGAGACAGCCAATTGGAGCGCTGCTACAGCTCACGTGTAAGCCAAAAGTATTTGGACTGCCATAGACTGCCATTCGGCCGGCGCCCCGACTCCTCCCCTATGTATTTTCACAGTGAATTTTACACACACACAGATAAAATGTTTATTGTATTGGAGGATTTTTAATGAATGCTGATAGGCGCCGACAGAATATCAGCCGCATTTTATGAATAAACAATGTCTATTGGCCAGCCGCCACTATATTCTAATGAATGTCTATCACTACATACTCTTGCATCCTTGGTAAATGCTCTCCCTCTACCCATCTCTCACACACACACACACACACACACACACACACACACACACACACACACACACACACACACACACACACACACACACACACACACACACACACACACACACACACAATTACCCTTATAAGAGGAAAGCTGTGAAGCCTTTTGTAGTCTGCCTCGTCTTTCTTGCTTTCTGCCGTCTCTGCCATCCCCCCTTATAGCTGCAAAAGAAAAACAGCCTGTCAGCTAGCTGGCTTACTTACTTACTAACCTACGGCTGATAGTGTAGCCAACTATCATATGATATAGTGTATCTAACAATCAAATGATATATAGTGTATCTAACTATCATAGTGTAGCTAACTATCAGCCAAACATAACACAGTTAGCTTGTAGCTACATTAGCTACCATGCTACCTAACGTTAGCTAGCTGGCTGGCTTGCAGATATCAGCTAAAATTCCCTTGAATTATCACAATAAATAATTAAGTATTGGGTCGAATTGTAGCACTGTGTTTAACACACACTATAGCAACTGCAATTTACGCACCGTTTGCAACAAAACAGAAGTTTCGTCCACTCTCAGCCCAGTTGTTAAGGAGACATTTGAACCATAGCAACAAGCGCAGATCCTACGCCCTAGTTGTCCATAACAACGGCTGTTTGACGGCAGACTTTACGACCCGAGGGATCCACTCGCTTGATACCTTGGCTGCGTTCGTAAATCCGCTCTGAGAGCGCCGGAGCGCACACTGACTCAACGTCATAGTCATAGTGGGACCAAGTAATTTGATTTGAAGAAGGATTCCATGAGTGCTGATCAGATTTACAGAGCGTATTTACGAACGCACCCTTTGTAATGCTTGTCATTGCTGGAATTAAAATATTTAATTCAATTAACAACATGATAAGTAGGCTATAGTAAAATGTCCTATAGTAAAAAAAATCTTACGGCGGCTAAACTAAATGCCCGGCTGTTGCAGATGTGAATGATAGTTTCATCAACGTTTTTGAGTAGGGTAAGTTGTTTGAAAGAGACAATGAGCCATTAGCCAATGAATGGTTGCAGATTAGGCCTACATTAGAGAATGCATTGGCATGGGTTCATTGGGTTTTCATCTGCCCGAGTGAACCTGAGGTTATGAGATGAGTTGGTGACTCAGTTAGAACCAAACTGAGTATGATAATGGTAACCCTAGATCACATTGACAAGAAGAAGTCGAAAAAAAGAAGTTACATCACAGGAAACAAGTTATTGTATTGAATTACATCCAAATACGTCATGTGTGTGTGTGTGTGTGTGTGTGTGTGTGTGTGTGTGTGTGTGTGTGTGTGTGTGTGTGTTCATTCATATGCCCATTATTGTAAGAAGATTTGATGGACTAACCATGCTCAATCCTCATCCACTTAAAGGTGACAGAGAGAGAGAGGGAGAGGGAGATATGAAGAAAGAGACAATCAGAAGAGAAAGAATGAGAGGTGCTTGACAGATGGGAAAGTGTAAAGAATGACAGCAGAGATACCAGCTGGAGAGAGAAGAGGAGGATCATTGGAGAGGAAGAAAGTTCTCCAAAATTCTGTTTTTTAAGTGTTGAAGGGAGAGGGGGAAGAAAAGAGGTAAACCAGTGTCAGGAAAAGAAATAGGAGACAGCATAATGGAGAGAATAAATGTACAGGCGTCAGGTGGATGAATAGTGTTTGAAAGAACAAAACAATGAAAAGGGAAAAAGAGAAAATGGAGAGTCGATGACTGAAATATCAATATTCATGGTGAGAACACTATGGTGAAGACAGGGGTGGTGGCAGTGGGTTCCCTAGCAGAATGAGAGGTAATTAGGACACATGTTTTATTCAGGAGAGGGCCGACAACTTCATGTGATGCTGGTAATATCCTAAGCAGAGGTACTAGATAAAGGGGTAGTTAGTGAGAGCCACAGCACAGGCTGTTGGACAGAAAGACAGAGAGAGAGACAGGTAGACAGAACATTTTAGTAAAAATAACAATGACCGATAGATATTCATTAGAATAGCTCTCAGAAGTCTAATTATCACTATGGTTTCCCTATTCAGCACACGGATATGGAGGAAAAAATCTGAGGTCCAGCCCCTGCTCATCGACGGAGAGAGCGTGGAGAGAGTCTCAACCCTCCGATTCCTGGGGGTGCACATACAGGATTACCTGTCCTGGAAGAACAACACAGCAGCCACCATCAAGAAGGCACAACAGCGGCTCTACTTCCTGAGAGTCCTCAGGAAGGAACACAACAAGCAGGAGATACTGGTGGCCTTCTACCGCGGCGCAGTGGAGAGCATCCTCACCTACTGCATCTGCAACTGGTTCTCCAGCTGCACAACCGCAGAGAGAAATGCGCTACAGAGAGTCGTGAGAACAGCCCAGAAGATCACCGGCGCCCCCCTCCCCTCTCTGGAAGAGCTGTACAACACACGCTGCCTCAGGAAGGCCTCCAAGATCTCCAGAGACCCAACCCACCCTGGGTACGAACACTTTGCCCGGCTGCCCTCGAAAAGGCGGTACAGGACCATGGCCGCAAGGACAAACAGACTGAAGCTCAGCTTCTACCCCAGGGCCATCCAGGCCCTGAACACAGCAAAGACCTAGGTTCTGGGCCCTGGACAGTCTGGACGGATTGATGGCAGCTGCTGGATTGAAAAAATCAGGTGTAGTGCTGAGGCACAAATGTGTACATTTCAAGCCTGCAAACTGCGACACTTTAAATGAATGTGCAATAACACTATGTGCAATATGACAACCCTAGTCGTCTTATCTGTACAGTATAGTATAGTATAGTGGATAGTGTACATAGCCTTTATTTATGTAAACCAGCTCTTTTCCCTTCTTGTTTTTTTTCTTGTTTTTTTCTTTCCTAGCACCAGGGGAGCCACCCCTCCCAAATTTCGTTGTTTGGTACCTGTACTATAGCAATGACAATAAAGACCATTCATTCATTCATTCATATGCCAGAGGAGATGAGAGTAGAGGCCTTGGAGCTGTGTATCACTGCCTGCGAGAGGTTTTCCACCAACAATGAGGTGTGTGTGTGTGTGTGTTTCTTTTGCAGCTATAAAGGGGGATGGCAGAGACGGCAGAAAGCAAGAAAGACGAGGCAGACTACAAAAGGCTCCACAGCTTTCCTCTTATAAGGGTAATGTGTGTGTGAGTGGGTAGGTGGGTGTGTGGCTCTCTCTCTCTATCTGTATGTGTGTGTGTGTGTGTGTGTGTGTGTGTGTGTGTGTGTGTGTGTGTGTGTGTGTGTGTGTGCGTGTGTGCAGGCGTCCGTGAGAGAGATAGGTAGAGGGAGTGCATTCACCAAGGATGCAAGAGTATGTAGTGATAGACATTCATTAGAATAGCTCTCAGAAGTCTCATATCAGTATGGTTTCCGTCTTCAGCACACGGATATGCCAGAGGAGATGAGAGTAGAGGCCATGGAGCTGTGTGTCACTGCCTGCGAGAAGTTTGCCACCAACAATAAGGTGTGTGAGTGTGTGTGTGGGTATACACAACTGCATCATGTAGCTGGGTTAATGCCAGAGACACCCTCACTGTCTTGTCTTTTTACAAGCTTTTGGTTCAATCTTGCGGAATATAAAAATAAGAAAGTCAGAAAACTAGCTACAGTCATGTGAAAAAGATTGGACAAAACCGTTGTCTTTTTCAACAGATGTAAACATATGGACATTTGGTCTTCATTTGAACACTATTGAGAGATGGAGGTAATATAACTAAACAAATAAAAACAGAAAAAACATATATTTTCAAAATGATTTATAACATTATTAACATTAACATTAACATTAATAATGAATAGAAATGCAATTTTCTTGTGTGGAAAAAAGGACAGGCAGGCAGACAGACAGACAATGAAATAAGTGGGAGGTGATACCAGACCAGAGCACAGTTCAGTTGTGTGGGTGTGGCAGCAGTCACACATCTTTATAAACCCACAGACCTGCTAGCACAGACATTTCTACTTCACAACGTATTATATACCTGCCTTTGGCTAAGGATATGATAACAGTAATAGGATGCTGTCAAAGATGAATGAATGAATGAATGGACTTTATTGGCATTGCTACAGTACAGGTACCAAACAACGAAATTTAGGAGGGGTGGCTCCCCTGGTGTTAGGAAAGAAAAAAAAAAAAAAACTTTAAAAAAAAAATCACAAGAAGGGAAGTAGCTGGTTTACATAAATAAAGGCTATGTACACTATCCACTATACTATACTGTACAGATAGACGACTAGGGTTGTCATATTGCACAATAGTATTGTTTCACGTTATTTAAAGTGTCACAGTTTGCAGATCAAGCTGTCTGTTGTTGTTGTTTTCCTCTGGATTCTAGGGTTATTTATCCAGTTACACAATTCTTAGTCATGGACCTAATAGTCATGGACCTATACTTTTCATGAAGGAAATGTACAGTAAACGGGGAGAGTTGCCAACATCACCTGGTTTCCCAGAGTTCATCACAGAGTAGGAAACGTTGAGTAGGTCGGTTAGGAATGGAAGGGAACCGCCAGAGTCAGACTGGATGAGGGTAAGCGGGTGGCTTGTGCTTGTGAATTGTACCATTCCTTTCCATGCATTACAATGAGCCTGTCCTTTGGACAAAGGGTTGAAAGTGGACCGAGTGGGCAGGCAGAGGATGGAGTGGGCAGGCAGTTGCCCAGTTGGATGTTCCAAGTTGCAAGACAACAGCAGGATGGAGGGGAGTGAGAGATGTTAAACCAGAACTCTGTTGTATTCCGTGTGTTGTTCTGTTGTAAGCCGAAAACGAATTAACATTTTAACCTAAAAAATGTATAATAATCCTTTTAAACTTGAACTCTCTCTGTGTAATGGGATGGTGTGTGTTGCGGACCCAGGTGCGGTGCAGGACAAAGTGACGACGGCAGGCAGCGGTTGGCACAAATAAGGACACTCTACTTGGAGAAGAGTTATAGAAAACTATAACGAAAAGCCACAGGAAGAAACCCCCTTCCTGTGCTAAAACAAGACAGAACCCCACTGGGAGAACGCTGCTCAAAACCAGTGTGAATACTGTAGACCAGACCAACAGGGAGGATACCTCTCCACTCCTGTACCAAGGTCTGCCCACAACCAGACGCTGGAGCAGCCCACAACTCGACTTTCTGCAAGCCAGAAAGGAACTACATTATATGTTACCTGACAGTAAAAAGGGTTAGAGAGGAGGACGGCTGCACACTCTCTCTATCTATCTATCTCTCTCTCTCTCTCTCACACACACACACACACACACACACACACACACACACACACACACACACACACACACACACACACACACACACACACACACACACACACACACAGGTGGCCATAAGATGATCCTTTGATCTGTACACAGAAAATCATTTTCTACAAAACTATTTAAATACCAGCACCTGTGCATTGTTATTGGTCCCCTTAGCTTTAGGTGTTAGCTACTGGTTTTAGGTCTTAGCTACTCGTTTTAAGTGTTAACTACAGGTTTTAGGTGTTAGATACTGGTTTTAGGTCTTAGCTACTCGTTTTAAGTGTTAACTACAGGTTTTAGGTGTTAGATACTGGTTTTAAGGTATTATCTACAGGTTTTAGGTGTTAACTTCAGGTTTTAATTGGTCATACAGGTTTTAGGTGTTATCTTCAGGTTTTAATTGGTCATATTTGATATGTGCACAACTTGACTGTACACAGCCTGCAAATTGCAAGCCTCCTGAAAGAAGAAAGCCAAGCAGCTGGCAAGATATTGTCAACATCTCTTCCCATCTCTTCAGGCTATGCCTGAACAGTCCCTCCTGAGACATCTACTACCCCCCTGTACTGTTTCTCCAATCCCCAGTCATTATAAAAAAAGAAAAGAAAAAAAGAATCTTCCTTCTTGCTTGTTACACGATGACTGCCAATGGCTCCAGGCCTGAGCATATATTACTTTTCCCTGCTATGACTGGTGGATAGATGATTCACAAATGTATTTGTTGTAAGTCACTTTGGATGAAGGTGTCTGCACTGTAAAAAAAACAACTACGCTATATTCAGTAGAGTTAGTATTCTGAATTGTTCAGACAGGAACATTTAAATTACTATGAGTGAACGTAAAAATGTACATCAGAGGAATGGAATGGACCCCAATAAGTTCTAAACATACAATTGTGAATAAACTGAAATTGCAATTCGTTGTTGGGACAACATTGTGGATTTGTGCTAACCATAACCTAAAATGTGTTCATGGACATTGGCTCTGATTGCACACAGCGCGTGTGATCTCTATACAAACTCTTGATTTAATGCTTGTTTGGACAATAACTTGGTTACTTTCTTGATTTTTTTGTTTTGTTTTGTTATCTTGATTTGGCATATGTCCACGGTGACATACCTTTTTTGTACGGTTCTCATGTCGGCAACATTTTTGTTTGCACTTTGTGAGGTATTTTTACATACATTCAGGAGAACCATTGTGGTAAAGAACAACAATTCTTTTGTTTGTTGTTGTCCCCCAGGAGTCTATTTCCCTGCCGTATAATAAAGCACAATGCTAGCTAGGCCTTGTAGAGGAGGGGCGATCAGGGCCCCGTTCCACTAAGCGAGATTAGTTGGAACAACATTCTAATATTAGTTGGACCAACAATCTAATATCAGTTGGACCAACAATCTAATATGAGTTGGACCAACAATCTATTATTAGTTGGACCAACAAACTAATATGAGTTGGACCAACGATCTAATATGAGTTGGACCAACGATCTAATATGAGTTGGACCAACGATCTAATATGAGTTGGACCAACGATCTAATATTAGTTGGACCAACATTCTAATATTAGTTGGAACAACAAACTCACATTTCTTAGTGCATAAGGTTGCCTTGAATTTTTTAATATTCTCAACTATTCTTTTTTTAGAGTGTGCTAAATGCCCAAAATGTAAATGTGTCAGGTATATGGTTAGTTGAACCTGTGTAACATCTGCAGGACCTTCGATGTTTTGACTTCTTCAAATGTAATGCTTTACTTCAACCCAAATGAAGTATTCATTATGTTTGTGTATGTATTTGTGTGTATGTAGGTGTCTTATTCCTCCTGGTCTAAACTGTAACTTAGAGAGTGAGAGGGTGAGAAAGGAGAGCGACAATAAGATGACCCAGAATATCATGTTGCCAGCAATAATGTATATCATCACCATTTTATTTCTTTTCATCCACATATTTTACGATATCATAGATAGATCCACAGAGTTGCAAATGTGAACAAGCACCACAATGACATCACCATTAGCAGAAAATAAAGAAAAGAGAAAACAAAAGAAAGGAAGAGGAGGATAAAAAGACGTTTGACATTGTTTTGTGGTGTGTATACCCAGACAGGCACTTAATGACTAGGATATATCAATGGTGAGGGTGACTGCAGTTGTTGTGTTCCTGGGGCAATGCACAATAATAATCTTTAGTCATCTTTCAGCTGAATTCCACTGTCTTAATGTCCCATTGTTAAATTCTGTGGGGGTAAAAAAGCGCATTAAACATTCATGTGAGGTGTGGTTCACCGTGGGGATAGTGTGGTAACGGCGACAACGACAGTATCTTAAATATTTTTTACAATTTGGATTATTTTCTTAGAAATATTAGAAATCTGAACCCTTTCACTGAAAATGCTTTGCTCATGCATGCAGTTAGTTCAATCAGATATATACATAACATTCATATGATATAGAAACAGGTCAGATATCACTCTAATTCACCAAGATTGTTCATAGTTTGAGTATCTAATTGTATCTTAGAAATCAAGCTGGCTTAAATGCACCGTACATGCCAAAAGCCACATGACTTGCACAATTAAGCGCAACGTCTCCATAACAATACATACAAACAACCCATAACATTGCATTGTACAATAGAAACTTTGTGAGAGGTTTTTGTGAGTCAAAGTAAGGAGAGTTGGTCGGCACAGGACAGACGTTTAACTACGTAATACACATATACAGAACAATGTGGTGTTACCATGACCACCTCTGCAAGAAATCAACATAATGTGGGATAGAAAAACAAACTCTAACTTAAATGAAAAGAAATACAGCAATACATGTTGCAACATGAACTGGTATCATTTTAAAAAATGAATTAAAAAATCACCATTCAAAGAAAAACACAAGCATCAGAGCATACGAAAGACAAAGCACTGGAAGACTTAACACTCTAGTTTAATTTCATTTCCAACTCAAGGTGCCACATATAAACACATTAGGCAAAAGAAGCAAAACAAAAAATGTCTGGTTACATTCGTAAAGACCCACAACCTCTGGTTAGAAACAAGCACAGGGCCCACCACTGGAGCTTAAAGTTACAGTGTGCACCTTTAACTACTGCTTCCAAAAATCAACTCAGAAGTGCAGTACGTCGATTCATACACTCTCTCCCCTCACAGAACAAAAGTGAGTTTGCTGTCTTGTTCTGTACAAGTTTCACTGTGTAGAACTGGAGAAGAACATTCAGCGTGGACATCTAGAAAAGAAAAAAAAAACTAACCTGTTCTTAACCAACTCACCCTATCTCGCAACCCATCATACCAGCCTTCATTCCAACCTTCCAAAAACCCACCGTAAAACCTCCTTCTCTAAGAGGAAGCGCCCCTAAAACATGACATACGCTCTGACCCCGATTTCTCCTCACTGTTTGGGGCTGGAGTGCTGGGCGCAGGGGTCCACAGGCTCCTTGGTGGCCCCTCCGTAGACCTCCACGTCGCGGTCGGTCCAGGGAGCCACGGAGCCCAGCGAGGTGGAGCTGCAGGCGGCCAGGGCGGCCACCTCCGCGGGCTTCAGGAGCCGATCCCAAAGGTTGAACTGAGACAACTCTCCCACCAGGGCCTGGGAGGCATCAAATCGACCGCCCAGGGTGTCCTAAAACACAGCAGAACACAGGGTGTCCTAAACACAGCAGAACACAACCATATGGGCCAGGGTGTCCATATGTAATGTTCAATATTCAACTACAGTCATGGCCAAAAATATTGAACTTTTCCCAGAAAATTGTTGCAATTACATGCTTTGGTATTCACATGTTGATTTATTTTGTTTGCATTGGAACAACACAAAAAAGAGAACAAATCCAAAGCCAAAGCCAGAAGTTCAGGGGTGCCAATAGTTTTGTCCATGTTTGTATGTTGAATAGTTATGTAAATAATAATACTTTTTTTAAATGATCAAGCATGGATTTTTTTACTTTCTATTTTTTACTTTTTCTTGCGATGACTGATGGACAGATGATTCACTTGCAAACATATTTGTTGTAAGTCGCTTTGGATAAAGGCGTCAGCTAAATGCCAAAAATGTAAATGATGAAAGAAGTCATGCCCAGCTGTCAACAACAGATGGATGTGTGGAGGAAACAGGAGAATCCAGGAGAGGTTTAATTAGCTATTAGAATGTTTGGAGAGGACGCAATGCTCGATCTGTGTAATGTGGTGACAGCTGCAATGGCACGGTTTGGGTGGTAGTAGCAAAACCTTGACAGGGCTGATTACGTCGGCTTTGAGCGAGCTACTAGCGAAAGCGATTGCTGAGCGGTGTGTTCGTTCACAGTTTTATGCACACTGGTTCCCGCTGGGACCATATACTGTATACTGAAAAATATATGCACTGCAATGTAAGTCGCTTTGGATAAAAGTGTCAGCTAAACGGCATGTATATATATATAGGTTGAATCTCATGTTGAGTCAAGGGGCAAAGTGCAGCAAGCAAAAGATCCCCCCAAACCCCCCAAGTAAGAAGAGGCAGGAAACATCACTAATGGAACTACAGTAATGCCTCTACTTTTATGAAGGGGTGATGGGCTCCACATGTAGGTGTGAACGATGTTTATGTTTTTGGGTGTTTTGGATATGTTTTGGAGGCACATGGCTCTCTCTTAGGATAATGAAACACCAGTCATGTGTAATACTGTAAAATAATTGTGTATGTGCCCAACAATGCATACAAACCAGTCATTAGAGACCCCCCCCCTTACCTCTGCTTCTCTATCTCTCCACCCTCAACCTATCCTCCCCTCCATCCCTCCACTCTTCCACCTCTCCACTCCTCAACTCCTCTACCTCTCCATCCCTCCACCTCTCCACCCCTCCCCCTCTCCACCCCTCCAACTCTCCACCCCTCAACCTCTCCATCCCTCCTCCTCTCCATCTCTCCATCCCTCCACCCTCCACCTTTCCACTCCTCAACTCCTCTACCTCTCCATCCCTCCACCTCTCCACCTCTCCACCCCTCCACCTCTCCACCCTCCTCCTCTCCATCCCTCCACCTCTCAACCATTCCACCTCTCCATCCCTCCACCTCTCCACCTCTCCACCCCTCCACCTCTCCACCCTCCTCCTCTCCATCCCTCCACCTCTCAACCATTCCACCTCTCTATCTCACCACCTCTCCACAATCCCTCCTTCTCTCCACCCATCCTCCTCAATCCTCCACCCCTCCATCCCTCCACCTCTCCACAACCCCTCCTCCTCTCCACCCCTCCTCCTCCCCATCCCTCCACCCCTCCTCTCCTCCACCCCTCCACTCCTCCACCCCCTCCATCCTTCCAGACCTCTCACCTGTTCCTGCCCCAGAATGAGCACTCCTCCGGGCTTGATGGGATGCCAGGCAGCCAGTCCCTCGCCCCGGCCCTTCAGCTTGCCCCCCTCGTAGGCCTTCCACACCCCGTCCCTCAGGGTCCAGCTCACACAGATGTGCTGCCACACCCCCTGGGGCAGGGACAGGGGCAGCTGCGCCACCTACAGGCGAGTGAGGGTAGTGTAGTGACACAAAGAATAACAAGACGTGACGAAAGACGTAAACGAAATCAACGAACAGACAGAACACGATGACTTCGTCGGTTAGAATTGACTGACATCTTCTTTCCTTTCCACGACACCTCCCTACCGTCTCCCTACCTTGTCGTTGATGAGCAGCTCCACGGGGTTGTGAACCCCCTGGAGGAGGACCAGCTCGTTGGGCTGCCCGGGGACGGAGTAGGAGAAGGGCGTGCCGATGCCGCCTTCTTTGGCCTTCAGCCACACGCAGGCGGTGAAGGCGTACATCTCCGGCATGTCTCTCCTCACCAGGCCGTACATGTAGTTGGTGCGCATGGGGAAGGAGAGAACGAAACCGTCGGGGAAGTTGTAGTCAGGCAGACCTGAAAATTAAGACATTTCAATGTACAGGGTGTCCACCCACTGTGCTCAGTGTGCGAGAAAACGTGCTCTAATGACATTCACTTCTACACACATCTACATTTCACTTCCTTAAGGTGTAAAATACAGATCCCCAGGATACCACCCTTTGTGGCTCAGTGGGGTATCTAATACAAGTTTGGCACATGATACATCCTACAACAAAGTCGACAGCTGTAGCTGTAGCAACTTATATGTTGCATCGGTCCTGCTAGTTGTTTCTTAAGGCCGATTTAAGCTTCTGCGTCGAATTTACGCGCGTCTACGCCGTAGCCTACGTAAGGGGTCTCGCACTTTACACTTCTACGTAGGTCGCTCTGCAATTACACCGTCACATCGCTAGGTGGCAGTGTGTTTTCTATGCCCCTGTGCTGTGCCTCTTCCGGTAAGCTATCATTCTGACAATGCTGACGGTCGGTGTACTCATAGCGGCATAATAGCGATCAAAAAACGTATTTTTGTTAAGCTTGTTGTAAAGAAAATGTCTATAATGCATTGAAATTACAGTAAACTAAGATAATAAGATGGTTATCATACATTTTCAAATCTTTATTAATAATTAATTACAGAAAAAGTTAATGACATTTCTGTCATGACTTCCGCATTTACGAGAGAGTCGGAATGTGACGCTGCCAAGCGGACCAATCACAGTTCTTATAGATAACTTAACATTAAATATGTCTATCATAAATATAATTTAAACCCAACGAACAGCCATGGGGCTCCCTGTAACTAATCATTTATTTCTAAATAAACAGGATTGTACATCTCGTAAATGTGAATCGCGCTCCTTATAGGAAGGCTGTGCCTGACGCTTCCATAGGGTGCTCTACTCAAAGCGGCATAATAGCGATATTGTTTTTGTTATGCTTGTTGTAAATAAAAGTTCTATGATGCATTGAAATGACATTAAACTAAGTTAATACGATGGTTATCATCATTTTTCAAATCTTTATTAATAAGTAATTACAGAAAAAGTAAATGACATTTCTGTCATGGCTTCCGCATTTTGGCCGACGAGAGAGTCGTAATCTTGTCGGAATCATGTGCTACCAAGCGGACCAATCACAGAGCTTACGGTTGCGTAGAAACTGACGCGTACTTACATTTTTGGAGAGGAGCGCGTTAATCTACGCCGTAGGCTACGTAGGCTACGCAAGGCTACGCCGTAGCCTACGCCGTCGATTTTACGCAGGAGTGTAAACTGGGCTTAAGGTTGCAACAAGTAAGATAAGAATAGCAGTAGCTGAAATAAATGCAGAAGGCTTTGAATATTAAAGTCAATGTGGTACGCTTGAAGCTCTGTTGAGAACTCTGTGTTTTGTTTGTTTTAATGACTTAACGTGAGTCCCATGCTTTTTAACAAAGTTGAAACAAATATCTGTTGTGTCAAACAAAAAATCTAATCAAAGTCTATTTGTCATGTACCTATAACACAGCCGTAGACAATGTAATGAAATGTTTGGATTTCTAAGCGCATTGTCTACACAGTGAGGTATATTCTGGACACCCCCACCCTCCCCAACACACACACACACTCACTCTGTTCCAGTTCGGAGACGCGGTGGTGCAGTGTGTCGATGCCCTGGTCGATCTTCTGATGGTGACTCTGTGTCTCCTTCCTCAGAGTCTTCCTCTCCTTCTCCAGAACCTTAATCTTCCTCTCCAGCTCGCCCTCCAGGTCCTCCACCCTCCAGGGGCCCTTTCCCCCAGGGAAGCCAGGGGCGGGAGCAGCAGGGGGAGCAGCAGGACGAGAGACGACCCCTGCTGCTGCCCCCTTCACACCCACACCACCACCGCCCTCCGCACTTACAGTCGGCTGCGTGAGGTTCAGAGCACCTGGGCCTATCTCTGACTGTGAGAGAAGAGAGAGAGAGAGAGAGAGAGAAGGAGGTGGGATTAGTAAAGAAGGGGGGGGGGTAATGAGGGAATGAGGTAGACAGTCAAAGAATAAGAGAGAGAAATAGAAAAAAGTTAGGGTGAAGAAGAGAAGAGAGAAAGAAAGAAAGAAATAAAGAAAGAGAGAGGGAAAGGAAGTAATGGAAATCAGTTAATGGAAGGAGATGGGGAGGAGAAAAGGAGAAGAGGTCAGTGTGAGAGTGAGCATGAAAGAGGGGGATGAGAGGCAAGAGGCATTATAAAGAGACGGGAGAGTTGCCATGTGGAGCTGATTGGATCTATAAGACGGACATAAATTCCCACAAAATGGACACACACACACACACACACACACACACACACACACACACACAGCAGAGCACAGCACAGCACAGCACAGCACACACAAACCTCAGTTTGATAGCTTCCATGTAAAGGTCTCTCCTCTCACAAGACAGCATCATCCCATCTTTTATGTATGTGTCTAGTCCCCCCCCCCCCCCCCCCCCCACCATCTCTAATAATAATAATCTCTAATTCACCCAGCTCACCTCTAGTTTCTCGATGCGATCTTTCAGGTTGAGAATGGCTCTTTCCAGCTCCTCTACGGCCCGTGCTGTCTGCAGCTGCACTGCCACCGACGAGCTCACGTCGTCCCCGGCCATAAGGCGGCGGGTGCCCGTCCAGACCCCGAGGCTCCGCTCGTCGAGACCCCTCTCCTCCAGGCCGCTCTCGCATTCGGACAGCTTCCCCGTCAGCTCCCGGATGGTCCGCTGGTCCATCAGGATCTGGTCGTTCTGCTGCACGACCGTCTGCCGTAGCTCGTCGGCGGTGGTGCGGAGATAGCTCCAGTCCTCGTCCCCGAAGAGCGATGGGTCGTCCGCCTGCTGTTTGAGACTCTTGGGCTTACATTCTCCGACGGGGATAGGGGTGCATATGAGCCGACTGAAGCTGAACTGTTTCGGCGCCCCAGCGCCGCCGGCGGTCACTTCGCCCGGGCTGAGCTCGTTGAGAGTAGGAGCTTCCAAGCCCATCCCCAGACCGCCTCTTCCCTCGTAGGATTCAGCACCGTGGAGAGCGCCCAGCGGCCCGGCGTGCGCTACGGAGCCCGGGGCGAAAGGCTGCAACAGGGTCTGGGAGGTCAGCGTCCCGTTGTCGGCCAAAGCCTGGGGCGCGGCCCCGTCCTTACGGGGGTACACACTGGCGACGATGCAGATGACCGCGCCGAGGAAGGCCAGGCTTCCCGCACCAACCAACACCACGATAAACTTCATTGCTAAGAGCGATCGATTCACGAATAATTTTAAGATATAAGATATAATCGTATTTTTAGTAGTCAGAATCTGAAACACATGCACAGAGCTTGTCTATAGGCTCGCCAACATCACTCGACCATTTTTGTAAGCCGCTCTTCAATATCGGATGATGGATTGTTGTCCACCTGGTCCTTTTGCTGGTAAATTGAATCACCTAGAAAATTGCCTTTTACGCACTGCAGAATGACTGTCGGCGGATGGCAAACACGTCCTTACCGAATGAAAAATGTCAAATGAATGTAGTCATTGACAGTATTCTTCTCTCTGTGTTGCTAAGCTGCTCTCCTCCGTAGTTACTATGGGGACCGTGAGAGTAGGCGGAGGGAGGAGAGTGGAGGGAGGAGGGTGGAGAGGGGAGGGTGGAGAGGGGAGGGAGGAGAGGGGAGGGTGGAGAGGGGAGGGTGGAGGGTGGAGAGGGGAGGGTGCGGGATGCGTCACTCAGAGTCAGAGACAGAAACAACATCACGATGATGTTATAACGATGATGTACTAATGCCAAGGTTGTCTGTGTGTGTGTGTGTGTGTGTGTGTGTGTGTGTGTGTGTGTGTGTGTGTGTGTGTGACGAAGAGGAAAACAACATCATATGGCATATGCACCCAAAGAAAAAGGGAATTCAAGGATGGAAGGTAGAAGAGAAAAGAGGAGAGAAAGGAAGGAAGGATTGTGAGATTGTGTTTTTTTAGATTCTAATCTATTAATGATATGATTTTAAATTAAATTCAAGAATTGAAGTGCCACTTGTTATAAAAATGTTTTTTTCATTTATTAAATTCAGTTAACTTCAAGAATTGACAGAAATGGAATTAGGTCGAGAGAAGGTCTGGTTGTCACATGTTTGTCTCTTTCCCATATCACTCACATATCGTCTCTGTGACTCATACACAAGTCTTTTACACATGAATTGGAAGAATTGCAGAGTAATTCCATGCATTTACCACATTGGCACCAATTAAGCTCTCCTGCCCAGCTCTGACCTGGGTTAGGGTTAGGGTCTGTGAAGGAGAGTGTCTGTTTAAAGCTGCTCTCCACTGGTTGTCAATATGCTGGCCCTCTGCTGGTTGTCAATAGACTGGCCCTCTGCTGGTTGTCAATAGACTGGCCCTCTGCTGGTTGTCAATAGACTGGCCCTCTGCTGGTTGTCAATAGACTGGCCCTCTGCTGGTTGTCAATAGACTGGCCCTCTGCTGGTTGTCAATAGACTGGCCCTCTGCTGGTTGTCAATAGACTGGCCCTCTGCTGGTTGTCAATAGACTGGCCCTCTGCTGGTTGTCAATAGACTGGCCCTCCACTGGTTGTGGCTAAAAGTAACCAGAGACAGCTTGCTAAAGCCACTGACCCTAAACACTGATGTCGAATCATTGTAAGGTTTATGGTTACAGTAGCACACTGCAATCTACAGCGCTTATTGTTTACACACCTCCTCTAGGACTGTGGAGCCTCAGTGAGGATCCGTATTTCACTCAGGTAAGCTTACACACTGCCAACAATTTTGCTATAAACCTTAACTTGTCAAGGGTTGTCATGTTGATAAACTCTCTCCAGGTTTATTTTTTACTATGTGAGATGCCATGTCTTCCATATTGTTTTTCAGAATGGGCGGCTAGCCAAATCACACTTGCGGAGGCACACCTAAATGAAGGGCACAGTTTGCAAATGGTCCCTTTTTGTTATGGATGCCATTGCATTTCCCCAAACAACAGAACAATAATTGATGCGGCTGAGTATGAGAGGATTAAATGTTTGTATCTGCCAATCACATCTACTCCTTAGACAGGGTCAGTTAGATGGGACCGGCCTGGAATCAGCTCATAACCTGAGTATCAGACTGGACACAGCGTTACCATTAAACAGAGGAGGATCTTGTGGAGTAACTGTGAATGTGTTTGTTGAACTGAAACAGGCTATGAAAGCTGATGGGTAGAAGATCCCTTCCGAAAAATGTAAACCAAATTGGCTGTAATTTGTTGACATCATGCTAAGAATCTTTAAGAAAATTAATGCCGCGCCAAACAATGTTACAGTATGAAAAAAACGGATATATCATAGTGTAGTAGAAATTAACAATAATTTTCCTAGGTAGATGACATATTCTACTGATTAGCTGACACCAATATTCCTAGCAATTTTGTTGGAGATCAGAAATGTTTTCAGTAAATGTTTTCATCAATGAATATGCCTAGAAATATACACTCACTGAACACTTTATTAGGAACACTATACTAAGACTGGGTAGGGCCTCCCTTTGCTCTCAAAGCAGACTCAATTCTTCATGGCAATTAAATAAAATAATTAAGGGAACACTTAATCATCACAGTATAACACCAAGGGCCGGTTTCACAGACAAGGCTTAAGCCTAGTCCTGGACTAAATCACACTTTCAATGTAAAATCTCCATTGAAGATGCTTTTTAGTCCAGGATTAGGCTTAAGCCTTGTCTGTGAAACTGGCCCCTAGTCAATTAAACTTCTTGGATACCGATCTGTCCAGTTAGGAAGCGTAAACGATTGTTAATCAATTGCACCTGCTTTTAAAAAGCATTGAAAGCATTTCTCTCTCCTTATCCTTCCTGACTGATTTTTCTCTAGTTTTGCATTTTGCTAGTGCCCTTGTCACTACTGGTAGCATGAGGCGGTACCTGCAGCCCATTCAGGTTGCACAGGTAGTCCAGCTCCTCCAGGATGGCACATCCATACATGCCGTCGCAAGAAGGTTTGCTGTGTCTCCCAGCACAGTCTAAAGAGTGTAGAGATACCTGGAGAGGGGCCATTACAAGAGAGCTGGACAGGGCTGTAGAAGGGCAACAACCCAGCAGCAGGACCAGTGTCTGCTCCTTTGTGAGAGGAGGAACAGGAGGAGCACTGCCAGAGCCCTACAAAATGACCTCCAGCGGGCTACTCATGTGCATGTTTCTGACCTGAGGGTGGCATTTGGACCTGACGTCCTGTAGTGGGACATGTGCTCACAGCCCATCACCGTGCAGCTCGATTTGCCAGAGAACACCAGAATTGGCAGGTTCGCCAGTGGCGCCCCGTTCTCGTCACAGTTGAGAGCAAGTTCACACTGAGCACATGTGACAGACGCGGAAGAGTCTGGAGACGCCATGGTGAACGTTATGCTGCCTGCAACATCCTGGCGCGTCAGTGATGGTCTGGGGAGGCATATCCTTGAAGTCTTCCCTTAATTTCTTTGTATATATAATACATTTGTATAGCTATATATAATATATATATATATATTGTATATATAATACTGCAATTAAATGTTCTGCACAAATATAATTAATTCTTAAAATAAACTGGATGCTTTAAAAGGGACAGGGCATAGGTTTGTCTACATATGTCTACATCATCCTCCCTATTAATAATATAATGGACTTGCAGCGTCGGACAACAGCTGTTGTGTTTCTGCATGCGCCCACAATTGGAAGAGACAGCCACCAGAGGCAGAAAGTGAGTCCACTCCCCTATAACACCCCTGGCCATAGCAACATGTTATAACACCCCTGGCCATAGCAACATGTTATAACACCCCTGGCCATAGCAACATGTTTGTATCGAAACAGGTCAGGTAGGACACTCGTTCAAGCGCTTTCGCAGGACCAAAACAGCATTTGTAAATGAAATATGTCTTTCAAGAGATCTCATTCCCTGACCTCTACCAATTAAACATATCCATGACAACCATTAGGACGTTTTTCTGTTATTTGGTTTGAAATGTACACAAAAACTAGCATAGATTATTCAGTGAGCCAGCCAGCTAAGCTTCAATTCACATTTCACATGATGTTGCAATATCCAGCTTTTTCACTCTCAGTAACACATAAACTGATGGACACTGTACTTCAAACTAGAGGGGTATCGTATTCCAACCATGTCCAGAGGGAATAATAAGTGTTCACCCAAGTGTTTGGTACATTGCAACTTACATCATTACTGCAATAATAAAAGTATCCCAATATATTGTGTTCCTATCCTGCAGGCCTAACTAAAACACTCCATCACCGGTGCCTTGCTCATTTGATTTAGTGCTGACCTTATTCACCTCTGGAAGTCTCTTATGTGCATTTACTCAGGAGTGGGTTCCATCCAGTAAAGATACCCAGAGCATCACAATCCTGTCATCATATCCCTATGGTGTGAACAGTGTCACTGGGTGGTCAAAACCTGGAACAACCTGAAATGTTCTTTCCATTCAAACAGATAAGTTACAACCGTCTGGCCCTTTAAGGACAAGGTATCAAAAATTCATTCGTAAAGAAAAGGTCAACAACCCAAGACCTGTCTTTGAGGTGGGTTTTTATTATAAGCCTCTTACAAGAAACGTAAAGCAACAACAATAACATGACACTTATACATAACCTGTACAATAAGGGTTTGCAAAACATGCTTCAGATACATCACAATGTAAATCATCTTCATCATTATCATCACCATCAACAGAATGTACATAATTCATATTACCATTAAGGAGACAAAATGCTATCTTGACACACATTAAATTCATTATCAGGGTTTCCCTTCTGATCAAACCCATATTGGACATCAAAACAGCAACAATGGCAATCAAATAAAAGCATCACAGTATGCTTAATTCAAAGGTAGAAAGGCAAAAAAACAAAACTCAAAAATGCACATTATCATTATCAGTAGACAAAATATCTCTTTTGCCTTTTCATGATCCTTCCTTTTCGTTAAGTGCCGTGACTGGCCCTCAAAATGATATCCACCAATGTCAAATAAAATATAATAAGAAAAGTATTTACAACAAAAAAATAAAACAAAGGAAAAGAACACCGGAGCCCTGTTTGGTATAAATATAGGCCACAAAGTAGAGTTGTGCTACCCCTTTGACAGAAAACCCATCTGCCAACTGTTCAAAATCATCATGAAGTGTGTGACCGACTCCCAATGGCTTAACCAAGGACATTCAGCTATCATCTTAACCATTACAGGTTTGTGGTGCAATGTGGAATACAGAATACAGTATCAACAACAACTAGGACCACCTACAGTACGGATGAAATGCATTTTTGAGTTGGAAAGAGCAGCTATAAGGCAACACATGCTTAGTTTTAAATACCATATTATACAAATACACCAGACAAAGAGAGGGGGGGGGGGGGGGAGAGTCTGGGGCGGTGTTTTCCAATCCATTCCTGAAGTTCCCTCAAATTGTGTACATGTTTTGTTCTAGCCCTAACATTGACACACATGACTCAACCAATGAAGCGCTTTGTCACTAGTTGAAAAGGTACCTTAGAGTTGAGCTACGATACGTAAACATCCTGGGGGGGGGGTCCTCTGGGAATGGATTGGGAGACACACTGCCCCAGAGGGCAGAAGAAATCTTGGAAGGGTACAGGGTTTAGCACCAGAGAATGTTCTGGGTCTGGGAAAAAACCCCAAAGATAACACAACAACAGCAACACTAGTCTCTTAGTGGCCATGTGTGTCAGTCAGAGAGAGCCAACACGTGAGACTAGCCCCGCCCATACAGGGTCAGAAGGCCATGGAAAGGCTGGCTTGGAGTAAGGGGTTATGCAGATACCATCTGGTACAGACAAAACAAATCTGACAAGTATGCGGCGGGTTAAATACCATCTACGATCGCTCGATGCAGTCCACAGCTTAAATACCTCAAAAGAGTCAGTTTAGAGTCTTCTCGGACATTTCAGAATTGAGGGTGAGTATAGGGACAGGTAGACGATGAAAGGTAGGATTAATCACTTAATCCTTTGCCTCGTCCTTTTAATTTTTGCAGCTTTAACATTGTGCGTGCATATAAATATATATTCATATACGTATGCCTGTGCGTTTGAGGGAGCAAGAAGGGCTTGAAATTCATACGAGAATAAGTAAATCATACAGCATCAGCTCCTTTATGATGCAATCAAGTGTGTTTCTCTCAATGTAATAATGCAGTATTGCAGAGTCCAACAAAGCAAGTGCAAAACAATCATCTTATTTAACTGTTACAGGTCAGACTTTCAATGAAACTAAGGTAAACCCCGATATTATGACACTGCAGGCAATCCAATACCAGCTTCAAAACTAGACCTTCATCAAAAGAGAGGTTTCCTATAAATTATATGGAGGTACACTTCATTTAGCAAAGAAAGAAAAAACAAAATAATACCTAAAATAACTGAAAGAAAACTCATTATTTGACCCAGGTCTACGGCAAACAGTCACTGTTGTGCGAGTTGACATGCACTAGGAAGATGACTAAGTAACAGAAGATCAACAGCTCCATACATCTCTGTTTAAAAAATAAGCTATTTTTTATTTATTGGTTGGCTGGTGTAACATACACTAACATGATTACATGATTTTTCATGTTTTAGGGGGCCTGGCTTGCAGTATTAGAAGGGTGTTTTACGTATCACAATGGCAATCTGCTGTAATCTCTTCCTATGGCTTGGGGTCTTCGGTGGTGGTGGTGGTGGTGGTAGTGGTGGTAGTGGGCGGTGGAGATGACTGGGTTTTTTCTGGCGGTGGGGCGGGGGAACCCGGGTGAGAGGAGGGAGAAGCGGGTCCGGAGCCAGACGCAGACCCAGTCTCGGTGTCGCGTGGCTGGCAGAACTCCTTGATGGTGACGGTGAGAAGGTTGGTGGTGACGTCGGTCACGACCACATTCTCACAGCTGGGCGCCATTTCGGGGTGCCAGTCAGGGTCCCCCTCTGCAGGGACCCTCTGCGGGGCAGAGGCGAGGGGGGTGGAGGCGGAGGTGGTGTCGGAGTCCCGGGGGAGAGGCGGAGGGGAGGCGGTGCTGTCGGAGGCGGCCTGGCGTTTCTGCCGGCGTCGACGGCGTAGCTTCCTCTTCCTCTTCCCCTCCTGAGGCACGGAAAGGTCTAGAGCATCCTCGGCTTCCTCTTCGTCCTCACAGGAGGAAGAGGCGGAGCAGCCAGAGGCAGAAGACGGGGCGGGGGACGAGGGGAGGAAGGGGGTCGGTGCTGCTTTGGGCTCAGGTGTCAGGGCAGGGGCAGCCTGCGGGGGGCTCGGCTTCTTTTGAAGCTGTAAGGGATGGCTGGGGTCAAGTTGGGCCGAGGCTAAAGCCTGGGGGCTTGAGTTAGGATGCCCCCCAGAAGCGGAGGCCCCTGTGGCAGGCTGGGGCTGGGGGGTCGGTGGGGTAGGCTGGATTTGTGGCGAGCAGGGAGGCCGGACTTCTGAGCCACTGGAGCTGGAGGGGGTTGAGTGCGTGTCCCTGGCCCCTGTACTGGAGCAGGTGCCTGGGTGGGAGTGGAAAGGACCAAGTCCCCCACACTGAAGCCCAAAAGGCTTCCCATACATGGGGAACCCAAGCATCTTCAAGGGTGGCTGGAAGGGCCTGTAGGGGGCCTCTCCTTGTCTCTTCCCAATGATGCGGTTTCGGGATGGTATGTTTTGACGGCCCCCTGAGAGAGGTAGAGGGGTAGACCTTCGGGTACCCCTGCCACCACCGCCACCGCCGCCGCCACCACCGCCACCACCTCCTCCTCCTCCTCCTCCACTTCCACTTCCACTTCCTGGTTTGTCAATGACCTTGAGGTTGAGGATGATGCGACCCCTCTTGACCTCTCGGGGCTTGACCCTGCGGTTGAGGATCCGGACAGTCTCTGAGAATGGGGAGCTGGGCGGCCGCAAGGGGAAACCGGGGGTGGAGAAAGGGGGGGCCAGGGGGTCCGGGCGGGGCAGGGGCCGGCGTGACATGCGGTGGCAGCGGCGAATGTCTTTCTTCAGCTTATGGGTCGCCACCAGGGAGCTGAGTTTTGGAGTCATCGCTGAGGAGAGGGAAGAGGAAGAGGGGGGATGGGAGGAAGTGGACGAGGAGGGTAGTGGTCGGGTGGCGGAGCGCGGGGCTGGCTTGCGGGTGTTGGAGAGGCGCGTTGAGGTCTCCCCTTTCTGTGCACGAGCCTGAGATGAGGAGAAAGAGAGGACCCAACATTTTCACTTAACAGTTTTATGAAACTTCTAAAAGGTATCATTAGATTTTTTGGCACAGAATAATCCAGAAGAATACCTTCGTGACAAAGTTTTTGGGTTTGGGTCCCCGTTTCTTTGGCCCATGGAGTTCTCGCTCACGCTCTCTGTATGAATAAGACAGAGAAAACATGCATCAGTCACACTCACCTAATACCTAATTTTCCTATCAGGAAACAACTGATAGCCTTTAGCACACGCTGACCTTGGACAGAGCCAATATTGAATTAACGATAATGCATATGTGTGGTGGCCTGGGAAAACCCTTCACATGGTGGCATTTTGACATTTTCATTTTTTAATATTTCCATAAATTAGAAGTTCTCAGCTATTCATAACTGGTTGAATGACTGAGATAGCCCTCTATTTTAAAAAGTTATGAGCATTTTAATGTATCATGTCAAAAAAAGTGAAAGGTAAGAAATGCTGCCCCCTACTCCTTTCTCCTCCGGGTCGGGGGAGGAGCCTATGCAGATCGGCCGGTCTCGTTTGTCTGCTTGTGATGCGGTGTTAGTCTGCTCGCCTCGTCGGTATAAAACAAGTACTTTCTCTTTTGTTTTCTTAAAATGTTTATTCACCATAATGTAGTATGGAGTTCAAAGTACTAGAATACCACATAATATCAAAATCGCCAAAATCGCGATTTCCGTCTATTTTTGCTCTTTGCCACAAACGAACGCCAGCGACATCCGACGGGTTTTCCCAGGCCACCACACATATTGATAATGTTCTCCTCCCCCCAGCTCTCTCCACTCCCCCCTCCTTCTCCTCCCCCCAGCTCTCCCACCTCCCCCCTCCTTCTCCTCCCCCTAGCTCTCTCCACTCCCCCCTCCTTCTCCTCCCCCCAGCTTTCTCCACTCCCCCCTCCTTCTCCTCCCCCCAGGCACACCAGCCCTGCTCAGCTACCGGACCAGCCCCCCCATCTCCTCCCCCTGCACTGTCTGGACCCCTTTACACCTCTCACCTAACCCTTTGTTCCATCCAGTACCCTCTCCCTTCCCTCTCCAGCCCCTCTGACTTCATCCTTGGACCTCCTGCAGTTTGCCTACCAGGCAGACATTGGTGTGGATGACGCCATCATCTACCTGCTGCACAGAGCCCGCTCTCATTTAGACCAGGCTGGCAGCACTGTGTGGGTCATCTTCTTTGACTTCTCCAGAGCATTTAACACCATACAGCCCTTACTACTTGCGGATACAACAGTTGAGGAGGCAGGCGGACTCCCCCATTGTTTCCTGGATTACAAACTACCTGACCAACAGCACCCCCAAGGGGACAGTTCTGGCTCCAAGAGACTGAGTACAGAGGACTGGTGGACAGTTTGTTGAATTGTGTGAGCAGAACCACCTAGTCTCAACATCGGCATGATAAAGGAGATTGTGGTGGATTTTAGGCTCAGGTCCTTTGGGGTGTTGCAGGACTCTGCTGAACATGTTCTGCCAGTCAGTGGTGGCCAGTGCAATGCTGTACGCGGTGGTATGCTAGGGGGGCAGCATCAAGGAAGGTTGACACCAAGGGGCTGAACAACCTTATTAGGAAAGCTGGTTCTATCCTCAGTGTCACCCTGGACACAGTGGATGAGGTGGCATATAGGAGGATGACAACCAAACTCCTGGCCATCATGGACAATCCCTCCCATCCCCTACATGACATTGTGGCAGAGCAAAGAAGCTCCTTTAGTAACAGACTACTACAACTATGTTGCACTAAAGAGCACTATATGAGATATGTTCTGCCTGCCGCAATATGACTGCAGTGTTTCCTCTATATGCATTTATAGGGGCCGCCACGAATGAATTTTCTCCGCCACTAATTAATTCAGTTATTATGACCGGAGAACAGAAAAAATGCAGATTGAAGCTAGATTTAGGCCGCCTCCAGACCTACATTTCGTTACGATTTAGTGTGTAGTAAGTTACAAAATGTTACAATGTTGCAATTAACCTCGTCGTTTGTGTTCGCACTGCAATCGAGACTGAATCGCTCTCAACAGGCGCGCGGCGCGAGGCGACGCGCTTGCAAAACAGTTTTGTGATTGGTCCGAATTTCGCGGGACATTTGGATTTCAGGAAATCCCTCTCCTCACTCTCTCTCTTAGCCCGTCGCCCGTCCCTTTAATCCCGTATCCTAATCGAAAATGCAACATCATCAGCGACGACTGTGGGTTATTGCATTTACTGCTGTTCTCTGGTTCATGTTCTTATACCAGTGCTCAGTATAGAGTATTTTAGATGAACATTCGTAATATAGTCTGATGTTCATGGTCAACTAAATCAGCCTATTTTGTGAAACAAATAATGTTCTCGCTAATGGGCTAACCGAGCAGCCTCGCACCTAACGCTAGCTTCGAACTATTCATAGCAATATGCGCGGGGCAAAAATAATCTATTGCCTCTAAAATCATCACGAACAGAACGGCGGAAGTACGGGTAAACAGGGCTCATGTTCTGTCATCAAAGGTAAGAGTTTGTTTTCTTTAACTCAGCTGATGCATTACCTTGCTGTTGGTTGTTTACCGAATGCTCCATCTGACTGTCACATTGTGATTTTACTTGTGTAAACAGTAACGTTAGCCGGTTTTGTGCGTGTACTCTCATGTAGGCCTACTTCGTATTGATGAGCTGATGATCTTTCATTGTGTGTGTGTGTGTGTATGGGCCAATCCCGATTCCCTTTTCTACCCCTATGGCTCGTTTTCGAGTGTGACTCGATTCGAAGCCAAGGCCTTCGAACAGAGCCGCAAGCCATAGGGGTTGAAATCTACCCCTATGAATTGGGACGGCCCTTCACGGCGGCTACGTCATCAACAGTGGTTTAAATAGACGCGGTACGGGTGACGCGTTATGTTGCCGGCGAATTCTCACATCTCGCAATGCCTTCTTCAGCTGTGTTTATTTCTGTTGCGTGTGCTATAAGCATCTTTTTTCGTTTATTATCAACACACCTGAGAAATCATGGAAGAGGGACAACCCTTCAAGACTGATACGTCATTGTCCTGTCTTGCACCTGTCCTGCTGTAAACCGTGCTCCATTGTTCCAAACCAAATTCCTAACATGTTTACATGTCATGGCAATAAAAGTCTTCTGATTCTGATTCTGATCAGGAATATCGTAGAAAAGCATTGACGCTCACGACTCATTCACAACTTCACTTTTACGCTATCAATCGATCAAACAAGTCATCAAATAAAAAAGAACAATGCTTCATTATCAGACCATGACAGAATAACGGCGCTCTAACCTGTATGAAACCTGTGCTCCTACCCTGCCAGTCTGCACTGATTTAGGACAACAGTGCAACAACTTCGAGGCTGAACTTTAGTTACATTTACGGCGTCATATGCCATCAATGGGAAACATGGAAAAATGCATGACTTACATATTTAATTTTATGACGTTCCGAAATCCGAAGTGACAGGAACGCTGGAGAAACAGCCGCTGTCCACTGCATTAATTAACTACATGTCCTTGATGAGTCTCCCGCTCACTGCCCTCCATCAAAAATGTCACGTCCATCAATAATATTACATAATAACAACTGCTCGGATTAGATTGCGAGTTGTTTTGGTATGCCGCAATACAATTTATACCACCAAGGGGGGGGGGGGGGATTCGCGCCTATCATGCACATATCAGCCTGTGGATAGAAAACTTTAGAGAGATAACTTTACATTAAATATGTCTACCATCACCCGCTGTCAAACACCACCATTTATTTCGTGATTGTACATCTCTGAAATGTTAATCGCGCACTTCTATGGGTCAGTTGCCGGGGCAGAGGAACACCAGGGTGACTGTCAGCCTGTGACAAACGCGCAGATATGAGTGCTCCGGTGTCTTGCTTTAGTAGTCTAATGGAAGTGATCAGGCATAACAGCGATTTTTTTTGTTATGCTTGTTATAAAGGTCTATAATGCATTGTAATGACATTAAACTAACGTTTGATAGATAACTTTACATATGTGTACCATCATCCTCTGAAATGCTCGACTGTCATGCAGCCTGTAACGTTAGACACACAGCACATCGGCATAATAATGTTTTGTTGTTGTTGTGCTTGTTAAAGAAAAGGTCTATAATGCATTTAAATGAATGATACAACCCATTAATAATATTACATAATAACAACTGCTCAGATTAGATTGCGGGTGCCGGTACATGGAAATAGGTAAAAATGTGCATCATGTACAAGTCAGCCGAACGTTTGACAGATAACTTTACATATGTGTACCATCATCCGCTGTCAAACGCCACAGGTAATAATTGATTTATGATTGTACATCTCTGAAATGCTCGACTGTCATGCAGCGTTGCGTTACTGTAACGTTAGACACAGCACCGACATAAAAGCGATTTTTTTTGGTTATGTTATAAATAAAAGGTCTATAATGCATTGTAATGACATTAAACTAAGACAATAAGATGGTTATCATAATTTTTCAAATCTTTATTAATAAGTAATTACAGAGAAAGTAAAATGATATTTCCGCATTGAATAGAGCGACATAAGATTTCTGTAGATGATTCGCAATGCATCCTGGAATCAAGGGGTAGCGTACCCCTATGGCTTCAAAGCTAGTCTGGTCCTGGAATCGCTCGAAACGAAGTCATAGTTAGCCCTCGAAATGAAGCCATGGCTCGATGAAATATGAATTGGGATAGCCCTCCCCCTAAACGTGAACGCGCAAATCGAGCCATAGGGGTGAAAACGAAGGGTTAGGGGTGAATTGGGATTGGCCCTAAGTATGTATGCATGTATGTGACTGTCAGTCAGAAGTTTATATTCTACGGATGTTGTTCAGTGCTGTATGCGCGTTCCCGGTTCCATGTGTAGCCTACTCTACTCTTGTGTACTTCTTATTCGATGAGCTGATGATCTTTCTGTGTGTGTGTGTCATGCGCGTTCCGCATGTTCCTCTGCAGCTGTCGGATATCTTGGTATTTGATCACCTTCTATATAAAATCACCTGCTCTGCTTTAATGACTTAACCGCTATTTAAAAAACGTTTTTGCCACCCTCTAGTTTTTGGTGAAATTACGTCTTTGTTTTGAGCGCCAGAGCGCGTTTTATGCACGTGCACGCGGAAAAAAATTCACGCGTTCCGCGCGCATAAACTAACCACACCGCCACTAATGTGAAAAATCCTAGAGGAAACACTGGACTGTACAATCAATGTACAATGTACGATTACTGTTCGGAATCCAGGAAACAATGGGGGAGTCCACCTGCATTCTCAACAGTGTATCCGCCATTTTATTTGTATTATTCTATTGTCACTTTTATTTTGTTGTTTATGATGCAAGCTTCTGTAATGCTTTAATTTAACCTCTGGGATCAATAAAGTACCTATCTATCTATCTATCTATTAGTAGGCCTATATCATCAACACAAACCAAATATTTCCACATCATGTACAGGGCTTGACATTAAGCTTTTTCAGGTACTTGTCCTTCGGACAAGTGAACTTATCTTTTACTTGTCCGAGAGCTCAAGTTACTTGTCCAAATCCAAAGATTTTGAAAAAGCAATAATATTAATAATAATATATAATACTCTCACCGGCCACTTCATTAGGTACACCTTTTCAACTGCTTGTTAACGCAAATATCTAATCAGCCAATCATGTGGCAGCAAACCATGTAGACATGGTCAAGACGATCTGCTGAAGTTCAAACCAAGCATCAGAATGGGAAATAAAGGTGATTTAAGTGACTTTGAACCTGGCATGGTTGTTGGTGCCAGGCGGGCTGTTTGCGTGATATTATAGTGTCAATATGGACCAAAATCTCTGAGGAATGTTTCCAGCACCTTGTTGAATCTATGCCACAAAGAATTAAGGCAGTTCTGAAGGCAAAAGAGGGGGTCCAACCGCAAGGTGTGCCTAATGAAGTGGCCAGTGAGTGTATGTGTATGCAAATAACACATTTGACTACTATTGATTTGATAATGATGTATCCTTAATTTTCAAATGTATTCATTAAACAATATTTTGTAATTATTTTAAATTATTACGATGGGGTAATCAGTGATTACCCTAACCCTAACCCTTATAGCTTAAGATTGGCCACAAAAGTTTTTTGTAAATATCTAGGAATATTTACAAAAAATATTTGTAACTACGTATAGTCCCTCCCCAATGGAAGCAATCTTATTTGCTAGCTTTTGGATATTATCCTATATTCAAATTGAGAAATGTATCATTAGTGTCATTCTGAAGTTCGCATTGCGATGTGCTGGTCTTAAAACTTGATCAGCACTCATGGAATGCCTTTTGTCCAATCAAATTACTTGGTCTCTTTATGACGTTGAACGCAGTGTGCGCTGTGAGCGAATTTACGAACTATGAATGAACTACTCTATAACATCGACGATAATGAACTACGAGCGACTGAAATAGCCTCAGCGAGGCGCTGCATCGCTTTGTTTATAATATTTTTTATTCAGATCGGAAGGAGGAATTAATGTTTTGCAGATATTATATATATATATATTTTTTTTTTTCACTTGTCCATCGGACAAGTGCAGGAGGAAGTCCACTTGTCCGAACATAAAATGTACTTGTCCCGGACGCGTCCTAACTATTCCCACCGTAGTTGGGGTAGACCACGCCAACTTCTGGAATATGTAGTTTTTTTGTATTTTTTTGAATAGGCGCGCGTTCCAGGGCCCACAGGGCAATGAGAGCCGCGCCCGGCCGCGGCGAACATTGACCGTTGGCCCGCGGCACACTCAGCGCCGCCGAGTTGCATACAGAGATGGGTAACCTATATCTAATCGTGCACCCCGTGTTACGTCACAAGCTAAAATCCAATGGGGTTGCGGAACGACCTGCGGGGCGGAAGAACAAGATACAGAGAACACCCCTACATATTCCAGAAGTTGCCGTGGCGTGGGTGTGGTCTACCCCAACTACGGTGGGAATCGTTAGGACGCGTCCCGGACAAGAGGACAAGCCTTAATGTCGAGCCCTGAATGTAAGAATTAGGCTACACACACACACACACACACACACACACACACACACACACCTTGCAGTGAGGTGAATATCAACTGAATATTCACATAGAAATATATTGAAAGATCCAACTACAGTATAGTAACTCACTTCTGTTCAAAGCCTGCTATCAGCCTGTCATCCAGAATGTTCTCCTCTGGTTCCCATGTGCTGTGCCTAAAAAAGCAAAGGGGTCGCAAATTATTGTCTTTTCATATTAGGGGAACAAATACAAACTCAATAAGTAAAGGTGGGTCTTGAGGTTAGACTTAAAAGTGGTCACCTTTTCTGACCCCTTAACAAGGGCTACTCCACAGCAGTGGCATACAAAGGTGATGGCTGGGTGTGTTGTTAAAAAAGGTTAGGCTACATCTTTGCAGTGTCTCTGGATGCAATCACTTACTTCAATGCCCATCCTTTCCATTTGACCAGATACTCAATGTGCGCCTGCAATAGAGAGGTACAGAGGAATAATAATATATATTTTTTCAAATAATAAACATTTAAAACACAAGATTGTTAACATTGCATAGCTACTTTTCCAGTCATCAGAGTTAATACTACAAGCAAGTTCCATGTCGTAGCTACCTAGCAAAAATAAAATAAAAAATTAGCTAGCTAACTGGCAAACTAGGTTGTCTTGTTCTCACATTAAGGGTGCGTTCCTAAATTCGCTCTGAAAATATGATCAGCACTCATGGAATGAGTCTTGTCCAATGAAATTACTTGGTTGCTCTATGACGTTGAACCCAGAGTGCGCTCCGGCGCTGTCAGAGCACATTTACGAACGCACCCTAAAGCAACTACCCAATTCCGTCTCTGTCCGCTGAACAAAAACTGTGGTGTGGAGACAATGACTGACTAACGCTAGCTAGCTTTCTAGCATGACAGCTTGCTTTTCTGACTCAATGACCCCGGGCAGACTGCAGATTAGCTCATTTACACGGACAACTACAAGTTAATTGGGGGCATTGGCTGGATTATAGCTAGGCAATTGACGAGCAGCCATCCTCTCTGACAGTAACCAGTGACAGGCTGTGTGCTGTGTGCTGTCTGCCTCAGGCTTTCTCTGGCTAGAAAACAATGTATACCCCTCTGTTAGCTTGAGTTCATCTTCTCCGCAGCCCCCCTCTTTTGCGTGGCTATTTCCTAAAAACACTGCCTTTCATACCTTCCTCCCTTCCAACGTCCCTGGCTGGCGAATATTAACTAGCTGGCAGAAATAACGCAGATAGCTATGCTAATCATTCAGCTAGCAGCGAAACATCCCGCTATTAGCCAGCTAGCTCTTCACAAGGCCTCCACGTTGTGGAAACAGAGCCTCGGGTCGGGCCGCCCCTGGAGACCGTCGCCCACCCCGGCGTGCTGAGGCGACGGCCGCGGCGGGACGCTCACCTTGCGAACGCGGCGTTTCAGAATAGCTTCCGCGGCGAAAACGCGTTCCCCGACCGCCGACAGCTCCATCTTTTATTGGCCGACTCCTCTCTCTCCAGATGCCCAACTCCGCTGTCTGGCGGCAAATCCACTTTCCCCAAATCTATTAGCAGAAGAAGACAGCAACACACTAGCAAACCCCCCTCCCTCCCTCCCTCCCCTCCCCTCCCCTCCCTCCCCTCCCCTCCCTCCCTCCCCTCCCCTCCCCCGAAGCAAGTTGAGTAGAGCGGCAGCAGCAGGGCATAACAGTTGTGAAAAGGCGAGTCTTTGGCCAATCTATCTATCAGCCTAATCTATCGTGCCCAGGTCGTCCTAGCAGCGCCAGAGGACCAGAGAGGATGCACAGAACAGCTCCTTCCACAGAGGACCAGAGAGGATGCACAGAACAGCTCCTTCCACAGAGGACCAGAGAGGATGCACAGAACAGCTCCTTCCACAGAGGACCAGAGAGGATGCACAGAACAGCTCCTTCCACAGAGGACCAGAGAGGATGCACAGAACAGCTCCTTCCACAGAGGATGGAGGAAAACTTTATACGTCTTGTTTCTCTGCAACAGAATTACTGGGACAAGAGTTGAAAGTCACCTCCTCTTATACACACACGCATTCGTAAACCTCATGGACAGAGTAATTAATGTATGCAAAGCAACACGCTACTGTTATTCGTCATGCTTAATTAATGGGCTTGCTTTTGCAAGGTGGTGTTCACTAACTAGCTAAAATGAATGCTAAATGAGGCTACGTAGTAGGTAGTTAGCCAGTAGCACCTGTAGCAAGCCTGTCAATTGATGCCAATGTGAAACGCAGCTTTCAAACTGTTTATTTACCTGAGTAAAGTGTTGACAAGGGACATCAGGATATCAAGTATAGGCCATGGTTAAAAAAAGATGGTGACAGCTGTACTGTACTTTGGGAGATTACACTGTATGTAAAGATGAGTTGAATCAGTTTGGTGCCAGTCGAATCATCTCCACAATTCAGGAAATAACTTTTACCAACTGTCCAACCACTAATGTTGTTATATATAATGTAAATAATGTTGCATAATTTCACATCAGGGTTAGTTTTTAAAGCATTTATAAGTGAATTTATAAAGCATTAATAACTGGCTCCTGATTGCAAACTCCCTATTTGGCAAGCACCATGTGAATATCGATCTATAGTAATGAGTTATATCTGTTTATCAATGGTTCATAATTGAATAATATACTGGTTATAAGTGATTTATTAACTAATTATAAGCCATTTATAAACCCTTTACAAATGTGACCCTAATGTAAGTGTTGTCTTCTTTATTGCAACCCTATATAAGCGTTCAAGCCAAATAGCAACTGATACAAGAACGCACATTTTACAACTGGTAAACCATACATTATGTAAAAACAGATGCAGGACATCTCTTCAGTCTCTTCACTCATGTCTTGCGACTTACCGTAAGTCTGTTTTCATCAAGACTGCAGACGGCAGAGCACCTGAAATACAATGTTAACAGCAATGTTAAACATCTTCTCAAACACACAAGGCACAATCAACACATCACAAAGAGGCCTCAGACTGTATACGCTTCCCAACCCACACCCCGATAAATAGTCATGTGCATGTGTGATCAACATACTATCACAGGACTGTGATAAATAGTCATGTGCATGTGTGATCAACATACTATCACAGGACTGTGGTCTGTCGATGCACCTTCTGCTTTGTTTTTGGGTAAGTGAGTTACATGCGTTGTTTACTAAGCTGTGTGTGTGTTGACTAGGGTAACCAACAAGTTTGTATGTTTGTTGCCGACACACCGACAGTGAGTTACATGCCATAGTCAAACGTGTTTGTTTGTTAACTATGTAAACATCAGTAGTGCAAAGGTTATAGAGTGATCACATTAACCAGGGATGTGCAGTCATCAAAGTATTGACATTGTCATCATAGTATTGTATGGGGGGGGCAATAGTTCAGCAGGGTGTATGGAGAGGGGGAATGTTTATCAGAGTGATAGCTCTGTGTAAGAAGCCTGCTGGTACGGGTCTGAGGATCCTGTACTTCCTCAGTCTCTTAGAAGGTAGGGGGTCAAACAGTCTGTGGTTAGGGTGCGAGGTGTCCTTGATGATGTTTGCCGCCCTCCGTCGACACCGGATGGCTGGAGGGACTCGATGGAAGGGAGTTTGGTGTCAATGATGTGCTGGGCAGTTTTCACCACCTGTTGCAGGGCCTTCCGGTCGGACACATTGCAGTTGCCATACCTCACTGTGATGCAGTTGGTGAGGATGCTGTGTATGTAGTGAGTTACATGCCATAGCCAAACGTGTTTGCTTGTTAACTAGTGTACTGAGTTACATGCGTCATTTACTAAGCTGTGTGAGTGTTTACTAGGCTAGCCACACAGGTGTTAGCTTGTCAGCTAGCTAGGTAACTTTGTTCAAAGCTTGTTTGTTTGTTTGTTTTTGTTAGCTGACTTGGCATGGTTTTGTTTGTTGTGTACGAACGTACACAAGTTATTGTGTGTGTGTGTGTGTGTGTGTGTGTATGTTTACTAAGCTAGCCAAACAACTGTTACCTTGTTAGCTTTGTTAGAGATATAATAGAACAGATTATAGAAAAGGTAGGCCTAAATGCTTTTGTAATGAATGGTAATGTTATGGAATGAAAAATAATGATTAATTCACGAACTGCACATCCCTCATATTTAGTAGCTTGACGTATGGATGCTGTATGCTGGAGAATGTTCTCCTTCTCTGGAGAAAGAAAAGGTCTACAATACATTGAAATGACATTAAACTAAGATAATACGATGGTTATCATGATTTTAAAAAATCTTTATTAACGAAGAAAATAATTACATAAAAAAATTACTCTGAACCATCCCAACTAGTAACCTGCCAGCAGTTTAAGCTGAAATGGGGCTGGGGGAAGAGCAGACCCCCCACTAGTTAGCATATACCATGTTACAAATATCAGTCATTATTAGAGTTAAACAAAGGATACATTCAATTGGACACATTTAAGAAGTACAATATTTATTCTGTTGCTCTTCCACCATGATTAGGAGCTCCTTAATCCACTGTGAAGTACCATCAATTCTGGACTTCCTGTTTGAAATGGAAATAAGGAATGTAAGTTTGTGATGCGGTAACACCCTTGGACATCAAATAACAAAAACACATAGGCCTTATTGTTCTTAATGACGCAGGTCCTTGTGAGTTGCAGAAAATCGGTAATGTAAACAGGGCAGCTAGACACTAGCTACTAGATACAGTACACTAGCTACTGTATCTCTCTCACCCTAAAGTGTTCCCATCCTTCGACCTCTGCGTAGAGGGCGTCTCCAGGGCAGGAAGTGTTGACCAGCTGCCTGTGCCCATGCAGAGTGAAGGTGGCAACCAGTCGCTGGCCACCAACGGCGCAGGACGCCAGCCGATCTCTCACCTGCTCCATGGTGTACTGGGAGGGCAGGCTGTAGGTGTAGTCGCCGATAAAGGAGACCCCATAGCCTTTGGAGTTGTGGCCCTTAGTGTGGGCTCCCTGCCAGTCCCACCCTCTGCCCTCATAGAGGTAGCCGTCAGAGCCTGCCACGAAGCTGGATGGGGATGGTGGAGTGAATAGTATTATTTAGTAGCCAACCAATGAAGTCACATTTTGGTTTGTATTATGGGAACAAGAACCTCTCTAAGCAACTTAGTATGACAGATTTGCAACTGTCTTTTAAGAAGTAGGGGTGTACTAGCCGTTATCTGAATCTGTATCTGTTCAACCTACAAAATTATCTGTATCTGTATTCGGATAGAAGACCTGAAGTGGGCGTGGTTTATATCGGAAGTCACGTTAAATTGTTAAATTAATTATAATACAACTGTTGCGGCCTGGTATGTGTCTGTGTTTTTGTTGTGTTCCTCTGTCTCCCAGGTGTTGTCATTGGAGCTCCTCCCCCTTGGTCTGTTGCTGTGCTGGCTGTCCTGGCAATCAACTCTAACCCAGTCCACTTGTCTCCAATCCACCACCTGCACTGTGGTCCAATCATCCTGCTACCTGTCTCCTATTTAATGTCTGTTGTTGCTTGTGTTTGGGGGGAGGGGGGGGGGTAGATTGTTTTACTCAGTTGGTTTAGTTTGATCCACTTTGTTAGACTTTGTTTAGACCTTTTTAGTTTTCCTACTCTTGTATTGTGTTCATATTGGTTTTTGATTTGTGTACTATTTGAACCCAGGTCTGCTACTGCACCTGTATCCAATATCGTCCCAGCCGCGGTCGTCCTGGTGGAAGCGCTGCATGGCCCTCATGTCTGCGGAGCACTGCTGGAAGGTCAGACAGGGCTGGCTTGGTGTGTGAGTGTGGTGGATGTACATGAAGGAGAGGGGGAGGGACAGGAGGGTGGGAGTGCCTCTGTACGACTCTGCCCCCCACTGACACCGTGGGATGATGGTTGGACAATCTTTCGGGACAGAGAGAGGGATTATACGTTTTTGTTAAGTCATGAACATGTTTACATTAAATTATTCTGTCATGTTTTGTTCGGGACGTGTATTGTTGTGTTGTGTTGAAAGCCATAGAAGCTGAATAAGAATTTCCATTTTTATTACCCTGAAAAATTGACAATAAAACTTTTGAACTTGGAACTTAATGTTGTAAACTATAGGATAATGGACATTTACTGTACATCTGTTGGACTGTATAAAACTGTCAATGTGATCTATCAAATCTGTCTCTTCTATCTGCAGTGGGAGATTTACTTACCCATGTATTTGTGGATGAACTCCTTAATTCCCTCTCTCACCACGGTTGTCAACTCTTCCTTTTCTTTTCCGGACATCTTTGATTCCCTCTTCTTTCTCCGGAGCAGGGCCAGGGATCTCACCACTTGCCTCTGTAGGAGGGGGGTTTTGACCAGCTCTTGGAAGTTCCCTCTACGACGCGGGCTGACCATACGGGTGTCCAGTCCTCCCCCCTCCAGACGGTGGCAGTAGTAGCTCCTCAGCAGGCTGCTCAGCTTGAGAGGACGCCGGGACTGCGCTGACACCTCCGTCCCCAGAATCACACCGTCCATGCCCCCGTTGACCAGGGCGTCGGTGGCAAGAGTGGGCTCGCCAGAGAGGGTGAAAACCCTAGGTGAGGTCACATTGTCCCAGCAGCCGTCCGGGCCCAGGCGTTGAGAGAGGAGAGAGCCGTGGGCATGTTGGAAGGCCAGGCCTAGGGTCTTAGCAAGAGTGAGTTGGTACAGCCCATGGACCCGCCCCCTCGTCGTAGACAGCAAGCCAGCTTCGATACCGAGAAGGAGTGGGGTCAGAGCAACTGTGGTGCCATCAGCAGTGAGCACAACTCCTTCCTCCCTGCCTCCCTCGTTGACCCGATGCTGCACAGCTCTGGCAATGACCTCTGAGAGACTGTCGTCCATGACGGGTGCATCCTCTGTGAGCGCACCCATGAAGTGTTGAAGGAAGTCGTCTGTGCTGTCTGCTGCCCTGCGCAGGCCTCTTAGCACGGCCAAGGGCTCCAGACCCGGGTTTCCGTCCTCTACCTGCTCAACCACCCTGATGAAGTCATCCATGTGCCTGGAGGTGGTGGCTAGAAGCAGACCAGACAACACCAGCCTGTGACACAGTTCTCCCTCAGTCTGCCTTATGAATGGCTGCACTAACCCTTAACCCACTTATAAGTCTGAGACTGAGTCTGTCTCCATTACGATCCAGGAGGAAAGTGTTTAAAAGGTTCATATTGGAGCAGTGGTAGCACTACAGCAGTAGCGAGTCAACTTTGGGTTTTTCAAAATGATCTAATAACAGTAAAGCGTTATTAGGTTTTGCTTGCCTGCTAGTCCGAATCCTTATCCCGCAGGCAAATGCTTTTCTTTCGTTCAGCACACACATATTTCTTGTCAGAATCAATGTACATTGAGGGACAAAGATGTGTTGTCTTTGACTGCTGCCCCTGACTGTGTGTCTTGTTGTTGTCGCCTTATCTGATTCTGGACTTTTGCAATGTTTCTTTTTGAAAAGCAGCTCATGTCATCATGGAATAGAATCTCAAAGGAATGTTTCCAACATCTTGTGGAAAATGCCTCAAAGAATTGAGGTTGTTTTGAGAGCAAGTGAGGCCCTACCCAGTGTAAGTATAGTGTTCTTAATAAAGTGTTCTGTGAGTGTATGTAGCAGTGTTTCCCCTACCATTGAATAGGCGGGGCAATCAGGAAATCTGAAATTGAACATGAATTAACTCATCACTCATTGTTTCAATATCCAGGTATTTTAATGGGGACCAGCTTGTGTTTAAATAAATGCTACTCTACTCTCAAACTCATATCGTCTGTACTAAAACAAACGTTATGACAGGATATATTTAAAAAACACAAGTTGGTCCCATTGCCTGGTCCTCATTAAGATAACTTGATATTTCAAACAATTCCCCTCTATCACCCTGAAATTCATTCATCTGCTATAATCAACTTTATTTTGCTAAATGTAGCTGTCATTTGTGGAGGTCACTAAATCTTCATTTTTCCACCTCAGGAACATTGCCTGCATCCGACCCTCCCTGTTCTTTTCCGCTGCTGAAACACTCATCCACGCCCTCATAACTTCCCGACTCGACTACTGCAACAGCATCCTCTACGGTTTACTTAATAACATCCTAAACAAATTCCAATACGTCCAGAACTCTGCTGCCCGTCTGCTCACCTCCACTCGCCGCTGTGACCCTGTCCTCCAAAACCTCCACTGGCTCCCGGTCAAATACAGGATCCAATTCAAAATCCTACCCATAACTTACAAAGCCATCAACGATCTGGCCCCCTCCTACCTTGCCGACCTCGTCCCCCTCCACACCCCCTCTTGTTGCCTCAGGTTTGCCGACCAAACCACCCTCAAGACCACCAGGACCAAGCTACGGACCTGGGGTGATAGGGCCTTTTCAGCTGCAGCCCCGTCCCTCTGGAACGCCCTCCCCAACCACATCAGACAGGCCAACACCCTGCCAACATTTAAACAGGCCCTCAAAACCCACCTCTTCAAGCTTGCCTTCACCAGTTAACCCTCTCCCCCTCCCCTTCCCATGTGTCCCCAGAACTACCTTATTTAGGCCCCTATACTTTATTTTATTTATTTTTTATTACTACTCAATCTTTTCAGTTTGTAAAGTTTTGTAAAGAGTGTCTATAAAATATTATAGTCTAATGTATTATTATTATTATTATTATTATTATTATTATTATCTATCTATCTATCTAAGAAACTGAGTAAGCAAGGCTCTACAATCACAAACCATTCTCTATGTCATTTTATTTCAGTGATTATTTGTAGGGAAGGCCAACAACATCATCACTGTCAGTCATTTATACCAACAGAAGGATGGATCATTTTAAACATCCTTCACAGCTCTTCACATGTCTTCACAACTCCTGTCTGCTGCAGTAGCAGCAGCATTGAGGAAGACCACTGTTGCGATGAACCTTTTAAACACTGACCCCTGTATCTGCACCATATCATAGCACCTAAACAGTTTTCATGTAGAGCGATACTATATTAACATCCAAATAGAAAAAAAGAAAATCATGTAATTACCGTCAGTGTAACCCCAGACCAAAACCAGGAGAATGGTCAGGGACAGTTTCCACTGCCTTTTCTTTAGAGTATCCATTAAGCCCACAACACGCTGTGCACCAGCTCCTGTTGGGAAATGCCCATTGCATTGGCTGCCCACACACTTATAGGGAGGCACCCACATTAGTGAATTATGCAACCACTGTACACAAAGATACGCCTCTGTTTAACTTTAGGTTAATCTCACCAATTTCCTTGAACAACGTTCAATGTGGGAAACTGGCAGCTGTTCGGAAAGTTTATGTGTTATGTGGGCATGTTGGTTTGTCCTCAGGGCTCAAGCTCTTTCTGTATATCCCATTCTCCTTCTGTATATCCCATTCTCCTTCTGTATATCCCATTCTCCTTCGTTGTTCACCGTATTGCAATCGAGCCCCAATTCATCATTACAATCAGGTCAATGATCCTCTCCTTTTTGTGTTGCTTTGTGTGTGGTTTGTATGGATTGTTGCTCATAAGAACTAGGGATGTCCCGATCCGATCCACTGCATCGTATCTGTGCGATATTGGTCCAGAATGCTGGATCGCAGATCGGACAGGAAAGAAAATCGGCTCCGATCTGCGCTCCCGATCTGGCATGTCATTCACGTGATGACAACAGTAGTATAGTAGCCAGTGGTCACATGCATGAGAGTTGGCTAGTAGCTACCTGTGTGTAATGAGTCTGATGCCAACTGGTGAAATCATAAACCATTTGCCAAAGTAATTTTTCGTAAAACTGAATTCTGAAACAACAGATTGTAAGCTTTCAAATGATGCGTCATACATTGAAATTGGAAAACAATTCAAGACGACACAAGTATTTGAATGTTGAGCACCTCAAGAATGGGAATGCGACAGGAGAAAATGTACTGATCAAACCACAACAACAAACGCTGCTAACAGCTAGCGGCTAACTGTGGTACATCATCGCTGTCTAACTGCGTTTTTATAACATCACAGCATGCTGAGAGAAAATCGACATGCTAAAAACACATAACTACACATAATTAGATGAACACACAGTCCTTGCTTTTGAACACGTCCTAAAACGAAAGTATGTTTACAAGTCATTATCACTTACTGGTAGCCTACGGCAAACGAGAACAGTGAATCCAATCCACAAAAAATATTTAGTGATCATTAAACTGTTGTATATTATATCGAGTGGGTACTTCAAGTTGCCTGTTATGAAATAAAACTAGATATTGTTGACACAATACGTTTAACTTTCACTTTTCGACACCTTCGATTCTGCGACTGGTTTATGGTCTCACCAGCGGGCGTCACTAGGCTACACTTTAAAAAAAAGGGTCCTATATTTGATTTGCCATTTGTAAGACAAGATAAATAGAATAAAAACCTGAAAAAAACAGTTGGTCACTGAGTACTGCAGAGTACTGTTTTTGTTTCTTGACTAAAGGCTGGCAGTCTTTAATAGCCAACTGTTGTTGTGGACTATATACTGGGGAAGTATTTGTTATTATTCAGGAGTAAAAAAATAAATACAAATATCGGATTGATATCGGTATCGCAGATACCTGAAGCCCAGGTATCGGTATCGGTAGTGGAAAAGTGGGATCGGGACATCCCTAATAAGAACCTATATAAAAACTCCAAGAGTTGTCCACTGTACACAAAATCACACACTGCAATGTTTCAGTGCGAGCCGTATCATTGACTCTGGGACCTATCGCTATAAAAGTACACCTGTTGTTATTGCATGTCGACGATCACAGATAGAATGCACAAACCAAGGAAACCACCAATCATTCTTTACATTACCAGTTCCCAAACGTACACAATATAGATTGACCTCTACGATTTGATTTAAAAAAAAGATAGTTAAACATGCAATGTCTCCAAGATCTCCAGAGACCCAACCCACCCTGGGTACGAACACTTTGCCCGGCTGCCCTCGAAAAGGCGGTACAGGACCATGGCCGCAAGGACAAACAGACTGAAGCTCAGCTTCTACCCCAGGGCCATCCAGGCCCTGAACACAGCAAAGACCTAGGTTCTGGGCCCTGGACAGTCTGGACGGATTGATGGCAGCTGCTGGATTGAAAAAATCAGGTGTAGTGCTGAGGCACAAATGTGTACATTTCAAGCCTGCAAACTGCGACACTTTAAATGAATGTGCAATAACACTATGTGCAATATGACAACCCTAGTCGTTTTATCTGTACAGTATAGTATAGTGGATAGTGTACATAGCCTTTATTTATGTAAACCAGCTCCTTTCCCTTCTTTTTTTTTTCTTTCCTAGCACCAGGGGAGCCACCCCTCCCAAATTTCGTTGTTTGGTACCTGTACTATAGCAATGACAATAAAGACCATTCATTAATTCATTCATTCATACTTATTGCAACAGCGTATAGTGCTGTGGGGGGTTAGAATCCAATTGGAGCATCTTTAGGCACATTTCTTTTTACACTTGATTATTATGTCGGCCTGGCCTGCCTTGACGTTGTTATGAATTTGCATTGGTGTCAATGGGCAGTTTGTGTTCATATCCCACACTACACAGCTGTACAGTAATAACCACCCAACTTTAAAATGTGCAGATTGCCTGCAATTAATATACTCTGTGTTTGGATATGACAGTAGTGTTTGGATGTTACAGTATTAACCATAACCCAAGACATTTTTGAGTACTTCGGGGAAAACAATAACTAAAATAAATGTAATGTTTTAATAGTTAATATGGATTGTGTAACACTAACACATGCGTACAAGGCCTACTGTTCGAATACCGTCGATTTGATACTGCCCTCTCTACTTCCCCACTGTCAACAGTCCTATTTGTCAATAAAATATGACAGCAGAGTGAAATAATGTTCTTAAAAAGCAAAAAATAACAACTTCAACTCCCCGTTTGTCCTCGTTTGCCTCCGCCTACTTTCAAGGCGGTTTCGTCCTAATGTCAAACACGCTGTATGACTGTTGCCCTCATCATGTCCCGCCCACCGTAGAGATAGACTTGCTCACCAACTTAGTGTGATTGGTGCATTGGCGAGCAAATGTTACTTATTTGCTAACTGATTGGTTAAGCTAATACGTCAATAATGCTATGTCCTAGCATGATAGGTTGAAGCCAGACGATTTTTGATAGGCTGTCAGAAGTCGACTGTCACTGTCGCGTCCAGAAGGGAAGTCGCTGCCATCAGGTAAAGATCAACCAGCCTGCTGCCGCATCTAATAACGGTAAAGCGATTAGCTTTTGCTTCTTGGCTAGACCGAATGCTTTCCTTTCGTTTAGCACACACATGTCTTTTTGTCAATGTCCATTGAGGGATAAAGCTGTGTTGTCTGTGGCTGCTGCCTTGTTGTTGTCGCCTTATCTGATACTGGACTTTTGCAATGTTTCCTTTTGAAAAGCAGCTTTTGACAAACTCGCTGTGGCATTTAAATAAACGAAACTTGTGTCACTGACTGTGACGATGTTGCCGACCTGTGATACGACCCAAGTCATTATTTTAGACTAATGTAGTTTTCTGAACATAAATTAAATGGTCTTTTTGAGCATGTCATGCTCCTGGCTGTAGTGAGACATCGCCCCCTTGCAGATCTATCAGGGCCAACAGGGGCGCATAGAAATGCTTAACTAAATACAATTATTTCTTTTGTTATTTAATAACATTATTATATATATATATATATTGTTATAAATTCACATCATCATGTTGTTAACCACATTTGCAGAAAATGTGTAAACGTTATCAAGAAAAAAAATAGCTCATCTGCCCTTTTGGCCCCCAGTTGGATCACTCAATGATTGTAGATCCTTGTGATTGTCTCGAACAGAGAATATCAATGTCGACTGTCCACAGATGATATAATAATAATAATAATAATAATAATAATAATAATAATACATAAGACTTATATAGCGCCTTTCTAGACACACAGACGCTTTACAAACTGAAAAGATTGAGTAGTAATACACATTTGTATAAAATAAATAACTAAATAAAAGTATAGGGGCCTAATTAAGGTAGTGCTGGGGACACATGGGAGGGGGAGGGGGAGAGGGTTAACTGGTGAAGGCAAGCTTGAAGAGTTGGGTTTTGAGGGCCTATTTAAATGTTGGCAGGGTGTTGGCCTGTCTGATGTGGTTGAGGAGGGCGTTCCTAACCTTTGTACACAGAGAGCCCACTGAACTCTTTGTTTTGTTTCTTGCTCCCACAGTCAATGAGAAAATGTATTCCACCCTGTATCTATGCAGTGAACATTTCTGACGTGTATGTTCTGCATGTCTTTATATCCCCCCTATGTCGCCTCTGCACTGTCTACCAGATCCTTTCACCGGTCACCACCATGCAGTTTCTTGGGCGTCTTATAGACACGACAGTCCATTCGGTCTCCAACCTCTTCTCCAACCCCTACCGCGTCAGGGATGCACAACTGTCAGATTACAGCGGAACGGACAAAGTCCGTCTGAAAGAAGAGGGGCGGATGGTGTTGTACAGAAACCCTCCTAGCCAGTCATGGGACTGTCTACTACTTTGCCCTGAAACTCCTAACGTGGCTTTGAGGTGAGTTTATGAGGGTATGGGGGCAGAATGAGTGTGAATTTGAGGGCTGTGCACTCCTTTACACTGGTCATCAAATGTGAAGGGTCTCTGCTCCTCTCAAGGTTGGGGGGGGGGGGAATCATGATGGGAAACAGGTTATCAATGATTAGTAGATGCTTAATTGGTTAAATCGACGACAGGGCTGAATAGCGACAAGAATACCGGCAACACAAGCTCAAACATGATGATGAAGTGAATTCGCTGAATGTCTGAATCCTCTGACCATTTCCCTCGCCACTTCCTGTCCCAGGTTGTTCCAGGTGGGCTCAGAGGAGGACGCCATGAACTGGTTCCCCCAGTACGCCCTCAAACTGCGGCCGTTCTACGAGACGGTCCCCCTCAAGGCCGAGACCACCCAGCCCATCGTCGACTGCCTCCGCAACCACCCGGACTGGAGCTCTGCCCATATCGCCGTGGATACGGGCCTGAGGGAGTGCCTGAAGCACAACTATGTTCAGAGGTGCGGACAGAGGAGGGGTTATAACAAAAGGGTAGTAGTAGTGTTAAGCACGTTAAAAAACACAAGAGAGAAGGTAACATAATAAATTGGTTCATAACGGAAGATAGTCTGAAAAAGCTAGAGACCTCTACAGTAAATTCTGTTGAGTCATTCGAAGAGCTAAAACGAATGTCCCTGGAAGTTGCACATGTTCTAAATGCCCTGTCTCTCGCTTCCAATCTCTCCTGACCCTCCTCGACCACAACCCTCACCCCCAACCCCACCCAATATCATGTCCCCACATCCATGGTGTTATGCATTGTGACTGTGTACATTTTTTATATCTGTATTGTGAATTGTATAGGGGACCAAAAATAAACATTCTCAATCAATCAATCCCCCCCTTCTTCAGTCAGATCAACGCGCGGGACGGGTCGGGCCAGACTCCCCTCCACCTGGCCTGCGAGCGAGGGGACGTGGGGTGTGTGAGAGAGCTGCTGGAGGAGAGCCAGGCTCGCACGGACATCAAGGACCGCAACGGGGAGACGCCCATGCACTGTGCCGCCAAGCAGGACTCTGCTGTCATCATCCAGGTGAGAGAGGAGAGAGAGGAGAGAGAGAGAGAGAGAGAGAGAGAGAGAGAGAGAGAGAGAGAGAGAGAGAGAGAGAGAGAGAGAGAGAGAGAGAGAGAGAGAGAGAGAGAGAGAGAGAGAGAGAGAGAGAGAGAGAGAGAGAGAGAGAGAGAGAGAGAGAGAGAGAGAGAGAGAGAGAGAGAGAGAGAGAGAGAGAGAGAGAGAGAGAGAGAGAGAGAGAGAGAGAGAGAGAGAGAGAGAGAGAGAGAGAGAGAGAGGGAGACAGGGGGAGACAGGGGTGCAAACTTGTCACCTTTTAGCTGTTTTTACCTCAAAATAGGTCAACAATTTTCATAAATGTTCTTTGTTTTCAGGCAAAAAAAAAAGCCTTTTTGGGCCATCACCAGTTTGCATCCCTGTTAATAACGAAGTAACTACACCTTTGTGACACCCTTGTCCCCCTCCTCTGACTTTTCCTAGATGTCTGTTTCTGACTAAATTGAAAACATTTAGAAAAAGAAATACATCTGGAAGCATAATATGCTATATTAGTTATTATTATTAGTTATCATTATTCATGACTACCACAGCTTTTTTTGATAGCCAATATTTCCAATAGGGTTGGGCGGTATCCAACCTGTTAAACCTTCCCCAAATGTTACTGTATACAGTATTACCGTGGGATTAAAAATCACATTGTAGGGCGTTGAGGGAGCTGCCAATTTCAAATGATGAATTTATGTAGTCGCTGTTATACCGTTTCGGGCCACAAGGTGGCTGGCTGCATTACACTTCAACTGTGAATTTCCATCTTATGTCACATTAGCTTTAACATGTTTTTATGTTAATTTTGTGTCTATTTTTATGTTTTCTAATTTCTTGTTTCGTTGTAAAGCACTTTAAGCTTAATTTCTTGTATGAAAGGTGCTAAACAAATAAAGTTTATGTTTATTATTATCATTGTTATTTTCACAATGACAAAACAAATGATGCACGTTCCAGTTTTGTTCTCTGAACAACATCAGAAATAGCAAACGTTAACAACATTAACAACAAATATATATAGACAACAACGTCAGGCTATTCTTCAAACCTGAACAGTGTTCAGTGTTTTCTTGTTATCAACCATTGGAGCTTCACTTTTTATTTAAAGCAGACCCATGTCTGAGGACCGCAGGTTCCGGGATGGGGTATGTTGGCAGAGAAGATCAGTTAGGTACTGGGGGGCGCAGACATGGAGGATTTTGTACATGATGCACATGATGTTATAGAGCACAAGGTCAAGTGTTCAAAGCCAATGGCTCTTGAGATTTGGTTAATCTATCTATACGTTGTCTGCTCTTTGCCCTACCTCCACCTCCCTCCCTCTTTCCCCTCCCCCCCCCTCCCTCCTTCCGCCCCAGGCCCTGTGTTCTCGTCTCTGTGCGGGGGTGAACGAGCTGAACGCCGCCGGGGAGACCCCCCTCCACGTGGCCTGTCGCCTGGGGAGGGTGGAGGCCGTCAAAGCCTTACTGGGAGGCGGGGCCAGGTGTGACATCATCGGCGGCAGCGGCTACCCCATCCATGCTGCCATGAAATACAGTGAGAAGAGGTGAGTGGATGTGGACACCAGGATTTTTTTTTTGTTGGTAAACAGTCGAGGGCCAGGGGGGTTGGAGAAATGTCACCACTCTCAAATTCCTCGACAGATGCAAGGACTGACCATCCACCAGATCCACATGATAGTTTCATCCATGTTTCGAAGCTGTACAGTGTTTGTTTACAATTCCATTCCCTACAAACAATGGAGTAAAACAGGGTTATAGTTTCGGTTCTGATGGGGTAAGACAGTTGCACTAAGAGTATATCATTTTATATTCCGAAAGAATCAATGGCGTTATATCTTAATTTATTAAAAAGCCAAATGCATGTATCAATCCTAGATTGCCCTTTTTTTTTTTTAAGAAATACCTAATACAACAGTGAAGAGTGAGAGCTTTGAGGTCCATGGGATTTTCCCGGTCTCTTTCACTTTGTGACCTGACTGTTTGTGTGCCTGTTTGTTTGTCTGTCTGTCTGTCTGTCTCTTTGTTTGTGTGTCTGTCTGTCTGTCTGTGTGTCTGTCTCAGTTGTGTGGAGGCTATTTTGACAGCAGACCCTGCCCAGCTGCAGGCGGAGGACGCGGTGTATGGAGGCACCCCCCTACACTGGACCAAGACAGCTGAGGTGGGACAACACCGCCTAATAACCCCTGATGATCATTTCTGATGTCCTTTTTTAGGGATAGAAGAAGGGGTGAAGTATTCTCCTGGAAATGAATAGCTTTACTAAGCTGTTCAGTTATTGGCCAGTAGCCTATATATATGCTGAACTAATGTAGAAACGTGACCTTTTTTACATTAACGGAAAGCTCCCAAGTTTTGCAAGGAATTGATGCAAGGACCGACCAAAGTAATTCAGAACACCTACTCTAATTGCCCAAATTAAGTGTGAGTGAACCTGATGTAAACTTTACATATTAAACTTAATCATTAACAATATTGAACAATGCATGTTCAATAGGGCAATTGGCCAGTCAACAACTTAAACACTTTTTGGGGCTGAAAACTTCCTGAGTTGCTTTCGCAGTATGTTTTGGGTCATTGTCCTGCTGTATGATGAGTTTGGAGGCATATGTCCACTGCTGCCTTCAGCACTTCTATCAAGACATGGCATGACATCGTATGCTGTAGATATTGGGCCGTTTTTTTTTTTCTCCACATTTTACTCTTGCCATCACTCTTGTGCTGTTGTAATATTTGTCTCATCCGTCCACAAGACCTTTTTCCAGAACTCTTTATGTTCTTTTAGGTACTTTTTTTCATTTTTGTCATTTTTGTTTTGTGGCTAGCCTCTGTAGTTCTGCACGTGACGTATTCTGCAGATGGTAGACTCTGACATCCACGCCTCCTGGAGAGTGTTCCTGATCTATGGGACAGCTGTTTTGGTTGTTTTTTTCCCCTGATATTTCGGCCTCATAATGGATTCCCTGACTCTCATTGGTTTCTCATGTTGACAGACACCGATAGCAGAAGGCAAATGCAAAGTCTAGAATCAATACTAGACATTGACAGCTCTCTTATGCCTGCACGAATGATGTGACGGAACACATCTACCTAACCAGAAACACATGTAAAGCCAAGTCACATCACTTCTGGTTACCCTGAAATAGGGGGACTATGCATACATATGCACAGTCATATGTGTGTCATTTCTGAATGGTGAAAACTAAATATGCACAAATACTGTCAAATAAAGGCAGATCATCTCTACCTTAACCCAAATGTAGTTGTTTGATTTGAAATCTAAACGTTTGGAGTGTAGAGGCAAAAGAAGAACAAGTTATACATGGCACTGTATGTTTTTTCCAGGGCGCAGACGACAGTTGAATATACATAGATGTCGGAATATAACTGCTACCCTACCCCTCTCTCTCTCTCTCTCTCTCTCTCTCTCTCTCTCTCCTCTCTCCTCTCTCCTCTCTCCTCTCTCCTCTCTCCTCTCTCCTCTCTCCTCTCTCCTCTCTCCTCTCTCTCTCTCTCTCTTTCCTCTCCCTCCCCCAGATGTGTCGTATGTTGCTTGAGCAAGGCAGCCCAGTCAACTACCTGAGTAAGACTGGGGAGAGTGCCCTCCACGTCCTGACCAAGAGGGGGCGCTTCGAGGCAGCGATGGTGCTGCTCACGCACGGGGCCGAGCCCAACCTCAAGGGTCAGGACGGAAACACTGCCCTCCACCTGGCCATGAAGGTGTGTGTGTCTGTGTGTGTGTCTGTGTGTATGCGTGTGTCCTATGTCCTTTTTTTTTAAATCATGTGTTTTCGATTAAACTGTCTATTCTTCTAAGTAACTGTTTATTCTTCTATGGAAAGGTCTATTCTTCCATAAGTTTATATGGACACTTTTTCTAATTGAATTGTCCATTGAATAAAGTGTTGTGGTGTGATGATGTGTCTGACTGGCTGCTGCTGCTGCTGCAGGTGGACCACATGGAGCTGATCAAGGCTCTGATCGTGTTCGGAGCCGACGTGGAGATCCACAACGACCTGGGGGAGACACCCGGGCTCATCGCTGCCCGCACCAGCAAAGGTGAGGGAGGGAGGGAGGGAGGGTGTCTGGGAGGGAGGGATGGGGGGTGTCTGGGAGGGAGGGAGGGATGGTGGCTGGGAGGGATGGTGGCTGGGAGGGACTGGCGGACGGAGGGATGGGTGGTGGCTGGGAGGGAGGGAGGGATGGGTAGTGGCTGGGAGGGAGGGAGGGATGGTGGCTGGGAGGGAGAGAGGGAGAGATATATCTAGGAAAAAGTGAAATTTGAGTACAAAGAGATTTATTTTCTTTTTACTGGCGCATGAAGAACTTGTTTGTAATCCACAAGAGCAAGTTCCTTTTTTTTTTCTTCATGAAAATAAAAAATAAACGTCCCCGGCCACAATCAATTAATTGTGGAGGCCAATATCGACATCGCGATTAATATACAATTAATATTGCAGCCCTAGTGTGTGTCAAGATGTGCTGCAGACAGTGATTACATCAGATCAAACTAAACCAAGTAGAGCTGAAGTATCTCAGATGTGACTCAGGTGTGGGGTTTTAAATGGTGACCTCACAAGCCAGTACCGAACAGAACTAACATATCATTAACATGAACATTTAAAGCCAGTCCACTGAATAGCATGTTTCATATCAGATGGTTAATCAGATCTTGCATGAATATGATGGAGCTTAATGACTATTAAATGTGACATTTCTGAGACTCATCGCTTGATATACCACTTGTACGTTGTTAAAATGTGTTATCCTTGTGTAATATCTGTATTTTTACAGGTATTGTCTGTCAACAACACCTCCGTTTTTACAAGGTTTCCATGGACAAACATGAATATGGTTTAAAGTTATTGGCAATATCTCACTCCAACACAATTGGACATACTGTTGTTGTTTTAATTGTGTATAGATGTTTTGCGTTTTACTTTACTTGTGCACAAATAAACTGTGATTGCAGCCTTACTGATGAAGGCATAATGGAAATGTCTTTCAATGGAAACCCTGTAGGCTGAGAATATCTGCATTAAAAGTATTTCAAATACTTTCAAATACATTTTGAGTCTATCTATAATGGCAGATGGGCATGGTTTGCACTTTTGAAAGTATTCCATTGGTTCCGTTCCAGGCAAGCTGTCACATTGTCTTTCAAATACTTTGAGCCTAGGTGTGATTGTGCATGTCTCTGTATTAATGATGATTCCTACTGGAGATTGAGATTCTGAGGTATATAAGGAATGCGACAGTGAAGCATTTTTTCTTCTTTTGACTCTTGAAATCAAACAATTACAAGTAACAAGTATAGGTTTTCAGCTTTTATTTGATGGTATTTGTGTCCATATTTCTTTCACAATTTCGAAATGACAGCACCTTTTCTACATAGTCCACCCGTTAGGGTTCAATGTGTCCGAGACCACCATCCACAGAATAAGTCACCAGCCAAAATACAAACCCTTAATACCCTTAGTACCCCCTTAAATAAAAAAACGGACACTGTACTTTAACCTCATAGCCAAAGAAGGAAAAAATGCTTCACTGTCCCATTATATACTGTGCGTGTGCACTCATGTATTGTGTTCTTTGTTTTTACAACATCAGCTCACCGGGGCTGTCCTTCTCTCTTCCTCCGTCATGGCATGTGTGTGTGTGCATGTGTCTAACCCCCGCTGGCTTGTGTGTTGAAGGCCCCAACAGAAAGGTTCTTCTGGACATGCTGTGTAGTGTAGGTGTCCAACGGTGCCTCCCCCCCTCCCCCGACCCCCTTACTCCCAGCAGAGAGAGGGCTCCAGCACCTCCTGGCATAGGTAACGTCACCCCTCTCTGCCCTCTCCCGACCCCCCCACACACATCTTTCCCTGGTCACCCCTCCCTCTTGGTGCCATTTTTATACTTTCTTCCCATCTGTTCATTTGATTGTTTTAATAAGCTTAAGGCCACCAACCCTTCTCAACTCCTCTTGATCTGTCTCTTGATCCTGTTGTGTGAACCAAGAGGTTCTCCTTGAATGTAAAAGTTGTTTTGGATGTAAAAACCAAACCATAAAATGTTTTTTTTTTCTTTGTTTGTATCCCTCCTTTGCTATTCTCCCTCCATCGACCTCCATCAAGTTAGTGGAAGGGGTGTAGTGTCCTCCGCTCCTATCGGACACTACAGCTGAACTCTGCCCCCTACATCCCCTCTCTGCCCCCTACCTCCCCTCTCTGCCCCTACCTCCCCTCTCTGCCCCCTACCTCCCCTCTCTGCCCCCTACCTCCCCTCTCTGCCCCTACCTCCCCTCTCTGCCCCCTACCTCCCCTCTCTGCCCCCTACCTCCCCTCTCTGCCCCCTACCTCCCCTCTCTGCCCCTACCTCCCCTCTCTGCCCCCTACCTCCCCTCTCTGCCCCCTACCTCCCCTCTCTGCCCCTACCTCCCCTCTCTGCCCCCTACCTCCCCTCTCTGCCCCTACCTCCCCTCTCTGCCCCCTACCTCCCCTCTCTGCCCCTACCTCCCCTCTCTGCCCCTACCTCCCCTCTCTGCCCCTACCTCCCCTCTCTGCCCCCTACCTTCCCTCTCTGCCCCCTACCTTCCCTCTCTGCCCCTACCTCCCCTCTCTGCCCCCTACCTCCCCTCTCTGCCCCTACCTCCCCTCTCTGCCCCCTACCTCCCCTCTCTGCCCCCTACCTCCCCTCTCTGCCCCCTACCTCCCCTCTCTGCCCCCTTCCTCCCTTCTCTGCCCCCTACCTCCCCTCTCTGCCCCCTACCTCCCCTCTCTGCCCCATACCTCCCCTCTCTGCCCCCTTCCTCCCCTCTCTGCCCCCTACCTCCCCTCTCTGCCCCTACCTCCCCTCTCTGCCCCTACCTCCCCTCTCTGCCCCCTACCTCCCTTCTCTGCCCCCTACCTTCCCTCTCTGCCCCTACCTCCACTCTCTGCCCCCTACCTCCCTTCTCTGCCCCCTACCTTCCCTCTCTGCCCCCTACCTCCCCTCTCTGCCCCCTACCTCCCCTCTGTGCCCCCTACCTCCCCTCTGTGCCCCCTACCTCCCCTCTCTGCCCCCTACCTCCCCTCTCTGCCCCCTACCTCCCCTCTCTGCCCCCTACCTCCCCTCTCTGCCCCTACCTCCCCTCTCTGCCCCCTACCTCCCCTCTCTGCCCCCTACCTCCCCTCTCTGCCCCCTACCTCCCCTCTCTGCCCCCTACCTCCCCTCTCTGCCCCCTACCTCCCCTCTCTGCCCCCTACCTCCCCTCTCTGCCCCCTACCTCCCCTCTCTGCCCCCTACCTCCCCTCTCTGCCCCTACCTCCCCTCTCTGCCCCCTACCTCCCCTCTCTGCCCCCTACCTTCCCTCTCTGCCCCCTACCTTCCCTCTCTGCCCCCTACCTCCCCTCTCTGCCCCCTTCCTCCCCTCTCTGCCCCTACCTCCCCTCTCTGCCCCTTCCTCCCCTCTCTGCCCCCTACCTTCCCTCTCTGCCCCCTACCTCCCCTCTCTGCCCCCTTCCTCCCCTCTCTGCCCCTACCTCCCCTCTCTGCCCCTTCCTCCCCTCTCTGCCCCTACCTCCCCTCTCTGCCCCCTACCTCCCCTCTCTGCCCCCTACCTCCCCTCTCTGCCCCCTACCTCCCCTCTCTGCCCCCTACCTCCCCTCTCTGCCCCCTACCTCCCTTCTCTGCCCCTACCTCCCCTCTGTGCCCCCTACCTCCCCTCTGTGCCCCCTACCTCCCCTCTCTGCCCCCTACCTCCCCTCTCTGCCCCTACCTCCCCTCTCTGCCCCCTACCTCCCTTCTCTGCCCCTACCTCCCCTCTGTGCCCCCTACCTCCCCTCTGTGCCCCCTACCTCCCCTCTGTGCCCCCTACCTCCCCTCTGTGCCCCCTACCTCCCCTATCTGCCCCCTACCTCCCCTCTCTGCCCCCTACCTTCCCTCTCTGCCCCCTACCTCCCCTCTCTGCCCCCTCTCTGCCCCCTACCTCCCCTCTCTGCCCCCTACCTCCCCTCTCTGCCCCCTACCTTCCCTCTCTGCCCCCTACCTTCCCTCTCTGCCCCCTACCTTCCCTCTCTGCCCCCTACCTCCCCTCTCTGCCCCATCTGTGCATTGATGAGCGGAAGCGCCCGACGCCGGTCCGGAGACGATTGAGCCTCACCCAGGATAACCTTGGCAAGTCCATCCCGAGGGGCTCAAGGCCGGCGACTGGGATGTGGTCGCGGAGTTTGGAGGTGTTAGCCTCCCACTCCGCGCGCCACATATAATCCGCCCATCCTGCCGCACTGATGTTAAGATCTCTGCATTGCTGCCTGAGATCCTGTGCGGCAGGCACAAATGGGTGTCTCGACTTGAGACGCCGGGAGGGCTCCGCTGTTATAGTGAGCCTATCATGGAGCAGATGGTCTGCCCCTACCTCCCCTCTCTGCCCCCTACCTCCCCTCTCTGCCCCCTACCTCCCCGCTCTTCTCCCCCCTGTCTTTCTGTTTCTCCCGCTCTCTCTCTACTTACGACGGCCCAATGCCTTAAGTGGGTCAGTCCTTTACTCACTTCCTACTAAAGCCTAGAAGGGACACGAGGAGATGATGAAGGGGAAAACCACGGGAACAGAGAACGCGCTCGCAACAAACGAGACGTGTCATGATGAAATACTCTGTCGTTAGCCTCATAACATAATTGCCTAAGTCATGCTTCACTTATGGTCAGCCCGAGCCATCTTTGTATGTAGTGTCAAAAATGTCATGATGATTTTGGAATGTAACAAGCATTCTGATGAGGGCATAGGCAATACGTAGTGCACAGTGAATCAGCAGTGTTAGGACAGTAGATTTAGGCAGATATCTCAATTTGGCGAAAATATTACTAATATGAGGCTAACGATATGTTAAAATGACCAAATAGCTGCTGATATGTGTAGTAGCCTGTAAGCACTTAAATATGAAATATCTTATACAGTATAATCTTATAATAATGTCTTATACAGTATAATATAGCGGTCTCAGGCACAGAGGCAGGTCGGTACACAAGTGTTGGGTCGGGTCACCGCCCGTCTATTACGGTCTCGCACAAAAACTTAGGATTGATTACAAAGACCCGGTCGGTCTGCAGAGCAACTGAACTTCATACAATCATACATTGTGTTAAATACATTTTAATAGGAGGTCTGTTTGTCACAGGGCCTAAACTCATTGATTGGTTATTCTCAGGTGCTTCCTACTTCCTGTTCTAGACTATTGTCCAATTAGAAGGCGTGGCCCAAGTCAAGGTGGCTCAAGTCAACAAGGTGGCCCAAGTCATTTTCCATGGGGTGAGCCACACCTGTATAGTTTATTGTTCCAATCTGGATATCAACCTACGTGGCTGATAAGTTTTCAGTGACCTTTTGAAGTAGTTTTGTGCAGAGGCAGATGGACAATAACCTGATACATGTTTCCATCACTTCCATAAGAGAATTGAAGAACAGAAGTTGAATGAACGGACATGGGGGGTTTTCCCACCACAATAACAGTCAGCCCGGTAGTCCAAGCTCAGCGGCGCGTCCCGTCCCTGACCCTTTTGTGTCGTCTAGTCCGCAGTCACCTGCTGCTCGCTGTCTGCGCTGGACGCCTCAGCCTCGGGTTCACTCCCCAGCCCCTGCTCTCCGCAGGTAACAAACACACGGGTGGGTTAAATGCCATCAGATGATGGCCTGATTGACAGATCAGCCGACGTCGATCAAACCCTCCTCTACCCTCCACCACGGCCCTGCAGCTCCCTCTGCAGGCTAGAACGCAGCATGCGCCCCACAGTAATGTTATAATAATGACATTAGATTAGATTCAACTTTGTCATCGCAGAGTAGTACAGGGTACAAGTACTATACGACGAAATACAATTTAGCATCCAACCAAAAGTGTGAATAGTAATAATATAAGGGCGTGATATGAATAGAACAAGAATGGTAGTGATGGGTAATTATGCAACTATGCATAATATGTCTTATACAGTATAATATTATAATAATGGATCATTTCCATTACTAAATAGTCCCTCTTCGTTCAATGGTGTGTGGAGCAGACGGAAGACTTCTTATGGCGCTTATCGCTTTAACAAAAGAGAGGACGGAGGAATCTACTACGCCTTCGTCCTACCTCTCCATTCCCCTGCCTCTTTTCCCCTCCCTCGTCCCCCCTCCCTTTTCTCTAGACCTTCCTTCCTTCATTCATTCTTCCCCCCCCCCCCCTACCTCCTCAGCATCACTTCCTCCCAAGCCCCTTCAGTTGGCCCTTTATCAAATGATTCTCCCCAACACAGATAAGTATATGTGAAATGAAGACACGCTTACCTAGACCCTGAGGGGGATTCTGCATTCTGTTTGTTGCATTGAGTTCTGGTCTGTGATTGGGCTGGCAGGGTTTGAGAACATCATGCACGTGGCGTCTACGGTCGGACCCGGGGGTCGAGGCAAAGAGGAAGTGGACGGGGTGAAAACAGGAAAGAGGAAGTACGTGAGACTATTATGTGTTTCAATTTGTGACTTGAGTGATTTAATTATATTACTGAGTCTACCTTTAAAAAAATCCTACATTGCAATGTAAGTCGCTTTGGATAAAAGCGTCAGCTTAACGGCATATATGTAAGCAATTTACCATGAGAGGAAGGGGGTTGTGGAGACATTTACCACTAGTACAGGGTTGTGGCACGAGGCGAAGCCACAGAATATAGATTATAGATATAGATTATAGTCCCATAAACAAGATCAACGATTGCATTGTAGTTCAGCACAGGTGTTCTTAATCAGATTGATTGGGAGGCGCATTGATACTGGAAATGCGGTCTGAACTGTGGGTTGTTGGGGGTATTTACCACTGTTGCTAGCCAATCAGAATCCAGTATCCAAACATGCTGTTGTAGAATGTGTTTTATGTCGCGTGGGCCCCAGGAAGAGTATTCTACTCCTGATGAGCTAAACTAGAAGGGCTAATCGCACACCTCCGGTTCAATTGTGACAGGTTAGTGGCGGTGTCCAGCATGTCTCCACCTGCCAACAAACTGCCATTGAACACAGATGGAACCCTCGCAGCTGTAACCTGGGACTGTATTCAAGTTTAAAGTTGTATCGTTACGTCACATTACACGCGTGTAAGAGAGTAAAATTCTTAGGCTTCGGTTCCTGACATTTCAGCACAAGACAATAAGGCGCTAGGTATAATTCAAGATAAAAGTGACAATAGTACAGAACATAAGTGACAAATAAGACAGGATACAATCAGCAGTATCCAGACAAAGTAGGAGTAGGGTCAGTTTAAATAGATAATACTAAATCATCCTAATCATCCTAACTCCCCCCTTTCTCTTCCTGTCCATCCACGATAGACAGACTACTGTAGTAGTTTCCTCTTCTCTCTCTCATCCCTCTCTCTGCACCTTGTTCTCCTCCTCCTCTCTCTCCTCTCGTCCTCTATAAGGATGGATAGATTACTGTGTCTGGACGGGGGGGGCATCAAGGGCCTGGTTCTGATCCAGCTGCTGATCGCTCTGGAGAGGGAGGCGGGCCGGCCCGTGGTGGAGCTGTTCGACTGGATCTCTGGGACCAGCACCGGGGGAATCCTGGCCCTGGCCATCATCCACGGTGAGTGTGTGTTTGTTTGTGTGTGTGTGTGCGTGTGTGTGTCCGTCCGTCCGTCCCCGTAGGGACCGGTGATCAGAAGGTCATGAGTTCAAATCCCACCTGGGAACACCACCACTAGTGTGCCCTTGAGTGAAGGCGCCTGTCATCTCCTGTCATCTCGTAATTGTCAGTCGCTTTGGATAAAAGCTTCTGCTAAATGGTGTAAATGGGAAATGTAAATATGTGTGTCCACTAATACATTGTGCTGTGAAGCTAGGCCACGGTGACGTTGGAGGACATTTGTGACACGTTCTAATCTTTTGGTCCGCATATCGACAACCAATCAAAATGTTCAGACTTTTCTTTTGAAACACGGAGCTACGTTTCAACGTGGTTGAGAATCACAACACAAACACACTAGTCAAGCCAAAATACTGCAAGGCAAATGGATTCGGTGAGTAATCCCCCACTGCTACCTAGTTAACTAGAACATTGTTAGCAAGCTCACGAAACAAGCTGTGTTAGTTGACGCGGAAATGTACTAAAAGCATTTAGAAAGAAAAGTCAGATCATTACATCAGATCCCGATATGTGGACCAAAGCATTAGAACGTGACACATTTTGTTGTGAGAGAGACAAGCCGGAGTCATGTGATTGTTGTTGTACCTGTAACCAGGTAAGTCGATGGAGTACCTGCGCTGCCTGTACTTCCGGATGAAGGAGCAGGTGTTCAACGGTTCGCGGCCCTACGAATCGGCTCCCCTGGAGGACTTCCTGAAGAGAGAGTTCGGAGAGAACACCATGATGACGGACGTAAGCCACCCCAGGTAACCGTGGGAAATCGCGCCGGTCAAATGACAGACGGTAGACGCACGACGGTGACATCCCTTCAGTTCACGCTAAGATTGCAACCGTCGTTCCGTCACACGTCACACGTCAACAACATCACATTGTTCTCTAACTTAGCGAGCAGTAGCGTTAACATGAGTTGCGCTCTGTTTCTCATCAGTAGGTTGCGTACAGTATGTTACCCTTTCTTCCTCCTGCGCATTGCAATTGTTGCAAACGTAGAAGAAAATGGAGCGCTTAAAACAGTTTGCGTTGCCCCGTGGTACATAAGGGGTAGTGGTGGTGGCGGCCTAGTGGATAGTGAGTTGTATTGGTGATCAGAAGGCCATGAGTTAAAATCCCCACCTGGGAACACCACCACTAGTGTGCCCTCGAGTAAGGCACTTAGGCCTAAATTACTGTTTTGCCTTTCATCAGGACTGAGTCCCATGCTTTATTTGGGGTTTAAGCATGCGTGTTATTTTTGGGAAGTTGTGTTTTCATCTTCAATTCTACGTCCCAAAAATTAGGGTTAGGGTTAGGTAGGTAGAGACCATGGTCAAGTTAGGGTAGGTAGAGACCATGGTCAAGTTAGGGTAGGTAGAGACCATGGTCAAGTTAGGGTAGGTAGAGACCATGGTCAAGTTAGGGTAAGTAGAGTTGGGGTTAGGGTAGGTAGAGGGTAGGTAGAGACCATGACCAAGTTGACGTGTCGAGAGGTGTCACTCGTTTCAAATGGCTTTCCCACCCCTTTGTAGCTGTACTTTCTGCAAAGCCGTCCTCTCTCTCCCTAGCATTCCCTCACCCTCCCTCTCCCTCTCCTCTCCTTCTCTCTCCCAGGGTGATAGTGACCAGTGTCCTGGCAGACAGACACCCAGGGGAGCTGCACCTCTTCAGGAACTACGAGCCCCCCTCCATCCATAGAGAACCCCCCTACGCTTCCACTGCCACCTTCAAACCCCTCACCATCCCCCAAGGTGTGTGTGTGTGTGCGTGTGTGTGTGCGTGTGTGTGTGCATGCCTGTGTGTGTGTGTGTGGGCCTGAGTGTGTGTGTGTGGGCCTGTGTGTCTGTGCGTGCCTGTGTGTGTGTGCGTTCTTGTGTGTGTGTGTGTGTGTGTGTGTGCGTGCCTGTGTGTGTGTGTGTGTGCATGCGTGCCCGTGTGTGTGCGTGCCTGTGTGCGTGCCTGTGCGTGTGTGTGTGTGTGTGTGTGTGTGTGTGTGCCCGTGCCTGTGTGTGTGTGTGTGTGTGTGCCCGTGCGTGCGTGTGTGTGTGTGTGTGTGTGTGTGCGTGAGTGATTGCCCGTGTGTGTGTGTGCGTGCGTGCCCGTGTGTGTGTGTGTGTGTGTGGATCCAGTTGTCTTCCTGTGTGTAATGCTCCCGTCATCCGAGTGCCAGTGTTGCTGTTGTAGGATGGGAGAATGAGGATGTGTTGGTAGTAGGATACACTGAGATGCCCGAAACACGTAGGATGGCGACTGAAGAAGGTGTGTATGTGTGCGTGTGCGTGTGTGTCTGGACGGGGGGCTGGGTTTCAGAGGGAAAGGGTCACAGCGAGTATGATCAAATTGGTGAACCAGTCACTTGGTGAGAGCGGTTTCTTTTAACAAATCAGTCCAACCGTGTCGACCAGGGAGGTTTGACTGTCGTCACCTCTCGCCCAATCAGAGCAGTGCGTGTGGCGAGCCGCCCGCTCCAGCGGCGCCGCCCCCACCTACTTCCGGCCGAGCGGGCGGTTTCTGGACGGAGGGCTCCTGGCTAACAACCCCACGCTGGACGCCATGACGGAGATCCACCAGTACAACAAGGCTCTGAGGGCGGAGGTGGGCTCTTATGGACGTGTAACCCAACCCTCCCCCTGCTCCCTTCCTCCCCTCCCTCCCCCCTGCTCCCTTCCTCCCCTCCCTCCCCCCTGCTCCCTTCCTCCCCCCTGCTCCCTTCCTCCCCTCCCTCCCCCCTGCTCCCTTCCTCCCCTCCCTCCCCCTGCTCCCTTCCTCCCCTCCCTTTCCCCTGGCTCCCTTCCTCCCATCCCTCCCCCCTGCTCCCTTCCTCCCATCCCTCCCCCGTTCTCCCTTCCTCCCCTCCATCCCCCCTGCTCCCTTCCTCCCCTCCCTCCCCCCTGCTCCCGTCCTCCCATCAAGTATTGGAAAATTGACCTGACAGGTGTATCTGGTTAGTCAGGTGTGTTCCATCACATCATGTGTGCAGGGTTAGAGAGCTGTCAATGTCTAGTTGTTGATTCTAGGCGTTGCATTTGCCTTTGAAGTCTGCTATTGATGTCTGTCAACATGAGGACCAAATAGCCATTATGGCTGAAATATTAGAAAAATGTAACTGACAAAAAAATAGCCAAAACCTTAGATTTGCCCAAATCAATTCTATAAAATCAAAGTTGCTCTCTTTCTCTGCCCCATCTCTCCCCCCACCTTTTCCTTATCTCCCCTCTCCTTTCCTCCCCTCTTTCCTTATCTCCCCTCTCCTTTCCTCCCCTCTTTCCTTTCCTCCCCCTTCCCCTGTTGTTGTCCCAGGGGCGAGGAGAGGTGGTCCAGAGCCTGGGTGTGGTGGTGTCTCTGGGTACAGGGAAACTCCCTCAGGTGGCGGTCAGCTCCGTGGATGTGTTCAGGCCCTCCAACCCTCTGGAACTGGCCAAGAGCTTCGTAGGAGCCAAGGAGCTGATCAAGATGCTGGTGGACTGTGTGAGTGGAGGGACAATGTGGGTTACACTGGTTTTTGTGGGGAGCATGCAGCATCTGGCCTGTAGAGGGAGCTACAGGACCGTGGTGGAGCGTGAGTGAGTGACTCCCTCTACAGGACAGACGCTGCATGCTCCCCACAATTGAATATAGTTATTGGGACAGTGAAGGGTTTTTCTTTCTTCTTTTAGGCTCGATACTCCCAAATGTTCCAAATCAAACAGTTACGATGAGGTTAAAGTGTCAATTCTCAGCTTTTTATTTTGAAGGTATTTGTGTTAGTATTGGTTTCACCGTTTAGTAATGACAACACTTTTTAAAACATAGTCCCTCCATAGCAGGGCTCCAAAAGTATTGGGACAGATTCATATAATGTTCAAATGAAGCAATCACGTTTAGTGTTTCGTCCAAAAGATCCTTCGGATGCAAGAACTGTCCGAAGGCTGTGGCTCATTGACTGGTGATGTTCTGCCAGGCCTGGGGGGTATTCCATTAACGTCACTAAAGGAAAATCCAGGCTTTTTTCTACATTTTCTCTAGATTTTCCTTTAACGACGTTGACCCCCCCCCCCCCCCCCCCAGACTACAGTCATATTCAGTTGTTTGTTTTGAGGTCTTTTTTCCCTTAGTCTCATCCTCAGCAACCCGTAGAATCTCCCCCAATGTGCTGCATTCCTCACTGGAGACACACAAACAAGTGCATAGCGCTGTAACACCGACCTGATAATGCTGCCAAACTTGCCCTCACCATAATAGAATGGACTAGTTTTCCTTATCCCACTTTCCCCATCCCAGAAACGGGAGACAACACTTTCAGCTATATTAGCGAGCGGTTAGCAACGATAGCCACGTACCAGTACATGTCTTCAACAAAAACAAAAATTATTTGATCACGCTCAACAATCTGGCTAAAATAGCGTTCACAGGACGTCTCGCACTCTTCTTCCCTCGATGTGGAGTCGCGCCTCCTAGTTGTGTGATTTGCTCCGATTTTGAATTGATTATTAGGTTACCCAGTAAATTACCAGACTCTATGCACTCGCTATTCAAGCCTGGGCAGGGTGAAGCTAAACAGGTACTAGCTATTCAACAGATACGTAGTAAAAAAGGACTTGGGTGAGGTTACAGAACTGCAAATGCTGCATGCAAGGCAAGCTTTTCAATACATAGTTTTTGCCCGCGTCACACAATGTCGTGGCTGACGGCTGACTTCACCATGCTGTTGTTGTCTCCTCTGTCTCAGTGCACAGACTCTGACGGCTGTGCTGTGGACAGGGCCAGGTCATGGTGCGAGTTGACTGATACCATCTATCACAGGTTTGTCTTTGATCTCACAACTCTTTACCTATAAGCGAACCGACTACAAAACGTTATGGACATTGCAACGAAGCAGTTCTCTGTTGTCTAGTAAGCTCATTCTCCCCCCCGCCCCTCCCTCTTCTGCCTCATGTTGTCAAAATGTCCTTCCACCCTCTCCCCGTCTTTCTCCTCCCTCGAATGTCTCTCTGTCCCCCCATTATCTTCCCTCCCTCCCTCCCTCCGTCTCTCCTGCCCTCGAACCCCCAGGTTGAGCCCCCAGCTCTCACAAGAGGTGATGCTGGACGAGGTGAGGGACTCCGTCCTGGTGGACATGCTGTGGGAGACCCAGATGTACCTGTACGAACAGCGGGAGAGCGTCCAGATACTGGCACAGCAACTACTGACCGGCTGAGGGAGAGAGGAAGGTCGGGGAAAGGTTGGAGGAGAGGGGGATGGGGTGAGAGGGAGAGAGAAGGGGTGGGGAAAGGTTGTAAGAGAGGGGAGGGATTAAAGGAGAAAGGAGGTCTCAAATACAGAAGGACAAGGTGTGTGTGTGTGTGTGTGAGTGAGAAAAGAAAAAAAATAAGAAAAAAGATGACTCCCACAAAGACATGTATTATCTCTTTCATGTGCATTTGACCCAATACTGACCCAATACTGTACTATTGTGAGTTTGTGATTGAGTTTGACTATGGAAATGAAAATCCAGATTTGCACAAAGGACTAGGGACTAGGACTGAGAGACTGAATAACTCAGAGAGACATAATTAAAACACATTACCTCATCTTCAACAGCTCATACAGCTATGGTAAAAGTCCTGTGTTTGTGAATGCACTGATTAAAGATGACAATGAAGTCCCCACCCCTTTCTTTATGTAGGGCCAAGAGTTTTTCCTAACCACATGAACCTTACCAGAAAAAGGGCCGAAGTTATACCCCATAGAGACCCGTGCTTAGTATCCAAAAAGCTTTGTAACTAAAGTTGTACTTTATTTCTCTCAGAAACCCAGCCACAGTGCAGAGGAAGCAATGATTGTAAAATGTGTGCTGGGAGGTCAGTCCTCTAGCTCTGTTGGGAGAAATAAACTGTCACGTTAGCTAGGAAACTTTTGGGAGACTGGGCACTGAGTTTTTTCCTGGACAGATCACAGGTCACGTAAAACTGAGGGCCCCACTGATGAAGGGCACACTGGAATCTCGAAAGGTCAAACGTGATGACGATTATTATAAACTGTTGCTGCAAGAGATGGGAATGGAGAACCGGTTCCAGTTGAGAAAAGGTCCAAAGCATGGCAAGGAAAAATTACTAACATGGCTATTTGTAACATCTGTAAAATGATAATGGTGGAAACACCAGCAATATGTTGAAACATCTTTCGACGCAACATGGGCTTAAATGACAGGAAGGCCATGTGTTTGACACTCCACACACTACGCACGAGTGCCACTGCCTCCCAAGTGAGCAACGCGTCCGTCTCTGAGGGTAAATATCCTATGCTAATAACATTAGTGCCACGCAGGCAGGCTTAGCAGATATTTTCTTTGACGAGGAAACCCTAAATGAAAACGAACGCTGTACAAATATTCTCCCATTTCATCCATTTCTGATGATGACAGACAGACGGTTGCTACAGACCCTCCCAGAGAAAGCAGACATGAGACATTGTTGAGTTTATCAGTTTTATATTTGTTTTCAAAGTTATATCCTTTTGAGAAAAGGACCATTTCACTTATTTTCCATTCTTTTATTTAGTTTTGGATATTTGTACACTGTGTTCAGAGACTCGATAATAAAACCTGTGTAGGCCTACTTTTTTCCACACAGAAAATGGATAGGGAATCAATAGAAGAATCGAACCGATAAGCAGAATCGATAATGGAATCGGTATCAATAACATCTTATCAATTCCCATGCCTAGTGATGACGATTATTATAAGCTGTTGCTGTCTTAGGAGTCCTTTGTAGCAGCTGTCAGTGATTTTGTTACGTCCTAAAAAAATACTCCTAGATTATGATTAATATTACTCCTAAATACATTAATCAATGTAGAACAAGCTTTGTACCTCTTCATAACCAAAGAAGGACCTATTGCTGTATTGTTTGTTTTTGTTTAGAATTTGTAAACACATGATGTATGGTATAGCTTCAAATCAAGTTTTGAAAAAGTAATGCACAAAAGTTAGGTCATAGAAATCTAAAACTATTTGCACAAATCACTGATAGCTACTTTAAGACTAATCATATTACATGTATTTAATTAGTTTTTTAGTCATTATCTAAAGCATTATCAGCATTCCTCTATCCTGGGGAGTATTCCATCAACATTGCTAAAGGAAAATCCAATCTCGCAAGACTTATCAAAATAAGCCTGGATTTTCGTTTAGCAGCGTTGTTTTAGCATCCTGTGAGATCCCTGGGGCCTCATTTATAAAGCTTTGCGTAGGATTGGTGTAAAAAGCTTGCATACATAGACAAGCAAGAATGTTAACGCGCACCAACATTCAGATTTGTAAAACGGTGCGCACGCAAGTCCCACGCCTGTTTCCCTTTAGAAATCACAATCGGTCATTTTTTTTATACGGTGCCTTTTCCGTCCCCAGTACAAATCATGTTGTATTTTGTCTAAATTTGGACAAATACTAATTCCATTAGGTTTTTCATGTATAGTCAATTGTTATTTATTATGAATACAATGATATGGGCTTCTAAGTTGTTGTTTTCTACATTTGGGATGTCCCCAGTGTTGTTCATTAAACTTCAATCCAAAAAATAACTATTAAAAACATACCTTTCCAAATATGTTATTATTATTTCATTTTCCTGATCAATATCTATTGGAATCAAATATAGTTTTATAGTTTTTTTTTGTACAAAAAAGTAAGGTTGTCCCTGCGATCACTGTCCACCCTGTTATGCTGTGTTAATGTCCCTTTTAAAAGAAAACCATATTTCTCAATCACATCACTCTCATGAGGTGACATCACATCAGTGGAGGGGATTTCAAATGTTGTAAGCTGTGTGATCTTTTACCATCTGATTTTTATGTTTTTATCCAGTGAGTTTAATGTGGTTGATAACGTGTCCACCCTGTTATGCCTAAATATTGAGGAGATCAATCAAATTGAATAATTTCAAAAAGTATTTAGTGCAAATTCGATTCCTCATCAAGTATTCATGGTCATTCTAGGCATTATGCTAACACAGACAGGCTAAAGGCTAACTTTAACTCAAAATGTCCACCCTGTTAGTGTCCACCCTGTTATGTGTCCACTCTGCTCTGGAGACACTCGCCCTATTCAACTACAGAGGGTATTCTAAATAAAATACAATTTAGGTGCCTGAGCTCGACCACTATGTTTTTCAACAAGCTAGATATGTCCTTTATATAATAGAACATTAAAATATAGATAAATCAACAATTTATTTTTCACAAGTTAGGAAGTCCAAATGGCACCGTATAAAAAAAATGACCCACCCAACTAAAACTTTTGCGCACGTGAACAAGCATCTTGTCCCACCCTTTTAATGCCCATAGTTGCCTATAAATGTTCAGTGAAACGCCCCAAATTAATATTAATCTATACTGACTGCATGAGGACAATGACGGCAAATCCCCATAGAAAATAAATGTCACCCAGTGAAACAGTTCTGCACAACGAGCACATCATAACAATATGTAACTGCACTCATATCTCGAAAACAGCATCAGTTTAAACGTCATTTGTCCTACTGTTCTTATTATTTATGAGAATACACTTCATAACATGCAAGTATTGTTTAATAATTACACATCCAATCAAATATGATTCCAGATTAAACTGTACAAATTTGAGGGATTGTTTTGCAAAAAACAATATCTCTGTTTGTATTTATTATTCTTAATCATGTTTTTATGTGTGCACTGCAGGGAACTCTTCAATAGATTAGATTAGATTAGATTCAACTTTATTACAGAAGCAACGAAACGCAGTTCGGCATCTAACCAGATGCAAATAGTGCAGTGCAAAAGTCATGAATGTATGGACAGTGCATGGTGTACGGTATTACAGTATATATATATATATATATATATATATATATATATATATATATTATATATAGTGTATATATACTAAGATATAGTATAAAGTATAAGTAGGTTAGTATAAAGTCAGTACACGTGCAATGAATATGAATATAAAAAGCGCATTATGAAAAAGAGTGCAAGTTTATTATGGGTGAATATTTCTTGCAATTTTTATTTGACTATAGCCTATATATATTATATAGCCTATATATACTATATACTGTATATATATATATACAGTATATATACTGTATATATATATCTCACAGGATGAATAAGATCTTAATATGACTGACCATCTGACCTTTTACCACTTTTATGTTGTTTTGTGTCTGCTTTCTGTCTTCGTAGCCACACAACCATGTGTAGTAACTGTAATACCATGTTTATTGAAGTAATGTTCTCATCAAGCACAGGTACTTATCTGCACTATTATGGAAACTGAAGTTGCATATGCAGTAGCATCCTTTCGTTAACAATAGTTTGTTTTGAAGTCATATCCAATGTACCGTTTTATATTGGCTTTATTATGATAATGTGGATGTGAAGATATTAATAAAACGCTGACCTGTGGAAAGATGCATGTCTCAGCGTTGTGTTATCAGACTCGATTAAATGACCTGGTCTTTCCCAAACGTGGATCGGTAAAACATTTAAAAACAATTGGTTGTTTAAATTATTTTGGCAACCCACCGATTCACAAATAACTTGTCTGTTAAATTACTTTTTATTTATTTATTTATTTGACCTTTATTTAACCAGATAAAATCAGTTGAGAACAAATTCGAATTTTCAATGATGATCTGGCCAAGAGGCCCCCGGCAAGAATAAAACAAACATATAAACAGAAACACTCAGGGTCAACATAAAACAATACATACAATACATGAGAACGGCTAAGACAGTGAAGATAAATAAATAAAAACAAAGTCAACAAAGTCATCTGTCTGCTACCAATTGGTACAGATATTGTCTCACTAAAGCAAACAGAAAGGGTGTGATGTTGTCTCAAATACAAGGAGTGAACAGTTCCAATTTACCTCACCTCTCGGTTAGTTGTAACACTGCGTAAGGTGATTGTGATTGTGAAAGAGAATGCAGGTAGCAGACAGCTACAAAACACACAACACCTCTTGGACATATGGGAGCTCAAGCTCTTGGATATATGGGACATATGGGCATATGGGCGTCCGACTAAAACCACAGCTCGAGAAAACATCAAAATGCTGATACATTCAACATGTTCAGTCACAAGTTGCGCGACCTGGGATTTCATTGAACCGGTGTGCAGTGCCATTTAAATATGAAAATGTTTATATTGTATGAAGTGGAGGGCCGGTCATTACTAATATCTCACTAGCCAATGTCCCTGTGATGTTGGTTCTTGTTTGATTCTAACTGTATTATATCTGTGACATGCCAACTTCAAACATGTGTGATGCATGTAATGAGATAGGTTAGATAGGAAAAGGTTACAAATAGAACCTATTTGATAAAATAAAAAAAGGTTCTATAAATTACTTTGTTGCACCTCAATGTAGCCTTAAAGTATTCTGAAGAAGCTTTTATGGCCTTGTGTGAACTCGCAAACTTTGCTCAATGCAACAATGCCTGCCAGCACTTAGCGTGCCACAGAGAGATATACTGCAACACTGATTATCGTTGTTGTGTTGTTTATTTCAAATTAATTAAAACTCAAACCCTTGGTGAAAATGTAATCCTGTTTACCCCATGTTTTGTTTTTATTTAATTGGTTCTGTAATGAACCTCAGTGGAGTCTCAGTTCTAGTTTCTGCATCAATAGAGCACATTTACACACACACTCATTAGCCACCAGACACATAGTAACGCCCAGGTGGCATCTGGGGGTCAGAATGGACTTATGAGCATCCCCAAGGGGGCAATTATCACACCCGCTCACTATGTTCATTATGACCACTGAGTGTCAACAGTAGCCTTAGGTCTATGTCTACGGAACTGTATAATGCAATGAAGGATGTTGAAGGGCAAAGTGTACACCATTAAAATGTATTTGAAATAAACAACACAACAACGATAATCAGTGTTGCAGTATATCTCTCTGTGGCACGCTAAGTGCTGGCAGGCATTGTTGCATTGAGCAAAGTTTGCGAGTTCACGCAAGGCCATAAAAGGTTCTTCAGAATACTTTACACGTGGCAACCCGTGTCTCTGCATGTCTCGCTGACATTTCAACATGGATGTCAGACCACCATCTCAAGCTCAATCTTAACAAGACCGAGCTCCTCTTAATCCCCGGGAAAGCCTGCCCTCTCCAAGACTTCTCCATCACAGTGGAGAACTCTACTGTAACCCCCTCCCTAACAGCCAAGAACCTTGGAGTGATCCTGGACAACCGACTATCCTGTGCGGAGAACATTGCAGCAACGGCTCGCTCCTGCAGATTCTTCCTTTACAACATCAGAAGGATACGACCATTCCTCACCAGAGAAGCAGCGCAACTCTTGACCCAGGCACTGGTCATCTCCCGCCTTGATTACTGCAACATACTCCTGGCTGGGCTCCCCGCCTCCGCCATCAGACCTCTGCAGCTCATCCAGAACGCTGCTGCCTGTCTGGTGTTCAACCTCCCCAAATACTCTCATGTCACCCCTCTCCTTCGCACCCTGCACTGGCTCCCGATAGCAGCTCGCATCAGATTCAAGACCCTGGTGCTTGCTTACCAGGGAGCTAAAGGGGCAGCCCCTGCCTACCTGAAGGAAATGGTCACCCCCCAAACTCCAGCCTGTTCACTCCGCTCCTCCACCTCGGCTGGCCGACTGGCCCCACCACCTCTACACCAACACGGCAGTCATGCAGCCCGATCACGTCTCTTCACGACACTGGCTCCCTGCTGGTGGAATGAGCTTCCCACGGCTGTCAGAACTGCAGAGTCACTACCCATCTTCCGTCGTAGACTGAAGACCCATCTCTTCGGGTTACACCTTAACTGCTCCTCCTGAGACATCTACTGCCCCCCAGCACTGCGTCTCCTGAAGACACCCGCTTTTCCCCTCTACTGTGTCCCTAAAAACTTCAATTGCCCCCCTTGTACTGTTTCTCTGTTTCTCCAGTGTCTAAATATAAAAAATAAAAAAAACCTAGGTTTAGAAGAAGGTGATAGAAGAAGGTGATAGAAGAAGGTTTTTCCTTCTATCAATGGCCCCGGGCCTGAGCTGGATTACTCTTCCTGCTACGACTGGTGGATTGATGATTCACTTGCTTAGTATTCAAATGTATTGATTGTAAGTCGCTTTGGAATAAGGCGTCTGCTAAATGCCAAAAATTTAAATGTCAAATGCAAAAGACATTTAATTTCTGTTGGTGTTATTTTGAGGGTGTAGACAGTGATTCAATGTGTTTTGGCAATCCTTTACAATAACAGGAAAACACTGTAGATTAATACAATACACACTGTATACACCTAGCATAATGAACAACTCAGACATAAGAAAATCAAGATCTTCCACATTTGTTGAAAATTCTCCACACGTTTTATTTATACTCAAACCATGTTCAAGTAGACAGACAGTTTTGAGTGGACAGTTTTGTAAATGTTGTAAGTGTTAGGATGAGTGGAAGTGATAGTTCTCTTCATTTCCTTCCTTTCCTTCACATTTTGTACGGTCTGGTTTTCATTGAGTAACAGCTAATACAATTAAATAAACTCTCACTGCAGACACAGTAGGATATTTATAGCTATCAAGGTTATAGAAAATGATCAGACAGACATCTATGAGGATATCAGGCTAGCAAGGTCAGTATTCTCTTTTAAATCTCTTCTTAAAACTCATGTTTATAGACTAGCCTTTAACTGATACTCTACTTTTTTTTGTGCTATATCAATAAAGTGTATTATTCTATTATTATAAGTATAATTATTATAATGAGTATTTTTTGCATATATTGCTTTGTTAAGATAGCAACATAGAGATGGGATAATAATAATAATATTTTAAGTATTATTATATTAAACGTTGTGGTTGTTGTTGTTGTCGTCGTTATTATGACCACTATTATTATTATTATTATTATTATTATCATTATCCTATATGTCTAAGCCTACTATGAAAGAAAAACATAAACAAGAGAGTTTTCAGAAACATAGCTTTTTACTTATATTTTTAGCCATAATGTTATCATTGGCCAGAAGGGGAGGCAGCAGCCCGTGGAGGGCTCTGAATCGTCGACCTTCTTTGTCTTCTTGGTCTTCTTGCTTTTCCTTTTGAGCTTAGCCCAGAAAGACAGCTTTGCTTTGGGGGCAGCAGGTGCTGTCATTTCGGGCACAGACTGAGTCCGTCATGTCCATGTTTCCGTGGACATTTTCAAACTAAGAAGAGAATGTCCTGACAGAATTATTATTATCATCATCATCATGAAGTACTTTATTGCAGCTTGATACAGTTTATAAATAGGAGTGTGTTTAGTCCTGTTTATACCGCCAGTGGGCGCTAGTATGCTAGTGATGTATGCACTTACGGATGTGAAGAAGGAGGAGTTGAATAAACGTGCGAAGGAACAGCAGCTGCGTGTCTCCCGGTCTCATTCTTTCCTAACTACTTCCTTACTACAGAATACCACATTTTTGGCGACGAGGATGGCTATTTCCGTACCCTTACCTACACCGTTCATGCCTGTGCCAGGCGAACCTGCTATTTCTTTTCCTACTTGGTTGAGAATGTTTGAAAATTACATGCTCGTAATTGATGCTACCGGAGAAAAATGGCCGGAGGAAAGAAAGCGCGCGGTTCTTCTCCATGCACTTGGGACCGAAGGACAAAGACTGTTCTACACTCTAAAGGATACGGGTGTTACCTACACTTCTGCCGTGGAGGGACTGAAAAAGTACTTTGTTCCTAAGGTGAATGTGATTGCTGAACGTCACAAATTTCGACAGAGAGCTCAGGGTCCTGACGAGACGGTTAATCAGTTCCTTGCTTCATTACGCGAGCTAGCTGCAGCTTGTGAATTTGGTGCCATGGAGGAACAAATGATTCGTGATCAACTGATTGAGCGTGTTGCTAATACACGCATACGAGACAGACTTTTGCTTGAATCGGACTTGTCTCTGGACAAAGCTACTTCAATGGCCTTACAAATCGAGGCTGGACTACGGAACTCCAACGTTCTCTCTGGAGCTACAGCTTCGGTGAGAGCCATCGAGAAACAGCCGACGAGGAGGAGGTTCGACAAGGGCAAGAAGAAAGCTCCGACGACGACTGCACCTGCCACGGTCTACAGCCAGCCAGCTACAACTGGGAATCAGCGCGCCTGCTTCCGATGCGGATCCACAGGACACTTAGCTAACAAGCCTACATGCCCGGCGGTTAAGGTGACTTGCAATACATGCGGAGAAGTTGGACATTTTTCCAAGGTGTGTAGATCGGCTCAAAAAGAGGTGCGTGAGGTAGTGGTGAATGACGTTACTGTGCTTTACATGCAGGGGGCCGTCGTGAATGATACAATTATGTGTACTGTACGAGTTGATGCAAATTATCATTCCCATGATGTTGAGCTGATAGTGGATACAGGCTCATCTGTTTCTATTATTCCAGAGAGTACTTACCAGACACTTTTCCATACGTGTGTCCTTGCTGAGCCTACATTGAATCTGCTTACTTACTCCAGAGAGAAAATTCCTGTTAAAGGTTGCATGCATGCTACAGTTGTTCATAATGGACATTCAGTTACAGGTTCATTGATAGTGGTTGAATCAGGAAATGCATTGCTGGGACTAGATTTATTTGTAGCATTGCAGATGTGCATTGAGGGTAAGAAAATTATTACTGTTAGCCCTGCTAGCTCTCCTACTGTGCTCCGAGCACCTACTGTACAGAGTACCACTCCACAGACCGAACCAGAGGTTCTAGTACAGGAGTTAGGGTGTGCAAAAGGTTTTATGCACAAAATACAGGTTAAACCAGATGCTGTGCCAGTACAGCAGAAACTGAGGAGGTTTCCGTTCTCAGTGAGGCAGGCTGTGACCGATGAGCTCGCAGATCTACAGGAAAAAGGCGTTATAGAACGTATAGACGCATCTCCATGGGTTTCCCCTATAGTTGTGACCCAGAGAAAGGGGGGAGGAAAGCCTCGCCTGTGTGTTGACCTCAGAGAACCTAATAAGGCAATCATCAGTGACTGTCATCCCTTACCGCACATGGATGAACTGTTCGCTGAGCTCCGTGGAGCCACAGTCTTTTCTACTATAGACTTAGCCTCTGCTTATCACCAGTTGCCATTGCATCCAGATAGCCGTGATTTAACTGCGTTTATCACGCATGAGGGTCTCTTTCGTTTCTGCCGAGTGCCATTTGGCCTCGCTTCTGCTCCTTCAGCTTTTCAGAAAATGATGTCGACTGTACTGACAGGCCTGCCAGGCGTACAGGCCTACCTGGATGATGTGATTTGCTACGGCATCACACAGCAGGTTCACGATGTCAGCCTACGGAGAGTGCTACATGCTCTAAATGAAGTGGGACTTAAACTGAACATGCACAAGTGTAAGTTCAACCAGAAAGCTCTGCGCTTCCTGGGCCACACTGTGTCCAAAGATGGTCTTCATCCTGACCAAGACGGGGTCAGTGCTGTGGCGAACGCGCCTGCCCCGCACGACACATCCTCCCTGCGGTCCTTCCTAGGACTTGCATCGTGGTATAGTAAATTCATACCTGACTTCTCTACTGTGGTGGAACCGCTACGTGCTACACTCAGGGAATCTACTGACACTAAGTTTGAATGGACAGCGGATGCAGAGTCCAGTTTTACTGAGGTTAAGAGACTGATTACTGAGAGTCCTACCTTAGCATTATATGATCCTGAGTTACCTACTTATGTCACTACCGATGCTTCTAACTATGGATTGGGGGCTGTAATGAGCCAGATTCACCCAGACAATACAGAGAGAACCATAGCTTTTGCGTCCAGGACACTTTCTCCTGCAGAGAGAAAGTACTCTACCGTCGAGCGTGAGGCGCTGGCATGCGTTTGGGCGGTGGAAAGGTGGAGAACCTACCTGTGGGGACATCGTTTTGTCCTACGCACAGACCACCAAGCGTTGACAACCCTACTCACTTCCAGGGGTACGGGTCGCGCAGGTCTGAGAATAGCGAGATGGTCTGCACGTCTACTATGCTTTACTTATGATGTCACTTACCATCCAGGGAAACGTAATGTGACTGCTGACTGCTTGTCCAGACTCCCTCTGCCTTCGACAGGAGAGGTGGAGGAGGAGCCAGACATGGTGGCTACTGTGTTCACAGGTTCCTCACATGCCATATCTGTGACCGAGTTCACTGCTGCCTGTGAGGCCTGTCCTGAACTGACTCAACTGAGACAGCAGATACAGAAAGGTTGGCCAAAATGCAGTAAGAATGTGACAAAGGAACTTGCTCCATATTTTAGAGTGAGAGATGAACTGGCTGTGGATGAACTACTTGTCATGAGAGGCCCGACCGTGTGGTGGTTCCTACTACACTACGGTCTAAAGTTGTAAATTTAGCTCATGAAGCGCATCAGGGAATAGTGCGTACTAAACAGAGACTACGAGAGCTATATTGGTGGCCGCAAATGGACAGATGTGTCCAGACATTAGTAGGCTCATGTGTACCCTGTCAATACAATGACAAAACAGCCAAAACTGCGCCTGCACCACTTACCCCAGTGGAACTGCCAGGTGGACCATGGGAGAAGGTGGCCATTGACATTGTTGGTCCCTTTGACTGTGCGACATGGGACTGCCGTTATGCTATTACACTCACAGACTATTACAGTAAGTGGCCAGAGGTGGCGTTTGTCTCTACTGTAACTACAGAGGCGGTTATTAGCTTCTTGACTACAGTGTTTAGTCGTGAAGGTAACCCTTCCTTCCTGGTCTCTGACAACGGATGTCAGTTTACCTCCCATGCTTTTGCAAGCTTTCTGGGAGAGAGAGAGATAAAGCACCTGCGTTCCAGTGTTTATTATCCAAGAGCCAACGGGGCTATTGAGAGATTTAATCGAGTTCTCAAAGAGTGTATTCAGACGGCTGAGAGAATGCACAAGCCATGGAAACATGCAGTAACAGAGTTCTTACTGAACTATCGCGCTACGCCGCATGCTACTACAGGAGCTACTCCCTTTGAGTTGCTGAGGAACAGAAAGATGCGTACAAAACTAAATGTCCTCCCTGTCTCACACCAAACTAAGTCACATGAGAAAGTGCAGGAGACAGTGAGACGCAAGCAACAGGAGAGTAAGGAGTACACAGACAGAATGAGGGGAGCGAAAGTGCCCATGTTCCAAGTGAATGACACCGTACGTGTCCGCAGACCGGAGCATGTAAAAAAGGGATCATCAAGATTCACAGAACCGCTGACAGTAGTTAGTAAAGCAGGACAGAATACATACCTGCTCAGTGATGGTCGAAAATGGAATGCATCCAAGCTTACACGCTTCCCCAAGGATGCTCTGTCTGGCACCAGTGGTGAAAAGGAGATTGAGCTAGAGGAGTTCATGGTGCCCGAGTCGGAGAATGTGTTTAATGAACCAGGTCCAAGAAGGAACCTTAGAGTCAGAAACCCACCTAAGTGGCTGGTAGACTTTGTGCCGTAGAGAACGTACTGAAAGGGTAGGATAGAACACGGTTCTAACTTAGTACCAAAAGGTCCTACAATGCAAGGACAAAAGTGAATGTTCATTTCATGTTTCACTGTCATAAACTGTTTATTGTTGTTATTCATTCTGCTGATTCATTCATTTTCATTTCCTTAGTTTTCATTTTATTTCAATTGTACTGACACCAGTTTACAGAATATTGCCTTCTTTGAGTACGGTAATTCCTTTAAGAAAGGGGGAAATGTTGTGTCCTGTTTATACCGCCAGTGGGCGCTAGTATGCTAGTGATGTATGCAGTTACGGAAGTGATGTATGCACTTACGGATGTGAAGAAGGAGGAGTTGAATAAACGTGCGAAGGAACAGCAGCTGCGTGTCTCCCGGTCTCATTCTTTCCTAACTACTTCCTTACTACAGAATACCACAGAGTGACTGTCTTTTGTTCTCCAAACATTGAGGAAGGTGAAAGCCGAAAGGCATCTGTTTGGCTGCTGCTGTTATTGTTACATGTAAACAAGTATCAATGATAAAAACAAAACAGACATGAGTCGTTATCTATGCTTTGCACACATCCTTTATTGCAATCAGGATAACAAAGTGTCAACTTTATTGCATTTTAAATATCTAATTAAATGAACTTTTATCTCTTTTGTTCTGATACCGTAAATGACTGGATTCAAAGAAGTAGGAACAAGAAGATACATTAAGCTTGTTAAGACACGCACATCAGGGGGGATAGTACTAACCCTATACCCAGTAAATGCAACCAAAACACTTCCATAGGCAACACAGATGACCATTATATGAGAACTGCAGGTTTGGATGGCTTTTTGGCGTGAATCTCCTGAGGATGACCGAAATATATTGAAAAAAATCAGTATATAAGAAAACGCTATGAAAATACAGTCAATAGTTGGTATACAGAAAGCCACAACCCCTGCTATGTAGTTTCTGAAAACATCACCACATGACACACTAACCACTATTGTATGCTCACAGAAGCAGTGGTAGAGAACATTTGATAAGCAAAATGTGAGCGGTCCAAACAAACCAACCATTGCAACGATAATCATAGTATTTCTAGTAACAAACACAGAAGTAAAAACAAGTGAATTTTTCAGATTCATGTAATCATTGTAGCGTAAAGGGACACAGATGGCTACATAGCGATCTATTGCCATCCCGAGTAAGATTGTGGATTGAAAAGTTACACAGTAGTGAATGCAAAACATCTGAACGAGACATTCCTCTCGAGAAATAATATTTCTGCTGTGCTGAATAAGAAGCTGAATAACATCCTTGGTACAAACATAACTGGGAGAGCAATATTAATTAAGAAAATATTAATTCAACTGAAGATACTGCAGGGTGATGTGTTTATAATGATAGTAATTCACATCATTTTCATTGTGATGAGGTAGGACATTTGGACTTTCCTGCTGATCTAAAGCTTTACTGGCTTCTGTTAAACTGCATTTTGAGAGGTGTGGGATCTGTGATGACAATGCTCTCTGTTTGGCAGGATCACAAGGCAATTCCTTGTTTCTGTTGGACTCCCAGGAGGTCTCCTTCACACTTTTTTTTTTTTTTCTCTTGGCAGGGGCCAACATAGGCCCTGTGGTTTCACTCTTGCCCCTCTTTCTCTTCCCAGGGCTGGGTTCAAAGAGGATCTGAACATTAGTCTTTGAGGGCAAGTTGAGCAAACGAGGCCTTTGTGGGTTGTTAACTGGAGAAAAGTAGTCCTCAAACGCTCCATCATCTTCATTGGGACAGGAAGAAGCATTCACTGAGCCCCTTGAGAGAGCAAAGGACCGTGCGGACAGAGATGCAGAAATACTACAAGCATCTTTATTTGTGGTTGATTTTGATTTACTTTCTATGGGGGACTGCACTGTATGTTTTTTGTTGACTGATGGTAATCCTTTTGAGAGAGCAAAGGACCGTGCGGACAGAGATGCAGAAATACTACAAGCATCTTTATTTGTGGTTGATTTACTTTCTATGGGGGACTGCACTGTATGTTTTTTGTTGACTGATGGTAATCCTTTTGCTTTGTTACTTCTGCTTGATCGTCTTGAGTTTCCTGGAACAGCCATGTCAAAGGTAAACACACTCTTGCTACCATCAGGACTCTCTGAAGAAATTTGTTTCTTGACTCCAGCTCTTTTGATTTTGGTCAACCTTGGCTTTTTGTCTTGTTTTATGCCTTCGTCTTCAGCTGATAAAGCAGGGAAAGGAATTGGATCTAATGATTTTGGTCTCGACACATCACTGCAAGGTGACAACCACTGGTCGTTCTTGTGCAGGGATTTTCCAGGACAGTTGTCACTAGTGTCTTCTTGTTGCTTCTTTCCATCTTTCCTCTTTGAGCAAGGCTGAGCACCAACATATGGGTCATCAGAATCCGTATCTGCATGGACAAAATATGAGAATAAGTGAAGTAATATAGGTTAATTCTAACCAGTCATTTTAATCAATCATCAAACTCATCTCCCATTAGGTAAGTATTACAGATTAGACCAAGAACAATCCAAAGCAGAGAATCAACAAAGGATTCCCAAGTCCTTACCCAGCTGGGAGATGTGTAATGGTGTATTCCCAAGAGAAGGCTCGAGTTCAGGTGATAATCTGGACTCTGCCATCTCTGAAGCTGAGAGAATGCATTGATTAGAGTCACAGCAAGCAAACAGATTTCAGCCCCAGCACGGTGAGCAGCAGCAGCAACAGCAGCACCACGGGCTGGGACCAGCTCAGCAAAACCAACCTGTACATCCGCGGGTTGCCCCCGGCAACCACCGACCTGGATCTAGTCAAACTCTGCCAGCCGTATGGCAAGATCGTATCGGCTAAGGCCATCCTTGATAAGACAACAAATAAATGTAAAGGCTATGGGTTTGTGGACTTTGACAGTCCAGCAGCAGCCCTGAAGGCAGTCCATGCCCTGAAGACGAGTGGAATACAAGCTCAGATGGCTAAGCAGCAGGAGCAGGACCCTACCAACCTCTACATCTCCAACCTGCCCCTGTCAGTGGACGAGCAGGAGCTGGAGAGCCTGCTGAGGCCCTTCGGCCAGGTCATCTCCACCCGCGTCCTCAGGGACTACAGTGGGAACAGCAGAGGGGTGGGCTTCGCCAGGATGGAGTCCACAGAGAAGTGCAACGCAGTGATCTCCCACTTCAATGGGAAGTTTATCAAGATGGTGCCAGGAACTTTGGCGCCCCCTGAGCCCCTGCTCTGTAAGTTTGCTGATGGTCAGAGGAAGAGGCACAGTCACAGTCCGTTTGTCCCCAACGGACGGACATGGCCCAGGGAGGCGGAGCTGCGACTGGGTGGGATGACTCTGGCCTATGATCCATCCTCAGCCGCTATGCAGAATGGGTATTACGCGTCTCCGTACACCCTGACTAACAGGATGATGGCTCAGACGGCCATGTCTCCTTATATGTCTCCTGTCTCCTGTCTCCACCTACCAGGTGCAGAATCATTCTTGGATGGCCCATCAGCCTTACATTATGCAACACCCGGCAGCTGTGATGTCGCCCTCTGTGGACCACACCATGTCAATGCAGCCTACCGCCATGATGACACAGCAGATGGGCCATCTCTCACTGGGGAACAGCGGCGCGTACATTCCTGCTAACACAGCCATGCAAGGAGCCTACATCCCCCAGTATTCCCACATGCAGGCACAGGCTTCAGACACATGCAATAGTGAGTCCGTCGAGGTCGCCAGCTTGTAAGGTAACGTCTCTATGACCATATAAGGACAGACAGCAAGGTAACGTCTCTATGACCATAATATTATATTATAAGGACAGAAGACTTCCGACAGGGCCGTTTTGAGCAGCGCCGGTATCTCCACATTGGTGAAAACGCAGAAATATCCATCTCACAGCCCAGCTACCATGTCTGAAGCCAAGTCCACAGAGTCCCTGGGTTCACAGCAGGGTCCAGAGATGGTGGCAGTGAAGTTGGAGGACTGCAATAACGTATCGTTGGGGGACATGGAAAAAAAAAAATCTAGAACAACAAGGCTGCGTTCGTAAATTCGCTGTGGAATCTGATCACTGAGTACACTGGTCTACTTGCACTGGTACCATTGCTTACTGTATGTAGTCGTCTTTGTAGTGGTTTGGGGGAATACTACAGTTTGTCATATGACTGTACAGCACAGTATATAAGACGAGTATATAAGGCAAGTATTTTTGTGCTGGTGGGTGTGGTCCGACCGATTGGGGTGGGCCTGTCTGGGCCAAAAATGCCAGGGCCTAATTTTTGTCCCAGTCCAGCCCTGTTACCGGTTGAGTTGGTTTTGGAGTACTGGCATTATCCTGGCTGGGCAGACTCTTGGTGCTGTGATGTCTAGTTGCTGTCAAATAAGGAATCTCCGCTTTGTCTCTTTGAAGTTGCTGCTGCTGATGTGAATATGATGTTTGCTGGTTGAATTTTCTTTAGGTCTATGGATGCATCTTAGGCCGGCTTTACACCGCAGGTCGTAATGCCTAGTTCCGATTTGGTGCCTTTTAAAGATTTTTTTGAACGCCTGCTGTCATGTCTATGATTGCCACGCCCCTCAGGCCAGTTCATTCTGTGTGCCACGCAGTTCATTCTGTGTGCCACGCCCCTCAGGCCAGGGAATTCTGTAATAAAGCGTGCTGGAGTGAAGACCTGAAGTTCGACGTGTCGTCCCCAGTTATTAACTATTGATTAGATTCTGCAAGGTCTAGTACAGATTCAACATTGGCGACGAGGAGAAACATGCATTTGTAATTACAAGAATCAAGTTTAGCTAGTTAGTATGGAGAAAACCGGGATCCAACATTTCGCATGCTACACAGAGCCAGCCACGCTAGGTCCGAGATGGAAGCGTTGGCTAACTTCGTTCGAGCTATATGCGGACGGAAAAGGGCTCATCTTGGATGACGATTCACATAATACGACAAAGCAAAGGAGACGTGCACTATTACTACATCTAGCTGGACCAGACGTTCAGGATGTTTTTTCAACTTTACCGGACAACGGTGATGCAACGGACTACGTGAAGACGGTCGAGGCTTTGAACGCATACTTCGTGCCCCAAGTCAACACAGCGCTAGCAAGGTACGCGTTTCAAAAGATGCACCAGAAACCAGGTGAGACAGTGCAGCAATTTGCTACACGCCTGAGACAAGCTGTGAGAGACTGTGGATATGGGGGAGATTCTGATAACCAGATACGGGATGCAATTCTAAGCAAAGGAACATCAGAGTATCTGCGTAGGAAGCTTTTGGAAGAGGGTCGTGTATTGACATTAGCAGTCACAATGGAAATAGCTGCTCGTTGTGAGAGCATCGAGGAGCAAATGGCTGACATGTCATGCACAACGACCGGAGCTACATCGGAGACTGTTAACCGAGTTGATCACAATGAAAAAAAGGTATGGCAAAACTGGAACGAGAAAGGTAAACCGAACAGAGACAATAGAAGTGATGGAAAGTGTTACAGATGTGGAAATTCTGATCACATTGGCCGAGATCCAAAATGCCCCGCACGTGGCGTGACATGCCACAAGTGTCAGGGTAAAGATCATTTTGCAAAGGTGTGCCGCACTAAAGGTGAGAAAGTGAAACAGAAAGTTAACAATGTAGAAGAAGAGGAATACTTTGCATTTGCCATTAATGACAATCACATGTCAGAGAGACTAGATTTCTGTGTGGGGGGAGTGAATATGAAAATGCTCATTGACTCTGGCGCAACAATCAATGTGATGGGAGAAAATGTGTGGGAAAATGTGAAAGCAGAACACATTAAGTGTCATTCCTATGTCCCTAAGACAGAGAGGAAATTGTACTCATATTGTTCCAGTGAACCATTAACTGTCAAGGGTGCATTTACATGTAATGTGTCAATAGGAAACAAAACTGAACATGCAGAATTCATTGTAATCAGGGGGAAAGGTGAACCATTGCTGGGAAAAGACACAGCGATGAGACTGGGCGTCCTGAGAATAGGTGCCGACATTGCTGCTGTCACAGAGACAAAGCAAACACTCCAACAACAATACCCTGAAGTGTTCAGTGGAGTCGGGAAACTAAAAACAAGACAAGTTAGTCTACACATTAACCCAGAGGTTAAACCAGTAGCCCAGCCACTCAGGCGAATTCCATTTCACCTCCGGGGGGCAGTAGAGTCCAGAATAAAAGAATTGGAGAATTTAGACATTATTGAAGCAGTGAATGGGCCCACCCCGTGGGTGAATCCGGTCGTAATTGTCCCAAAACCTGGAAACGATGTCCGACTCTGCCTGGATATGAGACGGGCCAACGAAGCCATAGTGAGGGAACGCTTCCCAATCCCCACTGTGGATGAGCTACTCCAAGGGATGAATGGCTCGACCATATTCAGCAAGTTAGACTTGAAATGGGGCTACCACCAACTCGAACTGACTCCTGAATCGCGTGAGATCACCACGTTCGCTGTGCACAACGGCGTGTACAGGTACAAAAGACTGTTGTTCGGTGTATCATCTGCTAGCGAGCAATACCAGCACGAGATAGCCAATACCTTGGCTGGAATTGAAGGGGTTGAAAACATATCCGATGACGTGATCATACATGCACGTGACCAAGCCATGCACGACAAACGACTGCACGCCGTTATGGCGAGACTCAGAGAAGCAGGATTGACACTAAATCCAGAGAAGTGTCAGTTCAACATGGACAGACTAATTTTCATGGGAATTCTGTTGTCAGAGAAGGGCATTGGTCCAACAGAAGAGAGGGTGCGAGCTGTGACAGAAGCACGGGAGCCAGAGAGCCACACGGAGGTGCGTAGTTTCCTGGGGCTGGTCGGATACAGCAGCAGATTTATCCCTCAGTTTGCTACAATGTCAGAGCCACTGAGACGCCTGACAAGGAAGGACACGCCATTCATATTCGGGCCAGACCAGAAGCAAGCATTCAGTGCTCTTAAAGCAGCGCTCGCCAGAGCGACCACTCTTGCTTATTTCGACAAGGACGCGCCGACGCAGGTAATAGCTGATGATAGGGCAGCTGAGAGACACTGTAAAGCCTGCCACGGATGTCAGATAGTGGCTAGACCTGACCCACCTGAACCGCTGAGACCCACACCGCTACCTGATGGACCCTGGCGGGATGTCGCCATTGACCTACTGGGGCCTCTCCCGTCCAACCACTCCATTTTAGTGGTAGTAGACTATTTCAGCCGGTATTATGAATATGACGTCATGACCACAACCACATCAGAAAAGGTCATAGACAGTCTGGAGTCAATATTCAGTCGACATGGACTGCCAGTCACAATCAAGACTAACAATGGACCCCAGTTCAGATCTGAACAATTTAGACTGTACTGTGAGGAAAACGGCATCACACACATCAAAACCACACCGAAGTACGCTCAGGCCAACGGAGAAGTTGGGCGTCAGAACGCGTCACTGATGAAGAGGATTCGGATTGCTCAATCAGAGGGACTGGATTGGAAAAAGGAACTGAGAAAATATGTGACAATCTACAGGAGCATCGTCCATCCATCCACAGGTAAAAGCCCTGCCGAACTGCTTTTCAACCGAGAGATGAGAGGAAAGCTACCGGAACTGATTGAAGTGAACACAGATCAGGAAGTGTGTGACCGTGACGCTGAGCAGAAGGCAAAGAGTAAGCTGTATGCTGATACACGCAGAGGAGCACAGCAGTCAGAGGTCAGTGTCGGTGACACTGTTCTCCTGAAACAGGACAAAACTGACAAGTTCTCTACCACATTCAACGCGACACCACACAAGATCATCAGTAGGGCCGGAAACAAAGTGGTAGTGGAATCGCCAACAGGAGCACGGTATTCGAGGAACACCACCTTTGTTAAGAGATACGAAGGAAAAGGACTGAAACAAGGGACATTCCAAGAAGAGGAGGACACACAGGAAACTGAGGACACAGAAATCAGAGAGGCAACAGAAGAACACACACACGCCACTGATAATCAGAGTCCACAAGCTGAACATAACTATGCCACACGAATACAGACAGGCCGCAAAGGATCAAGCGAACACCCAGTAGACTGTCTGACTATGTTTTGAAGTGAAGAGGATTCTCAATGTGTTAAAAAAAAAAAAAAAAAAAAAAAGCGTTGTACAATGTAATGATACACTGATTTTGAATTTACAGGAAATAATTTGGAAGATACAGTGATTTATAATAATAAGAAAAAAATGTTACCTGATGTTATACCAGCTGACCATTAAGAAGTGTCAAAGGATATTTTGATAATTACTGAAATATGATTTAGTATGCAATTTAGCTACATTAAGGTTAGTATAATCATCAGCTGTGTTTGTTGGTTAGTAAGAGTTTAATGCCAAGAAAAAGGGGGATGTCATGTCTATGATTGCCACGCCCCTCAGGCCAGTTCATTCTGTGTGCCACGCAGTTCATTCTGTGTGCCACGCCCCTCAGGCCAGGGAATTCTGTAATAAAGCGTGCTGGAGTGAAGACCTGAAGTTCGACGTGTCGTCCCCAGTTATTAACTATTGATTAGATTCTGCAAGGTCTAGTACAGATTCAACACCTGCTTACACCTACTTTTTCAAATGACCCATATCTGATACCTGTGCTTACACTGGTAACATTTATAACGACCAGCATGCGACCCCGCATGCGTACATCGAAAAACGAAAGTAAACAGACAGCCGGGACTTGCAATGGACGCAAACGAGACAGAAATTATAATCCCTTTATATATTATAATAGTGAAAATGCCACCGCTCATCCATGATCAGACTTTGCTGAGCTGCTGGAACTGAAGTATCAATAGAGTGCAAAATAACAGCATCCGCACACTCAAACATTGTGCAAAAAAACATAGTCTATTGGGAGCTTTCGGTCATAGACCTTCTTCAGGCATATATATTATAATATAAAGCCATTGCTTTCCGAAGTATGTTTAGAGGTCTGCAAGATATTGCACACATTTTAAGGTGGAGAAGAAAGAGCACTTCACTGTTGAAGTGAGTGAAACTCACATCAAACATCATCAAAATGCGAAGTCCGTCGTATTTTCAATGACGTGCAAATCAGAATTGAGCGTTATATGCGACCTGCCTGCTTAGACCGCAGTCGAAATGACACATCAGATTTGTATCTGATTGAGGCCGGCATGATATTGAGGCCTGAATATCATGCCGGCCTCAATCAGATACGAATCTGATGTGTGTGAGTCTTCGCCTTTTGATATCAGATTCAATGTGCCTTTTTACTGCTTACACCTACATGTTACATATCCGATCTGTGCCACATGAGAAAACATTTGAGCAAAAAATCGGAATTGTGTCACTTGTGGTTTCTCGGTTTAAAAAATTGGAAACCGTCCATCCCTAATTCCCTATTTTTAATAAAACTGCTTTCATTTTGTGTCATTTCAGGCCAACAATGATAGAAAGTTGCAAAGCAATTACAATGTCCGATCTGAGGCAGGTATTACCGAAGGCTATCTTTGAAACCTGCTTCTCTGGTGAAGGTTTGTTCATATTCTCAATGATGGTCTCTAACGTTTATACCTTTTACCTTTTTCTATACATTTTTTATACCTACTTTGTGTCTCATTAATGTTGTAGTGATTGGAAGCAATCATTGTTATCTGAATAAAGTGATTATTTGTTAGGGTTAACATTGACATTATAGTTCTGCTGTCTTTCAGTTTCTCTGGATGGCATGTGCTGCAGTCTGTATGAGTTGGTTCCTACTCAGGCTGGCGACACGTCTCTCTCGCTGCTCACCCATGAGCTGAAGGAGAATGATCTGGTGAGATATTTTAGCTCACTGGCAGGTTGAGGACAATTCATTCTCCATGTATCATTTTCATAGTTGCCTTATGCTGTTACATCTTTTAATTCCATCTACTCATTTATTTCTGCAGGCCCTCATTATACAACTGAATGATAGTGGTTTTCTTATACTATTACATTCTTCTCACTTTCTTTCATATGAAGGTAAGACAATACGGTGTATTATTGAGGCATATTGTGGGCAAACATATTTTGGTCAGTAATGGCCTTAATCAAGCCATATTCTATGTACTGGTTTACATTCAGGACTGTTGATTGCATAATGTACTGAATTTGGTTTATATGCAGACTAGTTTTATTGCTATGGAAATATACTGTAATTGCCTTCACTCCAGATGCTGGGTCCAATAAGCCAGAAGTACTGCAAGGCATGTTTGTATTTCAAGACTCCAGAGCTGTACCAAGAGGTAATACGGTCAAGTGTGATTTCATGATTGTATATTCATATTTTTTTATTAGCCTGTTCCTGAGGAGTAGCACCTCTTTAAAACATTATGTTTTGTAAGTATTCTATTAGATAATTACTCACTTGGTACTTGCATATCTGTCAAATATATTAACTTATCTTATCATTATATATTTGTTGCCACAGAGACCAAGATTTCACGGAAAAAGTCCTCTCTCTCACCAGAAGTAATTCAGGTCCTCCCAGCGTTGAACTATGCAGAAATGGAGGTGGAAAAGTGTCCCCCTGACCAAAGTGGGGAGCTATGTGATCTATTGGAGCAGCATATTCAGAGCTATGCTGCTCTTACACAGCCTGGACTAGCAAGCAGTCCATCCAGGGAGGCAAGCATCTTTCCAGATCAGTATGATGTGCCTGATGCCGTCAAATACCTCTACTCTGCCCCAAAGCGGACTGAGGCGGAAAGGCTACGCCTCCAGTCTTACCAGCACCAGCCCGTATCCTTTCAGCTCTCTGTGTCTAGGGCCGTAGAGGTCCTGGCAGCTGGACGAGAGGAGCGAGGAGATGATCCAGATGATGATGTCTACTACTGTCTGTCATCTCCAGAGGGATCCCCAAGAACTCCAGTTAGTTTGTGTCCCGAGGGGCAGCCAGAGGTGGAGGGGCAGCCAGAGAGGGAGGGGCAGCCAGAGGGGGAGTCCCCAGGCGATGCTGACACAGCTGTAGACATTAGTCATAAACCAGATGTGGAAGTAGACAATTTGCATCTGAACAAGGTGCAAGAGGAGGTACTCTCAGATCTTTCCCAGCCTGTGATGTCCACAGAGGGCTTTGCGATACCTGGGACGACAGTGGCGACCAAACCAGACTGTCTTGCAGAGATAACAAATGTCTCAACTTCACCTACATCAGATGACCTCCCAACAGAGTTAGATGTTTCCAATACTACTACTGAGAGAACTGCAGTAGTTGCTGTGTCTGTGGATGAGAGCCCCAGCATGATCAATGCAGAATCAGCCATTGAGCACTCTGGTTTCCAGACCTCCAGTTTAACACCAGCCAAATTACAGGTGGAAGATGCAAGTTCTCCTAATGGAGAATGTGACAGGACCAACCAGCCCCCTGACCCCCCAGAGGTCAGTCAACCCTGTAAATCTGACTGGAGGAAGCTGCCAAGGCGCCGTCGTGGAAAGTCTAAAAGGGTCAAAGTCAAAGAGAAAGGATCAGATAAGGAAGGAAGTTTGCTTTTACCTCGTGTCCACCGACTGAAGAAGACAAGGGGCTATCATGGGAAGTATACAAAAATCTTGAGGTCTGCAGTGGTCAAAGAGAATGAACCAGATGAGAAGGAAAGTGTGCTTTTAACTCAGGTCCTGGTCAAAGAGAATGAACCAGACGAGAAGGAAAGTGTGCTTGTAACTCAGGTCCACCCTCAGAAGAAGAAGACAGAACGGTGGGACTTGAAGGCAATCATCACCAAATGTGGTAGGATCTTTGTCCCGCATGGTTCTGATGTCATTGCTAAGGATAGAGTCTTTGATAGATGTGGCCAGAGCCATAGATCATGAACAGTGTGCTGAAGAAATGATGGTTGAAGCTTCTTTACAAGTCCCCCAGCCCATGGACATGGGAAATGGACCTGACTCTACCATAGAGATGGAAAAAAGAAATGGAACACTTACAAAGACAATGGATGGATTAAACCACCCCCAAAACATACAATTCATAGAGGATATTTCCAAACAGACTATGTTGAAAAAGTCAGATGGCAATAATGATTCACCCATCGAGATGTCAGACACTAAGAACCATTCACCAGAGGTCAACATGGCTCCAGCAGACAGGAAGGCTTCTCATGCATCAGAGCATGGGCAGAAAACAGACAGTGATTATCCTTCCAAAGAAAAACACACAAAAAAGAGTAAATATGTTGCAATATCCCTTAGTAAATTAAAGACAGTTCTTTCAAGAGGGGGAAAGAGGAAACCATCGCCTACAGTTTCGGAAGATCAGATGTTACCATTAGCTACAGCAACCCCAGAGCCGCCACACAAAATAGGCAAGGCTGATACAGGCCTGGAGAAGTTGGAAAGTGTTCAATTGAGTAACTTCAGCATAACCAGCACGGACATGAACAATGGCACTGATGGAGTTGCAGAGACAATGCCATTAGATCCATATCTTGCAAAAGTGTTAGGCCTGGTTCCTAAGGGGTTGCAAAATGAGGCCCAAAAAAATCCTGAAATTGTTTTTCAATTAAGGAAAGAGACTCCAAGCACACTGGACCAGGACGGAACTCAAGCCATGTCAGACGAAATGTCTCAGGCTTTGCCTAGCACACCTTCAACAACCCAGGTCCATCCAGGGAGGCAAGCATCTTTCCAGATCAGTATGATGTGCCTGATGCCGTCAAATACCTCTACTCTGCCCCAAAGCGGACTGAGGCGGAATGGCTACGCCTCCAGTCTTACCAGCACCAGCCCGTATCCTTTCAGCTCTCTGTGTCTAGGGCCGTAGAGGTCCTGGCAGCTGGACGAGAGGAGCGAGGAGATGATCCAGATGATGATGTCTACTACTGTCTGTCATCTCCAGAGGGATCCCCAAGAACTCCAGTTAGTTTGTGTCCCGAGGGGCAGCCAGAGGTGGAGGGGCAGCCAGAGAGGGAGGGGCAGCCAGAGGGGGAGTCCCCAGGCGATGCTGACACAGCTGTAGACATTAGTCATAAACCAGATGTGGAAGTAGACAATTTGCATCTGAACAAGGTGCAAGAGGAGGTACTCTCAGATCTTGCCCAGCCTGTGATGTCCACAGAGGGCTTTGCGATACCTGGGACGACAGTGGCGACCAAACCAGACTGTCTTGCAGAGATAACAAATGTCTCAACTTCACCTACATCAGATGACCTCCCAACAGAGTTAGATGTTTCCAATACTACTACTGAGAGAACTGCAGTAGTTGCTGTGTCTGTGGATGAGAGCCCCAGCATGATCAATGCAGAATCAGCCATTGAGCACTCTGGTTTCCAGACCTCCAGTTTAACACCAGCCAAATTACAGGTGGAAGATGCAAGTTCTCCTAATGGAGAATGTGACAGGACCAACCAGCCCCCTGACCCCCCAGAGGTCAGTCAACCCTGTAAATCTGACTGGAGGAAGCTGCCAAGGCGCCGTCGTGGAAAGTCTAAAAGGGTCAAAGTCAAAGAGAAAGGATCAGATAAGGAAGGAAGTTTGCTTTTACCTTGTGTCCACCGACTGAAGAAGACAAGGGGCTATCATGGGAAGTATACAAAAATCTTGAGGTCTGCAGTGGTCAAAGAGAATGAACCAGATGAGAAGGAAAGTGTGCTTTTAACTCAGGTCCTGGTCAAAGAGAATGAACCAGACGAGAAGGAAAGTGTGCTTGTAACTCAGGTCCACCCTCAGAAGAAGAAGACAGAACGGTGGGACTTGAAGGCAATCATCACCAAATGTGGTAGGATCTTTGTCCCGCATGGTTCTGATGTCATTGCTAAGGATAGAGTCTTTGATAGATGTGGCCAGAGCCATAGATCATGAACAGTGTGCTGAAGAAATGATGGTTGAAGCTTCTTTACAAGTCCCCCAGCCCATGGACATGGGAAATGGACCTGACTCTACCATAGAGATGGAAAAAAGAAATGGAACACTTACAAAGACAATGGATGGATTAAACCACCCCCAAAACATACAATTCATAGAGGATATTTCCAAACAGACTATGTTGAAAAAGTCAGATGGCAATAATGATTCACCCATCGAGATGTCAGACACTAAGAACCATTCACCAGAGGTCAACATGGCTCCAGCAGACAGGAAGGCTTCTCATGCATCAGAGCATGGGCAGAAAACAGACAGTGATTATCCTTCCAAAGAAAAACACACAAAAAAGAGTAAATATGTTGCAATATCCCTTAGTAAATTAAAGACAGTTCTTTCAAGAGGGGGAAAGAGGAAACCATCGCCTACAGTTTCGGAAGATCAGATGTTACCATTAGCTACAGCAACCCCAGAGCCGCCACACAAAATAGGCAAGGCTGATACAGGCCTGGAGAAGTTGGAAAGTGTTCAATTGAGTAACTTCAGCATAACCAGCACGGACATGAACAATGGCACTGATGGAGTTGCAGAGACAATGCCATTAGATCCATATCTTGCAAAAGTGTTAGGCCTGGTTCCTAAGGGGTTGCAAAATGAGGCCCAAAAAAATCCTGAAATTGTTTTTCAATTAAGGAAAGAGACTCCAAGCACACTGGACCAGGACAGAACTCAAGCCATGTCAGACGAAATGTCTCAGGCTTTGCCTAGCACACCTTCAACAACCCAGGTCCATCCAGGGAGGCAAGCATCTTTCCAGATCAGTATGATGTGCCTGATGCCGTCAAATACCTCTACTCTGCCCCAAAGCGGACTGAGGCGGAATGGCTACGCCTCCAGTCTTACCAGCACCAGCCCGTATCCTTTCAGCTCTCTGTGTCTAGGGCCGTAGAGGTCCTGGCAGCTGGACGAGAGGAGCGAGGAGATGATCCAGATGATGATGTCTACTACTGTCTGTCATCTCCAGAGGGATCCCCAAGAACTCCAGTTAGTTTGTGTCCCGAGGGGCAGCCAGAGGTGGAGGGGCAGCCAGAGAGGGAGGGGCAGCCAGAGGGGGAGTCCCCAGGCGATGCTGACACAGCTGTAGACATTAGTCATAAACCAGATGTGGAAGTAGACAATTTGCATCTGAACAAGGTGCAAGAGGAGGTACTCTCAGATCTTTCCCAGCCTGTGATGTCCACAGAGGGCTTTGCGATACCTGGGACGACAGTGGCGACCAAACCAGACTGTCTTGCAGAGATAACAAATGTCTCAACTTCACCTACATCAGATGACCTCCCAACAGAGTTAGATGTTTCCAATACTACTACTGAGAGAACTGCAGTAGTTGCTGTGTCTGTGGATGAGAGCCCCAGCATGATCAATGCAGAATCAGCCATTGAGCACTCTGGTTTCCAGACCTCCAGTTTAACACCAGCCAAATTACAGGTGGAAGATGCAAGTTCTCCTAATGGAGAATGTGACAGGACCAACCAGCCCCCTGACCCCCCAGAGGTCAGTCAACCCTGTAAATCTGACTGGAGGAAGCTGCCAAGGCGCCGTCGTGGAAAGTCTAAAAGGGTCAAAGTCAAAGAGAAAGGATCAGATAAGGAAGGAAGTTTGCTTTTACCTCGTGTCCACCGACTGAAGAAGACAAGGGGCTATCATGGGAAGTATACAAAAATCTTGAGGTCTGCAGTGGTCAAAGAGAATGAACCAGATGAGAAGGAAAGTGTGCTTTTAACTCAGGTCCTGGTCAAAGAGAATGAACCAGACGAGAAGGAAAGTGTGCTTGTAACTCAGGTCCACCCTCAGAAGAAGAAGACAGAACGGTGGGACTTGAAGGCAATCATCACCAAATGTGGTAGGATCTTTGTCCCGCATGGTTCTGATGTCATTGCTAAGGATAGAGTCTTTGATAGATGTGGCCAGAGCCATAGATCATGAACAGTGTGCTGAAGAAATGATGGTTGAAGCTTCTTTACAAGTCCCCCAGCCCATGGACATGGGAAATGGACCTGACTCTACCATAGAGATGGAAAAAAGAAATGGAACACTTACAAAGACAATGGATGGATTAAACCACCCCCAAAACATACAATTCATAGAGGATATTTCCAAACAGACTATGTTGAAAAAGTCAGATGGCAATAATGATTCACCCATCGAGATGTCAGACACTAAGAACCATTCACCAGAGGTCAACATGGCTCCAGCAGACAGGAAGGCTTCTCATGCATCAGAGCATGGGCAGAAAACAGACAGTGATTATCCTTCCAAAGAAAAACACACAAAAAAGAGTAAATATGTTGCAATATCCCTTAGTAAATTAAAGACAGTTCTTTCAAGAGGGGGAAAGAGGAAACCATCGCCTACAGTTTCGGAAGATCAGATGTTACCATTAGCTACAGCAACCCCAGAGCCGCCACACAAAATAGGCAAGGCTGATACAGGCCTGGAGAAGTTGGAAAGTGTTCAATTGAGTAACTTCAGCATAACCAGCACGGACATGAACAATGGCACTGATGGAGTTGCAGAGACAATGCCATTAGATCCATATCTTGCAAAAGTGTTAGGCCTGGTTCCTAAGGGGTTGCAAAATGAGGCCCAAAAAAATCCTGAAATTGTTTTTCAATTAAGGAAAGAGACTCCAAGCACACTGGACCAGGACAGAACTCAAGCCATGTCAGACGAAATGTCTCAGGCTTTGCCTAGCACACCTTCAACAACCCAGGTCCATCCAGGGAGGCAAGCATCTTTCCAGATCAGTATGATGTGCCTGATGCCGTCAAATACCTCTACTCTGCCCCAAAGCGGACTGAGGCGGAATGGCTACGCCTCCAGTCTTACCAGCACCAGCCCGTATCCTTTCAGCTCTCTGTGTCTAGGGCCGTAGAGGTCCTGGCAGCTGGACGAGAGGAGCGAGGAGATGATCCAGATGATGATGTCTACTACTGTCTGTCATCTCCAGAGGGATCCCCAAGAACTCCAGTTAGTTTGTGTCCCGAGGGGCAGCCAGAGGTGGAGGGGCAGCCAGAGAGGGAGGGGCAGCCAGAGGGGGAGTCCCCAGGCGATGCTGACACAGCTGTAGACATTAGTCATAAACCAGATGTGGAAGTAGACAATTTGCATCTGAACAAGGTGCAAGAGGAGGTACTCTCAGATCTTTCCCAGCCTGTGATGTCCACAGAGGGCTTTGCGATACCTGGGACGACAGTGGCGACCAAACCAGACTGTCTTGCAGAGATAACAAATGTCTCAACTTCACCTACATCAGATGACCTCCCAACAGAGTTAGATGTTTCCAATACTACTACTGAGAGAACTGCAGTAGTTGCTGTGTCTGTGGATGAGAGCCCCAGCATGATCAATGCAGAATCAGCCATTGAGCACTCTGGTTTCCAGACCTCCAGTTTAACACCAGCCAAATTACAGGTGGAAGATGCAAGTTCTCCTAATGGAGAATGTGACAGGACCAACCAGCCCCCTGACCCCCCAGAGGTCAGTCAACCCTGTAAATCTGACTGGAGGAAGCTGCCAAGGCGCCGTCGTGGAAAGTCTAAAAGGGTCAAAGTCAAAGAGAAAGGATCAGATAAGGAAGGAAGTTTGCTTTTACCTCGTGTCCACCGACTGAAGAAGACAAGGGGCTATCATGGGAAGTATACAAAAATCTTGAGGTCTGCAGTGGTCAAAGAGAATGAACCAGATGAGAAGGAAAGTGTGCTTTTAACTCAGGTCCTGGTCAAAGAGAATGAACCAGACGAGAAGGAAAGTGTGCTTGTAACTCAGGTCCACCCTCAGAAGAAGAAGACAGAACGGTGGGACTTGAAGGCAATCATCACCAAATGTGGTAGGATCTTTGTCCCGCATGGTTCTGATGTCATTGCTAAGGATAGAGTCTTTGATAGATGTGGCCAGAGCCATAGATCATGAACAGTGTGCTGAAGAAATGATGGTTGAAGCTTCTTTACAAGTCCCCCAGCCCATGGACATGGGAAATGGACCTGACTCTACCATAGAGATGGAAAAAAGAAATGGAACACTTACAAAGACAATGGATGGATTAAACCACCCCCAAAACATACAATTCATAGAGGATATTTCCAAACAGACTATGTTGAAAAAGTCAGATGGCAATAATGATTCACCCATCGAGATGTCAGACACTAAGAACCATTCACCAGAGGTCAACATGGCTCCAGCAGACAGGAAGGCTTCTCATGCATCAGAGCATGGGCAGAAAACAGACAGTGATTATCCTTCCAAAGAAAAACACACAAAAAAGAGTAAATATGTTGCAATATCCCTTAGTAAATTAAAGACAGTTCTTTCAAGAGGGGGAAAGAGGAAACCATCGCCTACAGTTTCGGAAGATCAGATGTTACCATTAGCTACAGCAACCCCAGAGCCGCCACACAAAATAGGCAAGGCTGATACAGGCCTGGAGAAGTTGGAAAGTGTTCAATTGAGTAACTTCAGCATAACCAGCACGGACATGAACAATGGCACTGATGGAGTTGCAGAGACAATGCCATTAGATCCATATCTTGCAAAAGTGTTAGGCCTGGTTCCTAAGGGGTTGCAAAATGAGGCCCAAAAAAATCCTGAAATTGTTTTTCAATTAAGGAAAGAGACTCCAAGCACACTGGACCAGGACAGAACTCAAGCCATGTCAGACGAAATGTCTCAGGCTTTGCCTAGCACACCTTCAACAACCCAGGTCCATCCAGGGAGGCAAGCATCTTTCCAGATCAGTATGATGTGCCTGATGCCGTCAAATACCTCTACTCTGCCCCAAAGCGGACTGAGGCGGAATGGCTACGCCTCCAGTCTTACCAGCACCAGCCCGTATCCTTTCAGCTCTCTGTGTCTAGGGCCGTAGAGGTCCTGGCAGCTGGACGAGAGGAGCGAGGAGATGATCCAGATGATGATGTCTACTACTGTCTGTCATCTCCAGAGGGATCCCCAAGAACTCCAGTTAGTTTGTGTCCCGAGGGGCAGCCAGAGGTGGAGGGGCAGCCAGAGAGGGAGGGGCAGCCAGAGGGGGAGTCCCCAGGCGATGCTGACACAGCTGTAGACATTAGTCATAAACCAGATGTGGAAGTAGACAATTTGCATCTGAACAAGGTGCAAGAGGAGGTACTCTCAGATCTTTCCCAGCCTGTGATGTCCACAGAGGGCTTTGCGATACCTGGGACGACAGTGGCGACCAAACCAGACTGTCTTGCAGAGATAACAAATGTCTCAACTTCACCTACATCAGATGACCTCCCAACAGAGTTAGATGTTTCCAATACTACTACTGAGAGAACTGCAGTAGTTGCTGTGTCTGTGGATGAGAGCCCCAGCATGATCAATGCAGAATCAGCCATTGAGCACTCTGGTTTCCAGACCTCCAGTTTAACACCAGCCAAATTACAGGTGGAAGATGCAAGTTCTCCTAATGGAGAATGTGACAGGACCAACCAGCCCCCTGACCCCCCAGAGGTCAGTCAACCCTGTAAATCTGACTGGAGGAAGCTGCCAAGGCGCCGTCGTGGAAAGTCTAAAAGGGTCAAAGTCAAAGAGAAAGGATCAGATAAGGAAGGAAGTTTGCTTTTACCTCGTGTCCACCGACTGAAGAAGACAAGGGGCTATCATGGGAAGTATACAAAAATCTTGAGGTCTGCAGTGGTCAAAGAGAATGAACCAGATGAGAAGGAAAGTGTGCTTTTAACTCAGGTCCTGGTCAAAGAGAATGAACCAGACGAGAAGGAAAGTGTGCTTGTAACTCAGGTCCACCCTCAGAAGAAGAAGACAGAACGGTGGGACTTGAAGGCAATCATCACCAAATGTGGTAGGATCTTTGTCCCGCATGGTTCTGATGTCATTGCTAAGGATAGAGTCTTTGATAGATGTGGCCAGAGCCATAGATCATGAACAGTGTGCTGAAGAAATGATGGTTGAAGCTTCTTTACAAGTCCCCCAGCCCATGGACATGGGAAATGGACCTGACTCTACCATAGAGATGGAAAAAAGAAATGGAACACTTACAAAGACAATGGATGGATTAAACCACCCCCAAAACATACAATTCATAGAGGATATTTCCAAACAGACTATGTTGAAAAAGTCAGATGGCAATAATGATTCACCCATCGAGATGTCAGACACTAAGAACCATTCACCAGAGGTCAACATGGCTCCAGCAGACAGGAAGGCTTCTCATGCATCAGAGCATGGGCAGAAAACAGACAGTGATTATCCTTCCAAAGAAAAACACACAAAAAAGAGTAAATATGTTGCAATATCCCTTAGTAAATTAAAGACAGTTCTTTCAAGAGGGGGAAAGAGGAAACCATCGCCTACAGTTTCGGAAGATCAGATGTTACCATTAGCTACAGCAACCCCAGAGCCGCCACACAAAATAGGCAAGGCTGATACAGGCCTGGAGAAGTTGGAAAGTGTTCAATTGAGTAACTTCAGCATAACCAGCACGGACATGAACAATGGCACTGATGGAGTTGCAGAGACAATGCCATTAGATCCATATCTTGCAAAAGTGTTAGGCCTGGTTCCTAAGGGGTTGCAAAATGAGGCCCAAAAAAATCCTGAAATTGTTTTTCAATTAAGGAAAGAGACTCCAAGCACACTGGACCAGGACAGAACTCAAGCCATGTCAGACGAAATGTCTCAGGCTTTGCCTAGCACACCTTCAACAACCCAGGTCCATCCAGGGAGGCAAGCATCTTTCCAGATCAGTATGATGTGCCTGATGCCGTCAAATACCTCTACTCTGCCCCAAAGCGGACTGAGGCGGAATGGCTACGCCTCCAGTCTTACCAGCACCAGCCCGTATCCTTTCAGCTCTCTGTGTCTAGGGCCGTAGAGGTCCTGGCAGCTGGACGAGAGGAGCGAGGAGATGATCCAGATGATGATGTCTACTACTGTCTGTCATCTCCAGAGGGATCCCCAAGAACTCCAGTTAGTTTGTGTCCCGAGGGGCAGCCAGAGGTGGAGGGGCAGCCAGAGAGGGAGGGGCAGCCAGAGGGGGAGTCCCCAGGCGATGCTGACACAGCTGTAGACATTAGTCATAAACCAGATGTGGAAGTAGACAATTTGCATCTGAACAAGGTGCAAGAGGAGGTACTCTCAGATCTTTCCCAGCCTGTGATGTCCACAGAGGGCTTTGCGATACCTGGGACGACAGTGGCGACCAAACCAGACTGTCTTGCAGAGATAACAAATGTCTCAACTTCACCTACATCAGATGACCTCCCAACAGAGTTAGATGTTTCCAATACTACTACTGAGAGAACTGCAGTAGTTGCTGTGTCTGTGGATGAGAGCCCCAGCATGATCAATGCAGAATCAGCCATTGAGCACTCTGGTTTCCAGACCTCCAGTTTAACACCAGCCAAATTACAGGTGGAAGATGCAAGTTCTCCTAATGGAGAATGTGACAGGACCAACCAGCCCCCTGACCCCCCAGAGGTCAGTCAACCCTGTAAATCTGACTGGAGGAAGCTGCCAAGGCGCCGTCGTGGAAAGTCTAAAAGGGTCAAAGTCAAAGAGAAAGGATCAGATAAGGAAGGAAGTTTGCTTTTACCTCGTGTTCACCGACTGAAGAAGACAAGGGGCTATCATGGGAAGTATACAAAAATCTTGAGGTCTGCAGTGGTCAAAGAGAATGAACCAGATGAGAAGGAAAGTGTGCTTTTAACTCAGGTCCTGGTCAAAGAGAATGAACCAGACGAGAAGGAAAGTGTGCTTGTAACTCAGGTCCACCCTCAGAAGAAGAAGACAGAACGGTGGGACTTGAAGGCAATCATCACCAAATGTGGTAGCTTCTTTGTCCCGCATGGTTCTGATGTCATTGCTAAGGATAGAGTCTTTGATAGATATGGCCAGAGCCATAGATCATGAACAGTGTGCTGAAGAAATGATGGTTGAAGCTTCTTTACAAGTCCCCCAGCCCATGGACATGGGAAATGGACCTGACTCTACCATAGAGATGGAAAAAAGAAATGGAACACTTACAAAGACAATGGATGGATTAAACCACCCCCAAAACATACAATTCATAGAGGATATTTCCAAACAGACTATGTTGAAAAAGTCAGATGGCAATAATGATTCACCCATCGAGATGTCAGACACTAAGAACCATTCACCAGAGGTCAACATGGCTCCAGCAGACAGGAAGGCTTCTCATGCATCAGAGCATGGGCAGAAAACAGACAGTGATTATCCTTCCAAAGAAAAACACACAAAAAAGAGTAAATATGTTGCAATATCCCTTAGTAAATTAAAGACAGTTCTTTCAAGAGGGGGAAAGAGGAAACCATCGCCTACAGTTTCGGAAGATCAGATGTTACCATTAGCTACAGCAACCCCAGAGCCGCCACACAAAATAGGCAAGGCTGATACAGGCCTGGAGAAGTTGGAAAGTGTTCAATTGAGTAACTTCAGCATAACCAGCACGGATATGAACAATGGCACTGATGGAGTTGCAGAGACAATGCCATTAGATCCATATCTTGCAAAAGTGTTAGGCCTGGTTCCTAAGGGGTTACAAAATGAGGCCCAAAAAAATCCTGAAATTGTTTTTCAATTAAGGAAAGAGACTCCAAGCACACTGGACCAGGACAGAACTCAAGCCATGTCAGACGAAATGTCTCAGGCTTTGCCTAGCACACCTTCAACAACCCAGGTCCATCCAGGGAGGCAAGCATCTTTCCAGATCAGTATGATGTGCCTGATGCCGTCAAATACCTCTACTCTGCCCCAAAGCGGACTGAGGCGGAATGGCTACGCCTCCAGTCTTACCAGCACCAGCCCGTATCCTTTCAGCTCTCTGTGTCTAGGGCCGTAGAGGTCCTGGCAGCTGGACGAGAGGAGCGAGGAGATGATCCAGATGATGATGTCTACTACTGTCTGTCATCTCCAGAGGGATCCCCAAGAACTCCAGTTAGTTTGTGTCCCGAGGGGCAGCCAGAGGTGGAGGGGCAGCCAGAGAGGGAGGGGCAGCCAGAGGGGGAGTCCCCAGGCGATGCTGACACAGCTGTAGACATTAGTCATAAACCAGATGTGGAAGTAGACAATTTGCATCTGAACAAGGTGCAAGAGGAGGTACTCTCAGATCTTTCCCAGCCTGTGATGTCCACAGAGGGCTTTGCGATACCTGGGACGACAGTGGCGACCAAACCAGACTGTCTTGCAGAGATAACAAATGTCTCAACTTCACCTACATCAGATGACCTCCCAACAGAGTTAGATGTTTCCAATACTACTACTGAGAGAACTGCAGTAGTTGCTGTGTCTGTGGATGAGAGCCCCAGCATGATCAATGCAGAATCAGCCATTGAGCACTCTGGTTTCCAGACCTCCAGTTTAACACCAGCCAAATTACAGGTGGAAGATGCAAGTTCTCCTAATGGAGAATGTGACAGGACCAACCAGCCCCCTGACCCCCCAGAGGTCAGTCAACCCTGTAAATCTGACTGGAGGAAGCTGCCAAGGCGCCGTCGTGGAAAGTCTAAAAGGGTCAAAGTCAAAGAGAAAGGATCAGATAAGGAAGGAAGTTTGCTTTTACCTCGTGTCCACCGACTGAAGAAGACAAGGGGCTATCATGGGAAGTATACAAAAATCTTGAGGTCTGCAGTGGTCAAAGAGAATGAACCAGATGAGAAGGAAAGTGTGCTTTTAACTCAGGTCCTGGTCAAAGAGAATGAACCAGACGAGAAGGAAAGTGTGCTTGTAACTCAGGTCCACCCTCAGAAGAAGAAGACAGAACGGTGGGACTTGAAGGCAATCATCACCAAATGTGGTAGGATCTTTGTCCCGCATGGTTCTGATGTCATTGCTAAGGATAGAGTCTTTGATAGATGTGGCCAGAGCCATAGATCATGAACAGTGTGCTGAAGAAATGATGGTTGAAGCTTCTTTACAAGTCCCCCAGCCCATGGACATGGGAAATGGACCTGACTCTACCATAGAGATGGAAAAAAGAAATGGAACACTTACAAAGACAATGGATGGATTAAACCACCCCCAAAACATACAATTCATAGAGGATATTTCCAAACAGACTATGTTGAAAAAGTCAGATGGCAATAATGATTCACCCATCGAGATGTCAGACACTAAGAACCATTCACCAGAGGTCAACATGGCTCCAGCAGACAGGAAGGCTTCTCATGCATCAGAGCATGGGCAGAAAACAGACAGTGATTATCCTTCCAAAGAAAAACACACAAAAAAGAGTAAATATGTTGCAATATCCCTTAGTAAATTAAAGACAGTTCTTTCAAGAGGGGGAAAGAGGAAACCATCGCCTACAGTTTCGGAAGATCAGATGTTACCATTAGCTACAGCAACCCCAGAGCCGCCACACAAAATAGGCAAGGCTGATACAGGCCTGGAGAAGTTGGAAAGTGTTCAATTGAGTAACTTCAGCATAACCAGCACGGACATGAACAATGGCACTGATGGAGTTGCAGAGACAATGCCATTAGATCCATATCTTGCAAAAGTGTTAGGCCTGGTTCCTAAGGGGTTGCAAAATGAGGCCCAAAAAAATCCTGAAATTGTTTTTCAATTAAGGAAAGAGACGCCAAGCACACTGGACCAGGACAGAACTCAAGCCATGTCAGACGAAATGTCTCAGGCTTTGCCTAGCACACCTTCAACAACCCAGGTCCATCCAGGGAGGCAAGCATCTTTCCAGATCAGTATGATGTGCCTGATGCCGTCAAATACCTCTACTCTGCCCCAAAGCGGACTGAGGCGGAATGGCTACGCCTCCAGTCTTACCAGCACCAGCCCGTATCCTTTCAGCTCTCTGTGTCTAGGGCCGTAGAGGTCCTGGCAGCTGGACGAGAGGAGCGAGGAGATGATCCAGATGATGATGTCTACTACTGTCTGTCATCTCCAGAGGGATCGCCAAGAACTCCAGTTAGTTTGTGTCCCGAGGGGCAGCCAGAGGTGGAGGGGCAGCCAGAGAGGGAGGGGCAGCCAGAGGGGGAGTCCCCAGGCGATGCTGACACAGCTGTAGACATTAGTCATAAACCAGATGTGGAAGTAGACAATTTGCATCTGAACAAGGTGCAAGAGGAGGTACTCTCAGATCTTTCCCAGCCTGTGATGTCCACAGAGGGCTTTGCGATACCTGGGACGACAGTGGCGACCAAACCAGACTGTCTTGCAGAGATAACAAATGTCTCAACTTCACCTACATCAGATGACCTCCCAACAGAGTTAGATGTTTCCAATACTACTACTGAGAGAACTGCAGTAGTTGCTGTGTCTGTGGATGAGAGCCCCAGCATGATCAATGCAGAATCAGCCATTGAGCACTCTGGTTTCCAGACCTCCAGTTTAACACCAGCCAAATTACAGGTGGAAGATGAAAGTTCTCCTAATGGAGAATGTGACAGGACCAACCAGCCCCCTGACCCCCCAGAGGTCAGTCAACCCTGTAAATCTGACTGGAGGAAGCTGCCAAGGCGCCGTCGTGGAAAGTCTAAAAGGGTCAAAGTCAAAGAGAAAGGATCAGATAAGGAAGGAAGTTTGCTTTTACCTCGTGTCCACCGACTGAAGAAGACAAGGGGCTATCATGGGAAGTATACAAAAATCTTGAGGTCTGCAGTGGTCAAAGAGAATGAACCAGATGAGAAGGAAAGTGTGCTTTTAACTCAGGTCCTGGTCAAAGAGAATGAACCAGACGAGAAGGAAAGTGTGCTTGTAACTCAGGTCCACCCTCAGAAGAAGAAGACAGAACGGTGGGACTTGAAGGCAATCATCACCAAATGTGGTAGCTTCTTTGTCCCGCATGGTTCTGATGTCATTGCTAAGGATATAGAGTCTTTGATAGATATGGCCAGAGCCATAGATCATGAACAGTGTGCTGAAGAAATGATGGTTGAAGCTTCTTTACAAGTCCCCCAGCCCATGGACATGGGAAATGGACCTGACTCTACCATAGAGATGGAAAAAAGAAATGGAACACTTACAAAGACAATGGATGGATTAAACCACCCCCAAAACATACAATTCATAGAGGATATTTCCAAACAGACTATGTTGAAAAAGTCAGATGGCAATAATGATTCACCCATCGAGATGTCAGACACTAAGAACCATTCACCAGAGGTCAACATGGCTCCAGCAGACAGGAAGGCTTCTCATGCATCAGAGCATGGGCAGAAAACAGACAGTGATTATCCTTCCAAAGAAAAACACACAAAAAAGAGTAAATATGTTGCAATATCCCTTAGTAAATTAAAGACAGTTCTTTCAAGAGGGGGAAAGAGGAAACCATCGCCTACAGTTTCGGAAGATCAGATGTTACCATTAGCTACAGCAACCCCAGAGCCGCCACACAAAATAGGCAAGGCTGATACAGGCCTGGAGAAGTTGGAAAGTGTTCAATTGAGTAACTTCAGCATAACCAGCACGGACATGAACAATGGCACTGATGGAGTTGCAGAGACAATGCCATTAGATCCATATCTTGCAAAAGTGTTAGGCCTGGTTCCTAAGGGGTTGCAAAATGAGGCCCAAAAAAATCCTGAAATTGTTTTTCAATTAAGGAAAGAGACTCCAAGCACACTGGACCAGGACAGAACTCAAGCCATGTCAGACGAAATGTCTCAGGCTTTGCCTAGCACACCTTCAACAACCCAGGTCCATCCAGGGAGGCAAGCATCTTTCCAGATCAGTATGATGTGCCTGATGCCGTCAAATACCTCTACTCTGCCCCAAAGCGGACTGAGGCGGAATGGCTACGCCTCCAGTCTTACCAGCACCAGCCCGTATCCTTTCAGCTCTCTGTGTCTAGGGCCGTAGAGGTCCTGGCAGCTGGACGAGAGGAGCGAGGAGATGATCCAGATGATGATGTCTACTACTGTCTGTCATCTCCAGAGGGATCCCCAAGAACTCCAGTTAGTTTGTGTCCCGAGGGGCAGCCAGAGGTGGAGGGGCAGCCAGAGAGGGAGGGGCAGCCAGAGGGGGAGTCCCCAGGCGATGCTGACACAGCTGTAGACATTAGTCATAAACCAGATGTGGAAGTAGACAATTTGCATCTGAACAAGGTGCAAGAGGAGGTACTCTCAGATCTTTCCCAGCCTGTGATGTCCACAGAGGGCTTTGCGATACCTGGGACGACAGTGGCGACCAAACCAGACTGTCTTGCAGAGATAACAAATGTCTCAACTTCACCTACATCAGATGACCTCCCAACAGAGTTAGATGTTTCCAATACTACTACTGAGAGAACTGCAGTAGTTGCTGTGTCTGTGGATGAGAGCCCCAGCATGATCAATGCAGAATCAGCCATTGAGCACTCTGGTTTCCAGACCTCCAGTTTAACACCAGCCAAATTACAGGTGGAAGATGCAAGTTCTCCTAATGGAGAATGTGACAGGACCAACCAGCCCCCTGACCCCCCAGAGGTCAGTCAACCCTGTAAATCTGACTGGAGGAAGCTGCCAAGGCGCCGTCGTGGAAAGTCTAAAAGGGTCAAAGTCAAAGAGAAAGGATCAGATAAGGAAGGAAGTTTGCTTTTACCTCGTGTCCACCGACTGAAGAAGACAAGGGGCTATCATGGGAAGTATACAAAAATCTTGAGGTCTGCAGTGGTCAAAGAGAATGAACCAGATGAGAAGGAAAGTGTGCTTTTAACTCAGGTCCTGGTCAAAGAGAATGAACCAGACGAGAAGGAAAGTGTGCTTGTAACTCAGGTCCACCCTCAGAAGAAGAAGACAGAACGGTGGGACTTGAAGGCAATCATCACCAAATGTGGTAGGATCTTTGTCCCGCATGGTTCTGATGTCATTGCTAAGGATAGAGTCTTTGATAGATGTGGCCAGAGCCATAGATCATGAACAGTGTGCTGAAGAAATGATGGTTGAAGCTTCTTTACAAGTCCCCCAGCCCATGGACATGGGAAATGGACCTGACTCTACCATAGAGATGGAAAAAAGAAATGGAACACTTACAAAGACAATGGATGGATTAAACCACCCCCAAAACATACAATTCATAGAGGATATTTCCAAACAGACTATGTTGAAAAAGTCAGATGGCAATAATGATTCACCCATCGAGATGTCAGACACTAAGAACCATTCACCAGAGGTCAACATGGCTCCAGCAGACAGGAAGGCTTCTCATGCATCAGAGCATGGGCAGAAAACAGACAGTGATTATCCTTCCAAAGAAAAACACACAAAAAAGAGTAAATATGTTGCAATATCCCTTAGTAAATTAAAGACAGTTCTTTCAAGAGGGGGAAAGAGGAAACCATCGCCTACAGTTTCGGAAGATCAGATGTTACCATTAGCTACAGCAACCCCAGAGCCGCCACACAAAATAGGCAAGGCTGATACAGGCCTGGAGAAGTTGGAAAGTGTTCAATTGAGTAACTTCAGCATAACCAGCACGGACATGAACAATGGCACTGATGGAGTTGCAGAGACAATGCCATTAGATCCATATCTTGCAAAAGTGTTAGGCCTGGTTCCTAAGGGGTTGCAAAATGAGGCCCAAAAAAATCCTGAAATTGTTTTTCAATTAAGGAAAGAGACTCCAAGCACACTGGACCAGGACAGAACTCAAGCCATGTCAGACGAAATGTCTCAGGCTTTGCCTAGCACACCTTCAACAACCCAGGTCCATCCAGGGAGGCAAGCATCTTTCCAGATCAGTATGATGTGCCTGATGCCGTCAAATACCTCTACTCTGCCCCAAAGCGGACTGAGGCGGAATGGCTACGCCTCCAGTCTTACCAGCACCAGCCCGTATCCTTTCAGCTCTCTGTGTCTAGGGCCGTAGAGGTCCTGGCAGCTGGACGAGAGGAGCGAGGAGATGATCCAGATGATGATGTCTACTACTGTCTGTCATCTCCAGAGGGATCCCCAAGAACTCCAGTTAGTTTGTGTCCCGAGGGGCAGCCAGAGGTGGAGGGGCAGCCAGAGAGGGAGGGGCAGCCAGAGGGGGAGTCCCCAGGCGATGCTGACACAGCTGTAGACATTAGTCATAAACCAGATGTGGAAGTAGACAATTTGCATCTGAACAAGGTGCAAGAGGAGGTACTCTCAGATCTTTCCCAGCCTGTGATGTCCACAGAGGGCTTTGCGATACCTGGGACGACAGTGGCGACCAAACCAGACTGTCTTGCAGAGATAACAAATGTCTCAACTTCACCTACATCAGATGACCTCCCAACAGAGTTAGATGTTTCCAATACTACTACTGAGAGAACTGCAGTAGTTGCTGTGTCTGTGGATGAGAGCCCCAGCATGATCAATGCAGAATCAGCCATTGAGCACTCTGGTTTCCAGACCTCCAGTTTAACACCAGCCAAATTACAGGTGGAAGATGCAAGTTCTCCTAATGGAGAATGTGACAGGACCAACCAGCCCCCTGACCCCCCAGAGGTCAGTCAACCCTGTAAATCTGACTGGAGGAAGCTGCCAAGGCGCCGTCGTGGAAAGTCTAAAAGGGTCAAAGTCAAAGAGAAAGGATCAGATAAGGAAGGAAGTTTGCTTTTACCTCGTGTCCACCGACTGAAGAAGACAAGGGGCTATCATGGGAAGTATACAAAAATCTTGAGGTCTGCAGTGGTCAAAGAGAATGAACCAGATGAGAAGGAAAGTGTGCTTTTAACTCAGGTCCTGGTCAAAGAGAATGAACCAGACGAGAAGGAAAGTGTGCTTGTAACTCAGGTCCACCCTCAGAAGAAGAAGACAGAACGGTGGGACTTGAAGGCAATCATCACCAAATGTGGTAGGATCTTTGTCCCGCATGGTTCTGATGTCATTGCTAAGGATAGAGTCTTTGATAGATGTGGCCAGAGCCATAGATCATGAACAGTGTGCTGAAGAAATGATGGTTGAAGCTTCTTTACAAGTCCCCCAGCCCATGGACATGGGAAATGGACCTGACTCTACCATAGAGATGGAAAAAAGAAATGGAACACTTACAAAGACAATGGATGGATTAAACCACCCCCAAAACATACAATTCATAGAGGATATTTCCAAACAGACTATGTTGAAAAAGTCAGATGGCAATAATGATTCACCCATCGAGATGTCAGACACTAAGAACCATTCACCAGAGGTCAACATGGCTCCAGCAGACAGGAAGGCTTCTCATGCATCAGAGCATGGGCAGAAAACAGACAGTGATTATCCTTCCAAAGAAAAACACACAAAAAAGAGTAAATATGTTGCAATATCCCTTAGTAAATTAAAGACAGTTCTTTCAAGAGGGGGAAAGAGGAAACCATCGCCTACAGTTTCGGAAGATCAGATGTTACCATTAGCTACAGCAACCCCAGAGCCGCCACACAAAATAGGCAAGGCTGATACAGGCCTGGAGAAGTTGGAAAGTGTTCAATTGAGTAACTTCAGCATAACCAGCACGGACATGAACAATGGCACTGATGGAGTTGCAGAGACAATGCCATTAGATCCATATCTTGCAAAAGTGTTAGGCCTGGTTCCTAAGGGGTTGCAAAATGAGGCCCAAAAAAATCCTGAAATTGTTTTTCAATTAAGGAAAGAGACTCCAAGCACACTGGACCAGGACAGAACTCAAGCCATGTCAGACGAAATGTCTCAGGCTTTGCCTAGCACACCTTCAACAACCCAGGTCCATCCAGGGAGGCAAGCATCTTTCCAGATCAGTATGATGTGCCTGATGCCGTCAAATACCTCTACTCTGCCCCAAAGCGGACTGAGGCGGAATGGCTACGCCTCCAGTCTTACCAGCACCAGCCCGTATCCTTTCAGCTCTCTGTGTCTAGGGCCGTAGAGGTCCTGGCAGCTGGACGAGAGGAGCGAGGAGATGATCCAGATGATGATGTCTACTACTGTCTGTCATCTCCAGAGGGATCCCCAAGAACTCCAGTTAGTTTGTGTCCCGAGGGGCAGCCAGAGGTGGAGGGGCAGCCAGAGAGGGAGGGGCAGCCAGAGGGGGAGTCCCCAGGCGATGCTGACACAGCTGTAGACATTAGTCATAAACCAGATGTGGAAGTAGACAATTTGCATCTGAACAAGGTGCAAGAGGAGGTACTCTCAGATCTTTCCCAGCCTGTGATGTCCACAGAGGGCTTTGCGATACCTGGGACGACAGTGGCGACCAAACCAGACTGTCTTGCAGAGATAACAAATGTCTCAACTTCACCTACATCAGATGACCTCCCAACAGAGTTAGATGTTTCCAATACTACTACTGAGAGAACTGCAGTAGTTGCTGTGTCTGTGGATGAGAGCCCCAGCATGATCAATGCAGAATCAGCCATTGAGCACTCTGGTTTCCAGACCTCCAGTTTAACACCAGCCAAATTACAGGTGGAAGATGCAAGTTCTCCTAATGGAGAATGTGACAGGACCAACCAGCCCCCTGACCCCCCAGAGGTCAGTCAACCCTGTAAATCTGACTGGAGGAAGCTGCCAAGGCGCCGTCGTGGAAAGTCTAAAAGGGTCAAAGTCAAAGAGAAAGGATCAGATAAGGAAGGAAGTTTGCTTTTACCTCGTGTCCACCGACTGAAGAAGACAAGGGGCTATCATGGGAAGTATACAAAAATCTTGAGGTCTGCAGTGGTCAAAGAGAATGAACCAGATGAGAAGGAAAGTGTGCTTTTAACTCAGGTCCTGGTCAAAGAGAATGAACCAGACGAGAAGGAAAGTGTGCTTGTAACTCAGGTCCACCCTCAGAAGAAGAAGACAGAACGGTGGGACTTGAAGGCAATCATCACCAAATGTGGTAGGATCTTTGTCCCGCATGGTTCTGATGTCATTGCTAAGGATAGAGTCTTTGATAGATGTGGCCAGAGCCATAGATCATGAACAGTGTGCTGAAGAAATGATGGTTGAAGCTTCTTTACAAGTCCCCCAGCCCATGGACATGGGAAATGGACCTGACTCTACCATAGAGATGGAAAAAAGAAATGGAACACTTACAAAGACAATGGATGGATTAAACCACCCCCAAAACATACAATTCATAGAGGATATTTCCAAACAGACTATGTTGAAAAAGTCAGATGGCAATAATGATTCACCCATCGAGATGTCAGACACTAAGAACCATTCACCAGAGGTCAACATGGCTCCAGCAGACAGGAAGGCTTCTCATGCATCAGAGCATGGGCAGAAAACAGACAGTGATTATCCTTCCAAAGAAAAACACACAAAAAAGAGTAAATATGTTGCAATATCCCTTAGTAAATTAAAGACAGTTCTTTCAAGAGGGGGAAAGAGGAAACCATCGCCTACAGTTTCGGAAGATCAGATGTTACCATTAGCTACAGCAACCCCAGAGCCGCCACACAAAATAGGCAAGGCTGATACAGGCCTGGAGAAGTTGGAAAGTGTTCAATTGAGTAACTTCAGCATAACCAGCACGGACATGAACAATGGCACTGATGGAGTTGCAGAGACAATGCCATTAGATCCATATCTTGCAAAAGTGTTAGGCCTGGTTCCTAAGGGGTTGCAAAATGAGGCCCAAAAAAATCCTGAAATTGTTTTTCAATTAAGGAAAGAGACTCCAAGCACACTGGACCAGGACAGAACTCAAGCCATGTCAGACGAAATGTCTCAGGCTTTGCCTAGCACACCTTCAACAACCCAGGTCCATCCAGGGAGGCAAGCATCTTTCCAGATCAGTATGATGTGCCTGATGCCGTCAAATACCTCTACTCTGCCCCAAAGCGGACTGAGGCGGAATGGCTACGCCTCCAGTCTTACCAGCACCAGCCCGTATCCTTTCAGCTCTCTGTGTCTAGGGCCGTAGAGGTCCTGGCAGCTGGACGAGAGGAGCGAGGAGATGATCCAGATGATGATGTCTACTACTGTCTGTCATCTCCAGAGGGATCCCCAAGAACTCCAGTTAGTTTGTGTCCCGAGGGGCAGCCAGAGGTGGAGGGGCAGCCAGAGAGGGAGGGGCAGCCAGAGGGGGAGTCCCCAGGCGATGCTGACACAGCTGTAGACATTAGTCATAAACCAGATGTGGAAGTAGACAATTTGCATCTGAACAAGGTGCAAGAGGAGGTACTCTCAGATCTTTCCCAGCCTGTGATGTCCACAGAGGGCTTTGCGATACCTGGGACGACAGTGGCGACCAAACCAGACTGTCTTGCAGAGATAACAAATGTCTCAACTTCACCTACATCAGATGACCTCCCAACAGAGTTAGATGTTTCCAATACTACTACTGAGAGAACTGCAGTAGTTGCTGTGTCTGTGGATGAGAGCCCCAGCATGATCAATGCAGAATCAGCCATTGAGCACTCTGGTTTCCAGACCTCCAGTTTAACACCAGCCAAATTACAGGTGGAAGATGCAAGTTCTCCTAATGGAGAATGTGACAGGACCAACCAGCCCCCTGACCCCCCAGAGGTCAGTCAACCCTGTAAATCTGACTGGAGGAAGCTGCCAAGGCGCCGTCGTGGAAAGTCTAAAAGGGTCAAAGTCAAAGAGAAAGGATCAGATAAGGAAGGAAGTTTGCTTTTACCTCGTGTCCACCGACTGAAGAAGACAAGGGGCTATCATGGGAAGTATACAAAAATCTTGAGGTCTGCAGTGGTCAAAGAGAATGAACCAGATGAGAAGGAAAGTGTGCTTTTAACTCAGGTCCTGGTCAAAGAGAATGAACCAGACGAGAAGGAAAGTGTGCTTGTAACTCAGGTCCACCCTCAGAAGAAGAAGACAGAACGGTGGGACTTGAAGGCAATCATCACCAAATGTGGTAGGATCTTTGTCCCGCATGGTTCTGATGTCATTGCTAAGGATATAGAGTCTTTGATAGATATGGCCAGAGCCATAGATCATGAACAGTGTGCTGAAGAAATGATGGTTGAAGCTTCTTTACAAGTCCCCCAGCCCATGGACATGGGAAATGGACCTGACTCTACCATAGAGATGGAAAAAAGAAATGGAACACTTACAAAGACAATGGATGGATTAAACCACCCCCAAAACATACAATTCATAGAGGATATTTCCAAACAGACTATGTTGAAAAAGTCAGATGGCAATAATGATTCACCCATCGAGATGTCAGACACTAAGAACCATTCACCAGAGGTCAACATGGCTCCAGCAGACAGGAAGGCTTCTCATGCATCAGAGCATGGGCAGAAAACAGACAGTGATTATCCTTCCAAAGAAAAACACACAAAAAAGAGTAAATATGTTGCAATATCCCTTAGTAAATTAAAGACAGTTCTTTCAAGAGGGGGAAAGAGGAAACCATCGCCTACAGTTTCGGAAGATCAGATGTTACCATTAGCTACAGCAACCCCAGAGCCGCCACACAAAATAGGCAAGGCTGATACAGGCCTGGAGAAGTTGGAAAGTGTTCAATTGAGTAACTTCAGCATAACCAGCACGGACATGAACAATGGCACTGATGGAGTTGCAGAGACAATGCCATTAGATCCATATCTTGCAAAAGTGTTAGGCCTGGTTCCTAAGGGGTTGCAAAATGAGGCCCAAAAAAATCCTGAAATTGTTTTTCAATTAAGGAAAGAGACTCCAAGCACACTGGACCAGGACAGAACTCAAGCCATGTCAGACGAAATGTCTCAGGCTTTGCCTAGCACACCTTCAACAACCCAGGTCCATCCAGGGAGGCAAGCATCTTTCCAGATCAGTATGATGTGCCTGATGCCGTCAAATACCTCTACTCTGCCCCAAAGCGGACTGAGGCGGAATGGCTACGCCTCCAGTCTTACCAGCACCAGCCCGTATCCTTTCAGCTCTCTGTGTCTAGGGCCGTAGAGGTCCTGGCAGCTGGACGAGAGGAGCGAGGAGATGATCCAGATGATGATGTCTACTACTGTCTGTCATCTCCAGAGGGATCCCCAAGAACTCCAGTTAGTTTGTGTCCCGAGGGGCAGCCAGAGGTGGAGGGGCAGCCAGAGAGGGAGGGGCAGCCAGAGGGGGAGTCCCCAGGCGATGCTGACACAGCTGTAGACATTAGTCATAAACCAGATGTGGAAGTAGACAATTTGCATCTGAACAAGGTGCAAGAGGAGGTACTCTCAGATCTTTCCCAGCCTGTGATGTCCACAGAGGGCTTTGCGATACCTGGGACGACAGTGGCGACCAAACCAGACTGTCTTGCAGAGATAACAAATGTCTCAACTTCACCTACATCAGATGACCTCCCAACAGAGTTAGATGTTTCCAATACTACTACTGAGAGAACTGCAGTAGTTGCTGTGTCTGTGGATGAGAGCCCCAGCATGATCAATGCAGAATCAGCCATTGAGCACTCTGGTTTCCAGACCTCCAGTTTAACACCAGCCAAATTACAGGTGGAAGATGCAAGTTCTCCTAATGGAGAATGTGACAGGACCAACCAGCCCCCTGACCCCCCAGAGGTCAGTCAACCCTGTAAATCTGACTGGAGGAAGCTGCCAAGGCGCCGTCGTGGAAAGTCTAAAAGGGTCAAAGTCAAAGAGAAAGGATCAGATAAGGAAGGAAGTTTGCTTTTACCTCGTGTCCACCGACTGAAGAAGACAAGGGGCTATCATGGGAAGTATACAAAAATCTTGAGGTCTGCAGTGGTCAAAGAGAATGAACCAGATGAGAAGGAAAGTGTGCTTTTAACTCAGGTCCTGGTCAAAGAGAATGAACCAGACGAGAAGGAAAGTGTGCTTGTAACTCAGGTCCACCCTCAGAAGAAGAAGACAGAACGGTGGGACTTGAAGGCAATCATCACCAAATGTGGTAGGATCTTTGTCCCGCATGGTTCTGATGTCATTGCTAAGGATAGAGTCTTTGATAGATGTGGCCAGAGCCATAGATCATGAACAGTGTGCTGAAGAAATGATGGTTGAAGCTTCTTTACAAGTCCCCCAGCCCATGGACATGGGAAATGGACCTGACTCTACCATAGAGATGGAAAAAAGAAATGGAACACTTACAAAGACAATGGATGGATTAAACCACCCCCAAAACATACAATTCATAGAGGATATTTCCAAACAGACTATGTTGAAAAAGTCAGATGGCAATAATGATTCACCCATCGAGATGTCAGACACTAAGAACCATTCACCAGAGGTCAACATGGCTCCAGCAGACAGGAAGGCTTCTCATGCATCAGAGCATGGGCAGAAAACAGACAGTGATTATCCTTCCAAAGAAAAACACACAAAAAAGAGTAAATATGTTGCAATATCCCTTAGTAAATTAAAGACAGTTCTTTCAAGAGGGGGAAAGAGGAAACCATCGCCTACAGTTTCGGAAGATCAGATGTTACCATTAGCTACAGCAACCCCAGAGCCGCCACACAAAATAGGCAAGGCTGATACAGGCCTGGAGAAGTTGGAAAGTGTTCAATTGAGTAACTTCAGCATAACCAGCACGGACATGAACAATGGCACTGATGGAGTTGCAGAGACAATGCCATTAGATCCATATCTTGCAAAAGTGTTAGGCCTGGTTCCTAAGGGGTTGCAAAATGAGGCCCAAAAAAATCCTGAAATTGTTTTTCAATTAAGGAAAGAGACTCCAAGCACACTGGACCAGGACAGAACTCAAGCCATGTCAGACGAAATGTCTCAGGCTTTGCCTAGCACACCTTCAACAACCCAGGTCCATCCAGGGAGGCAAGCATCTTTCCAGATCAGTATGATGTGCCTGATGCCGTCAAATACCTCTACTCTGCCCCAAAGCGGACTGAGGCGGAATGGCTACGCCTCCAGTCTTACCAGCACCAGCCCGTATCCTTTCAGCTCTCTGTGTCTAGGGCCGTAGAGGTCCTGGCAGCTGGACGAGAGGAGCGAGGAGATGATCCAGATGATGATGTCTACTACTGTCTGTCATCTCCAGAGGGATCCCCAAGAACTCCAGTTAGTTTGTGTCCCGAGGGGCAGCCAGAGGTGGAGGGGCAGCCAGAGAGGGAGGGGCAGCCAGAGGGGGAGTCCCCAGGCGATGCTGACACAGCTGTAGACATTAGTCATAAACCAGATGTGGAAGTAGACAATTTGCATCTGAACAAGGTGCAAGAGGAGGTACTCTCAGATCTTTCCCAGCCTGTGATGTCCACAGAGGGCTTTGCGATACCTGGGACGACAGTGGCGACCAAACCAGACTGTCTTGCAGAGATAACAAATGTCTCAACTTCACCTACATCAGATGACCTCCCAACAGAGTTAGATGTTTCCAATACTACTACTGAGAGAACTGCAGTAGTTGCTGTGTCTGTGGATGAGAGCCCCAGCATGATCAATGCAGAATCAGCCATTGAGCACTCTGGTTTCCAGACCTCCAGTTTAACACCAGCCAAATTACAGGTGGAAGATGCAAGTTCTCCTAATGGAGAATGTGACAGGACCAACCAGCCCCCTGACCCCCCAGAGGTCAGTCAACCCTGTAAATCTGACTGGAGGAAGCTGCCAAGGCGCCGTCGTGGAAAGTCTAAAAGGGTCAAAGTCAAAGAGAAAGGATCAGATAAGGAAGGAAGTTTGCTTTTACCTCGTGTCCACCGACTGAAGAAGACAAGGGGCTATCATGGGAAGTATACAAAAATCTTGAGGTCTGCAGTGGTCAAAGAGAATGAACCAGATGAGAAGGAAAGTGTGCTTTTAACTCAGGTCCTGGTCAAAGAGAATGAACCAGATGAGAAGGAAAGTGTGCTTGTAACTCAGGTCCACCCTCAGAAGAAGAAGACAGAACGGTGGGACTTGAAGGCAATCATCACCAAATGTGGTAGGATCTTTGTCCCGCATGGTTCTGATGTCATTGCTAAGGATATAGAGTCTTTGATAGATATGGCCAGAGCCATAGATCATGAACAGTGTGCTGAAGAAATGATGGTTGAAGCTTCTTTACAAGTCCCCCAGCCCATGGACATGGGAAATGGACCTGACTCTACCATAGAGATGGAAAAAAGAAATGGAACACTTACAAAGACAATGGATGGATTAAACCACCCCCAAAACATACAATTCATAGAGGATATTTCCAAACAGACTATGTTGAAAAAGTCAGATGGCAATAATGATTCACCCATCGAGATGTCAGACACTAAGAACCATTCACCAGAGGTCAACATGGCTCCAGCAGACAGGAAGGCTTCTCATGCATCAGAGCATGGGCAGAAAACAGACAGTGATTATCCTTCCAAAGAAAAACACACAAAAAAGAGTAAATATGTTGCAATATCCCTTAGTAAATTAAAGACAGTTCTTTCAAGAGGGGGAAAGAGGAAACCATCGCCTACAGTTTCGGAAGATCAGATGTTACCATTAGCTACAGCAACCCCAGAGCCGCCACACAAAATAGGCAAGGCTGATACAGGCCTGGAGAAGTTGGAAAGTGTTCAATTGAGTAACTTCAGCATAACCAGCACGGACATGAACAATGGCACTGATGGAGTTGCAGAGACAATGCCATTAGATCCATATCTTGCAAAAGTGTTAGGCCTGGTTCCTAAGGGGTTGCAAAATGAGGCCCAAAAAAATCCTGAAATTGTTTTTCAATTAAGGAAAGAGACTCCAAGCACACTGGACCAGGACAGAACTCAAGCCATGTCAGACGAAATGTCTCAGGCTTTGCCTAGCACACCTTCAACAACCCAGGTCCATCCAGGGAGGCAAGCATCTTTCCAGATCAGTATGATGTGCCTGATGCCGTCAAATACCTCTACTCTGCCCCAAAGCGGACTGAGGCGGAATGGCTACGCCTCCAGTCTTACCAGCACCAGCCCGTATCCTTTCAGCTCTCTGTGTCTAGGGCCGTAGAGGTCCTGGCAGCTGGACGAGAGGAGCGAGGAGATGATCCAGATGATGATGTCTACTACTGTCTGTCATCTCCAGAGGGATCCCCAAGAACTCCAGTTAGTTTGTGTCCCGAGGGGCAGCCAGAGGTGGAGGGGCAGCCAGAGAGGGAGGGGCAGCCAGAGGGGGAGTCCCCAGGCGATGCTGACACAGCTGTAGACATTAGTCATAAACCAGATGTGGAAGTAGACAATTTGCATCTGAACAAGGTGCAAGAGGAGGTACTCTCAGATCTTTCCCAGCCTGTGATGTCCACAGAGGGCTTTGCGATACCTGGGACGACAGTGGCGACCAAACCAGACTGTCTTGCAGAGATAACAAATGTCTCAACTTCACCTACATCAGATGACCTCCCAACAGAGTTAGATGTTTCCAATACTACTACTGAGAGAACTGCAGTAGTTGCTGTGTCTGTGGATGAGAGCCCCAGCATGATCAATGCAGAATCAGCCATTGAGCACTCTGGTTTCCAGACCTCCAGTTTAACACCAGCCAAATTACAGGTGGAAGATGCAAGTTCTCCTAATGGAGAATGTGACAGGACCAACCAGCCCCCTGACCCCCCAGAGGTCAGTCAACCCTGTAAATCTGACTGGAGGAAGCTGCCAAGGCGCCGTCGTGGAAAGTCTAAAAGGGTCAAAGTCAAAGAGAAAGGATCAGATAAGGAAGGAAGTTTGCTTTTACCTCGTGTCCACCGACTGAAGAAGACAAGGGGCTATCATGGGAAGTATACAAAAATCTTGAGGTCTGCAGTGGTCAAAGAGAATGAACCAGATGAGAAGGAAAGTGTGCTTTTAACTCAGGTCCTGGTCAAAGAGAATGAACCAGACGAGAAGGAAAGTGTGCTTGTAACTCAGGTCCACCCTCAGAAGAAGAAGACAGAACGGTGGGACTTGAAGGCAATCATCACCAAATGTGGTAGGATCTTTGTCCCGCATGGTTCTGATGTCATTGCTAAGGATAGAGTCTTTGATAGATGTGGCCAGAGCCATAGATCATGAACAGTGTGCTGAAGAAATGATGGTTGAAGCTTCTTTACAAGTCCCCCAGCCCATGGACATGGGAAATGGACCTGACTCTACCATAGAGATGGAAAAAAGAAATGGAACACTTACAAAGACAATGGATGGATTAAACCACCCCCAAAACATACAATTCATAGAGGATATTTCCAAACAGACTATGTTGAAAAAGTCAGATGGCAATAATGATTCACCCATCGAGATGTCAGACACTAAGAACCATTCACCAGAGGTCAACATGGCTCCAGCAGACAGGAAGGCTTCTCATGCATCAGAGCATGGGCAGAAAACAGACAGTGATTATCCTTCCAAAGAAAAACACACAAAAAAGAGTAAATATGTTGCAATATCCCTTAGTAAATTAAAGACAGTTCTTTCAAGAGGGGGAAAGAGGAAACCATCGCCTACAGTTTCGGAAGATCAGATGTTACCATTAGCTACAGCAACCCCAGAGCCGCCACACAAAATAGGCAAGGCTGATACAGGCCTGGAGAAGTTGGAAAGTGTTCAATTGAGTAACTTCAGCATAACCAGCACGGACATGAACAATGGCACTGATGGAGTTGCAGAGACAATGCCATTAGATCCATATCTTGCAAAAGTGTTAGGCCTGGTTCCTAAGGGGTTGCAAAATGAGGCCCAAAAAAATCCTGAAATTGTTTTTCAATTAAGGAAAGAGACTCCAAGCACACTGGACCAGGACAGAACTCAAGCCATGTCAGACGAAATGTCTCAGGCTTTGCCTAGCACACCTTCAACAACCCAGGTCCATCCAGGGAGGCAAGCATCTTTCCAGATCAGTATGATGTGCCTGATGCCGTCAAATACCTCTACTCTGCCCCAAAGCGGACTGAGGCGGAATGGCTACGCCTCCAGTCTTACCAGCACCAGCCCGTATCCTTTCAGCTCTCTGTGTCTAGGGCCGTAGAGGTCCTGGCAGCTGGACGAGAGGAGCGAGGAGATGATCCAGATGATGATGTCTACTACTGTCTGTCATCTCCAGAGGGATCCCCAAGAACTCCAGTTAGTTTGTGTCCCGAGGGGCAGCCAGAGGTGGAGGGGCAGCCAGAGAGGGAGGGGCAGCCAGAGGGGGAGTCCCCAGGCGATGCTGACACAGCTGTAGACATTAGTCATAAACCAGATGTGGAAGTAGACAATTTGCATCTGAACAAGGTGCAAGAGGAGGTACTCTCAGATCTTTCCCAGCCTGTGATGTCCACAGAGGGCTTTGCGATACCTGGGACGACAGTGGCGACCAAACCAGACTGTCTTGCAGAGATAACAAATGTCTCAACTTCACCTACATCAGATGACCTCCCAACAGAGTTAGATGTTTCCAATACTACTACTGAGAGAACTGCAGTAGTTGCTGTGTCTGTGGATGAGAGCCCCAGCATGATCAATGCAGAATCAGCCATTGAGCACTCTGGTTTCCAGACCTCCAGTTTAACACCAGCCAAATTACAGGTGGAAGATGCAAGTTCTCCTAATGGAGAATGTGACAGGACCAACCAGCCCCCTGACCCCCCAGAGGTCAGTCAACCCTGTAAATCTGACTGGAGGAAGCTGCCAAGGCGCCGTCGTGGAAAGTCTAAAAGGGTCAAAGTCAAAGAGAAAGGATCAGATAAGGAAGGAAGTTTGCTTTTACCTCGTGTTCACCGACTGAAGAAGACAAGGGGCTATCATGGGAAGTATACAAAAATCTTGAGGTCTGCAGTGGTCAAAGAGAATGAACCAGATGAGAAGGAAAGTGTGCTTTTAACTCAGGTCCTGGTCAAAGAGAATGAACCAGACGAGAAGGAAAGTGTGCTTGTAACTCAGGTCCACCCTCAGAAGAAGAAGACAGAACGGTGGGACTTGAAGGCAATCATCACCAAATGTGGTAGCTTCTTTGTCCCGCATGGTTCTGATGTCATTGCTAAGGATAGAGTCTTTGATAGATATGGCCAGAGCCATAGATCATGAACAGTGTGCTGAAGAAATGATGGTTGAAGCTTCTTTACAAGTCCCCCAGCCCATGGACATGGGAAATGGACCTGACTCTACCATAGAGATGGAAAAAAGAAATGGAACACTTACAAAGACAATGGATGGATTAAACCACCCCCAAAACATACAATTCATAGAGGATATTTCCAAACAGACTATGTTGAAAAAGTCAGATGGCAATAATGATTCACCCATCGAGATGTCAGACACTAAGAACCATTCACCAGAGGTCAACATGGCTCCAGCAGACAGGAAGGCTTCTCATGCATCAGAGCATGGGCAGAAAACAGACAGTGATTATCCTTCCAAAGAAAAACACACAAAAAAGAGTAAATATGTTGCAATATCCCTTAGTAAATTAAAGACAGTTCTTTCAAGAGGGGGAAAGAGGAAACCATCGCCTACAGTTTCGGAAGATCAGATGTTACCATTAGCTACAGCAACCCCAGAGCCGCCACACAAAATAGGCAAGGCTGATACAGGCCTGGAGAAGTTGGAAAGTGTTCAATTGAGTAACTTCAGCATAACCAGCACGGATATGAACAATGGCACTGATGGAGTTGCAGAGACAATGCCATTAGATCCATATCTTGCAAAAGTGTTAGGCCTGGTTCCTAAGGGGTTACAAAATGAGGCCCAAAAAAATCCTGAAATTGTTTTTCAATTAAGGAAAGAGACTCCAAGCACACTGGACCAGGACAGAACTCAAGCCATGTCAGACGAAATGTCTCAGGCTTTGCCTAGCACACCTTCAACAACCCAGGTCCATCCAGGGAGGCAAGCATCTTTCCAGATCAGTATGATGTGCCTGATGCCGTCAAATACCTCTACTCTGCCCCAAAGCGGACTGAGGCGGAATGGCTACGCCTCCAGTCTTACCAGCACCAGCCCGTATCCTTTCAGCTCTCTGTGTCTAGGGCCGTAGAGGTCCTGGCAGCTGGACGAGAGGAGCGAGGAGATGATCCAGATGATGATGTCTACTACTGTCTGTCATCTCCAGAGGGATCCCCAAGAACTCCAGTTAGTTTGTGTCCCGAGGGGCAGCCAGAGGTGGAGGGGCAGCCAGAGAGGGAGGGGCAGCCAGAGGGGGAGTCCCCAGGCGATGCTGACACAGCTGTAGACATTAGTCATAAACCAGATGTGGAAGTAGACAATTTGCATCTGAACAAGGTGCAAGAGGAGGTACTCTCAGATCTTTCCCAGCCTGTGATGTCCACAGAGGGCTTTGCGATACCTGGGACGACAGTGGCGACCAAACCAGACTGTCTTGCAGAGATAACAAATGTCTCAACTTCACCTACATCAGATGACCTCCCAACAGAGTTAGATGTTTCCAATACTACTACTGAGAGAACTGCAGTAGTTGCTGTGTCTGTGGATGAGAGCCCCAGCATGATCAATGCAGAATCAGCCATTGAGCACTCTGGTTTCCAGACCTCCAGTTTAACACCAGCCAAATTACAGGTGGAAGATGCAAGTTCTCCTAATGGAGAATGTGACAGGACCAACCAGCCCCCTGACCCCCCAGAGGTCAGTCAACCCTGTAAATCTGACTGGAGGAAGCTGCCAAGGCGCCGTCGTGGAAAGTCTAAAAGGGTCAAAGTCAAAGAGAAAGGATCAGATAAGGAAGGAAGTTTGCTTTTACCTCGTGTCCACCGACTGAAGAAGACAAGGGGCTATCATGGGAAGTATACAAAAATCTTGAGGTCTGCAGTGGTCAAAGAGAATGAACCAGATGAGAAGGAAAGTGTGCTTTTAACTCAGGTCCTGGTCAAAGAGAATGAACCAGACGAGAAGGAAAGTGTGCTTGTAACTCAGGTCCACCCTCAGAAGAAGAAGACAGAACGGTGGGACTTGAAGGCAATCATCACCAAATGTGGTAGGATCTTTGTCCCGCATGGTTCTGATGTCATTGCTAAGGATAGAGTCTTTGATAGATGTGGCCAGAGCCATAGATCATGAACAGTGTGCTGAAGAAATGATGGTTGAAGCTTCTTTACAAGTCCCCCAGCCCATGGACATGGGAAATGGACCTGACTCTACCATAGAGATGGAAAAAAGAAATGGAACACTTACAAAGACAATGGATGGATTAAACCACCCCCAAAACATACAATTCATAGAGGATATTTCCAAACAGACTATGTTGAAAAAGTCAGATGGCAATAATGATTCACCCATCGAGATGTCAGACACTAAGAACCATTCACCAGAGGTCAACATGGCTCCAGCAGACAGGAAGGCTTCTCATGCATCAGAGCATGGGCAGAAAACAGACAGTGATTATCCTTCCAAAGAAAAACACACAAAAAAGAGTAAATATGTTGCAATATCCCTTAGTAAATTAAAGACAGTTCTTTCAAGAGGGGGAAAGAGGAAACCATCGCCTACAGTTTCGGAAGATCAGATGTTACCATTAGCTACAGCAACCCCAGAGCCGCCACACAAAATAGGCAAGGCTGATACAGGCCTGGAGAAGTTGGAAAGTGTTCAATTGAGTAACTTCAGCATAACCAGCACGGACATGAACAATGGCACTGATGGAGTTGCAGAGACAATGCCATTAGATCCATATCTTGCAAAAGTGTTAGGCCTGGTTCCTAAGGGGTTGCAAAATGAGGCCCAAAAAAATCCTGAAATTGTTTTTCAATTAAGGAAAGAGACTCCAAGCACACTGGACCAGGACAGAACTCAAGCCATGTCAGACGAAATGTCTCAGGCTTTGCCTAGCACACCTTCAACAACCCAGGTCCATCCAGGGAGGCAAGCATCTTTCCAGATCGGTATGATGTGCCTGATGCCGTCAAATACCTCTACTCTGCCCCAAAGCGGACTGAGGCGGAATGGCTACGCCTCCAGTCTTACCAGCACCAGCCCGTATCCTTTCAGCTCTCTGTGTCTAGGGCCGTAGAGGTCCTGGCAGCTGGACGAGAGGAGCGAGGAGATGATCCAGATGATGATGTCTACTACTGTCTGTCATCTCCAGAGGGATCCCCAAGAACTCCAGTTAGTTTGTGTCCCGAGGGGCAGCCAGAGGTGGAGGGGCAGCCAGAGAGGGAGGGGCAGCCAGAGGGGGAGTCCCCAGGCGATGCTGACACAGCTGTAGACATTAGTCATAAACCAGATGTGGAAGTAGACAATTTGCATCTGAACAAGGTGCAAGAGGAGGTACTCTCAGATCTTTCCCAGCCTGTGATGTCCACAGAGGGCTTTGCGATACCTGGGACGACAGTGGCGACCAAACCAGACTGTCTTGCAGAGATAACAAATGTCTCAACTTCACCTACATCAGATGACCTCCCAACAGAGTTAGATGTTTCCAATACTACTACTGAGAGAACTGCAGTAGTTGCTGTGTCTGTGGATGAGAGCCCCAGCATGATCAATGCAGAATCAGCCATTGAGCACTCTGGTTTCCAGACCTCCAGTTTAACACCAGCCAAATTACAGGTGGAAGATGCAAGTTCTCCTAATGGAGAATGTGACAGGACCAACCAGCCCCCTGACCCCCCAGAGGTCAGTCAACCCTGTAAATCTGACTGGAGGAAGCTGCCAAGGCGCCGTCGTGGAAAGTCTAAAAGGGTCAAAGTCAAAGAGAAAGGATCAGATAAGGAAGGAAGTTTGCTTTTACCTCGTGTCCACCGACTGAAGAAGACAAGGGGCTATCATGGGAAGTATACAAAAATCTTGAGGTCTGCAGTGGTCAAAGAGAATGAACCAGATGAGAAGGAAAGTGTGCTTTTAACTCAGGTCCTGGTCAAAGAGAATGAACCAGACGAGAAGGAAAGTGTGCTTGTAACTCAGGTCCACCCTCAGAAGAAGAAGACAGAACGGTGGGACTTGAAGGCAATCATCACCAAATGTGGTAGGATCTTTGTCCCGCATGGTTCTGATGTCATTGCTAAGGATAGAGTCTTTGATAGATGTGGCCAGAGCCATAGATCATGAACAGTGTGCTGAAGAAATGATGGTTGAAGCTTCTTTACAAGTCCCCCAGCCCATGGACATGGGAAATGGACCTGACTCTACCATAGAGATGGAAAAAAGAAATGGAACACTTACAAAGACAATGGATGGATTAAACCACCCCCAAAACATACAATTCATAGAGGATATTTCCAAACAGACTATGTTGAAAAAGTCAGATGGCAATAATGATTCACCCATCGAGATGTCAGACACTAAGAACCATTCACCAGAGGTCAACATGGCTCCAGCAGACAGGAAGGCTTCTCATGCATCAGAGCATGGGCAGAAAACAGACAGTGATTATCCTTCCAAAGAAAAACACACAAAAAAGAGTAAATATGTTGCAATATCCCTTAGTAAATTAAAGACAGTTCTTTCAAGAGGGGGAAAGAGGAAACCATCGCCTACAGTTTCGGAAGATCAGATGTTACCATTAGCTACAGCAACCCCAGAGCCGCCACACAAAATAGGCAAGGCTGATACAGGCCTGGAGAAGTTGGAAAGTGTTCAATTGAGTAACTTCAGCATAACCAGCACGGACATGAACAATGGCACTGATGGAGTTGCAGAGACAATGCCATTAGATCCATATCTTGCAAAAGTGTTAGGCCTGGTTCCTAAGGGGTTGCAAAATGAGGCCCAAAAAAATCCTGAAATTGTTTTTCAATTAAGGAAAGAGACGCCAAGCACACTGGACCAGGACAGAACTCAAGCCATGTCAGACGAAATGTCTCAGGCTTTGCCTAGCACACCTTCAACAACCCAGGTCCATCCAGGGAGGCAAGCATCTTTCCAGATCAGTATGATGTGCCTGATGCCGTCAAATACCTCTACTCTGCCCCAAAGCGGACTGAGGCGGAATGGCTACGCCTCCAGTCTTACCAGCACCAGCCCGTATCCTTTCAGCTCTCTGTGTCTAGGGCCGTAGAGGTCCTGGCAGCTGGACGAGAGGAGCGAGGAGATGATCCAGATGATGATGTCTACTACTGTCTGTCATCTCCAGAGGGATCGCCAAGAACTCCAGTTAGTTTGTGTCCCGAGGGGCAGCCAGAGGTGGAGGGGCAGCCAGAGAGGGAGGGGCAGCCAGAGGGGGAGTCCCCAGGCGATGCTGACACAGCTGTAGACATTAGTCATAAACCAGATGTGGAAGTAGACAATTTGCATCTGAACAAGGTGCAAGAGGAGGTACTCTCAGATCTTTCCCAGCCTGTGATGTCCACAGAGGGCTTTGCGATACCTGGGACGACAGTGGCGACCAAACCAGACTGTCTTGCAGAGATAACAAATGTCTCAACTTCACCTACATCAGATGACCTCCCAACAGAGTTAGATGTTTCCAATACTACTACTGAGAGAACTGCAGTAGTTGCTGTGTCTGTGGATGAGAGCCCCAGCATGATCAATGCAGAATCAGCCATTGAGCACTCTGGTTTCCAGACCTCCAGTTTAACACCAGCCAAATTACAGGTGGAAGATGAAAGTTCTCCTAATGGAGAATGTGACAGGACCAACCAGCCCCCTGACCCCCCAGAGGTCAGTCAACCCTGTAAATCTGACTGGAGGAAGCTGCCAAGGCGCCGTCGTGGAAAGTCTAAAAGGGTCAAAGTCAAAGAGAAAGGATCAGATAAGGAAGGAAGTTTGCTTTTACCTCGTGTCCACCGACTGAAGAAGACAAGGGGCTATCATGGGAAGTATACAAAAATCTTGAGGTCTGCAGTGGTCAAAGAGAATGAACCAGATGAGAAGGAAAGTGTGCTTTTAACTCAGGTCCTGGTCAAAGAGAATGAACCAGACGAGAAGGAAAGTGTGCTTGTAACTCAGGTCCACCCTCAGAAGAAGAAGACAGAACGGTGGGACTTGAAGGCAATCATCACCAAATGTGGTAGCTTCTTTGTCCCGCATGGTTCTGATGTCATTGCTAAGGATATAGAGTCTTTGATAGATATGGCCAGAGCCATAGATCATGAACAGTGTGCTGAAGAAATGATGGTTGAAGCTTCTTTACAAGTCCCCCAGCCCATGGACATGGGAAATGGACCTGACTCTACCATAGAGATGGAAAAAAGAAATGGAACACTTACAAAGACAATGGATGGATTAAACCACCCCCAAAACATACAATTCATAGAGGATATTTCCAAACAGACTATGTTGAAAAAGTCAGATGGCAATAATGATTCACCCATCGAGATGTCAGACACTAAGAACCATTCACCAGAGGTCAACATGGCTCCAGCAGACAGGAAGGCTTCTCATGCATCAGAGCATGGGCAGAAAACAGACAGTGATTATCCTTCCAAAGAAAAACACACAAAAAAGAGTAAATATGTTGCAATATCCCTTAGTAAATTAAAGACAGTTCTTTCAAGAGGGGGAAAGAGGAAACCATCGCCTACAGTTTCGGAAGATCAGATGTTACCATTAGCTACAGCAACCCCAGAGCCGCCACACAAAATAGGCAAGGCTGATACAGGCCTGGAGAAGTTGGAAAGTGTTCAATTGAGTAACTTCAGCATAACCAGCACGGACATGAACAATGGCACTGATGGAGTTGCAGAGACAATGCCATTAGATCCATATCTTGCAAAAGTGTTAGGCCTGGTTCCTAAGGGGTTGCAAAATGAGGCCCAAAAAAATCCTGAAATTGTTTTTCAATTAAGGAAAGAGACTCCAAGCACACTGGACCAGGACAGAACTCAAGCCATGTCAGACGAAATGTCTCAGGCTTTGCCTAGCACACCTTCAACAACCCAGGTCCATCCAGGGAGGCAAGCATCTTTCCAGATCAGTATGATGTGCCTGATGCCGTCAAATACCTCTACTCTGCCCCAAAGCGGACTGAGGCGGAATGGCTACGCCTCCAGTCTTACCAGCACCAGCCCGTATCCTTTCAGCTCTCTGTGTCTAGGGCCGTAGAGGTCCTGGCAGCTGGACGAGAGGAGCGAGGAGATGATCCAGATGATGATGTCTACTACTGTCTGTCATCTCCAGAGGGATCCCCAAGAACTCCAGTTAGTTTGTGTCCCGAGGGGCAGCCAGAGGTGGAGGGGCAGCCAGAGAGGGAGGGGCAGCCAGAGGGGGAGTCCCCAGGCGATGCTGACACAGCTGTAGACATTAGTCATAAACCAGATGTGGAAGTAGACAATTTGCATCTGAACAAGGTGCAAGAGGAGGTACTCTCAGATCTTTCCCAGCCTGTGATGTCCACAGAGGGCTTTGCGATACCTGGGACGACAGTGGCGACCAAACCAGACTGTCTTGCAGAGATAACAAATGTCTCAACTTCACCTACATCAGATGACCTCCCAACAGAGTTAGATGTTTCCAATACTACTACTGAGAGAACTGCAGTAGTTGCTGTGTCTGTGGATGAGAGCCCCAGCATGATCAATGCAGAATCAGCCATTGAGCACTCTGGTTTCCAGACCTCCAGTTTAACACCAGCCAAATTACAGGTGGAAGATGCAAGTTCTCCTAATGGAGAATGTGACAGGACCAACCAGCCCCCTGACCCCCCAGAGGTCAGTCAACCCTGTAAATCTGACTGGAGGAAGCTGCCAAGGCGCCGTCGTGGAAAGTCTAAAAGGGTCAAAGTCAAAGAGAAAGGATCAGATAAGGAAGGAAGTTTGCTTTTACCTCGTGTCCACCGACTGAAGAAGACAAGGGGCTATCATGGGAAGTATACAAAAATCTTGAGGTCTGCAGTGGTCAAAGAGAATGAACCAGATGAGAAGGAAAGTGTGCTTTTAACTCAGGTCCTGGTCAAAGAGAATGAACCAGACGAGAAGGAAAGTGTGCTTGTAACTCAGGTCCACCCTCAGAAGAAGAAGACAGAACGGTGGGACTTGAAGGCAATCATCACCAAATGTGGTAGGATCTTTGTCCCGCATGGTTCTGATGTCATTGCTAAGGATAGAGTCTTTGATAGATGTGGCCAGAGCCATAGATCATGAACAGTGTGCTGAAGAAATGATGGTTGAAGCTTCTTTACAAGTCCCCCAGCCCATGGACATGGGAAATGGACCTGACTCTACCATAGAGATGGAAAAAAGAAATGGAACACTTACAAAGACAATGGATGGATTAAACCACCCCCAAAACATACAATTCATAGAGGATATTTCCAAACAGACTATGTTGAAAAAGTCAGATGGCAATAATGATTCACCCATCGAGATGTCAGACACTAAGAACCATTCACCAGAGGTCAACATGGCTCCAGCAGACAGGAAGGCTTCTCATGCATCAGAGCATGGGCAGAAAACAGACAGTGATTATCCTTCCAAAGAAAAACACACAAAAAAGAGTAAATATGTTGCAATATCCCTTAGTAAATTAAAGACAGTTCTTTCAAGAGGGGGAAAGAGGAAACCATCGCCTACAGTTTCGGAAGATCAGATGTTACCATTAGCTACAGCAACCCCAGAGCCGCCACACAAAATAGGCAAGGCTGATACAGGCCTGGAGAAGTTGGAAAGTGTTCAATTGAGTAACTTCAGCATAACCAGCACGGACATGAACAATGGCACTGATGGAGTTGCAGAGACAATGCCATTAGATCCATATCTTGCAAAAGTGTTAGGCCTGGTTCCTAAGGGGTTGCAAAATGAGGCCCAAAAAAATCCTGAAATTGTTTTTCAATTAAGGAAAGAGACTCCAAGCACACTGGACCAGGACAGAACTCAAGCCATGTCAGACGAAATGTCTCAGGCTTTGCCTAGCACACCTTCAACAACCCAGGTCCATCCAGGGAGGCAAGCATCTTTCCAGATCAGTATGATGTGCCTGATGCCGTCAAATACCTCTACTCTGCCCCAAAGCGGACTGAGGCGGAATGGCTACGCCTCCAGTCTTACCAGCACCAGCCCGTATCCTTTCAGCTCTCTGTGTCTAGGGCCGTAGAGGTCCTGGCAGCTGGACGAGAGGAGCGAGGAGATGATCCAGATGATGATGTCTACTACTGTCTGTCATCTCCAGAGGGATCCCCAAGAACTCCAGTTAGTTTGTGTCCCGAGGGGCAGCCAGAGGTGGAGGGGCAGCCAGAGAGGGAGGGGCAGCCAGAGGGGGAGTCCCCAGGCGATGCTGACACAGCTGTAGACATTAGTCATAAACCAGATGTGGAAGTAGACAATTTGCATCTGAACAAGGTGCAAGAGGAGGTACTCTCAGATCTTTCCCAGCCTGTGATGTCCACAGAGGGCTTTGCGATACCTGGGACGACAGTGGCGACCAAACCAGACTGTCTTGCAGAGATAACAAATGTCTCAACTTCACCTACATCAGATGACCTCCCAACAGAGTTAGATGTTTCCAATACTACTACTGAGAGAACTGCAGTAGTTGCTGTGTCTGTGGATGAGAGCCCCAGCATGATCAATGCAGAATCAGCCATTGAGCACTCTGGTTTCCAGACCTCCAGTTTAACACCAGCCAAATTACAGGTGGAAGATGCAAGTTCTCCTAATGGAGAATGTGACAGGACCAACCAGCCCCCTGACCCCCCAGAGGTCAGTCAACCCTGTAAATCTGACTGGAGGAAGCTGCCAAGGCGCCGTCGTGGAAAGTCTAAAAGGGTCAAAGTCAAAGAGAAAGGATCAGATAAGGAAGGAAGTTTGCTTTTACCTCGTGTCCACCGACTGAAGAAGACAAGGGGCTATCATGGGAAGTATACAAAAATCTTGAGGTCTGCAGTGGTCAAAGAGAATGAACCAGATGAGAAGGAAAGTGTGCTTTTAACTCAGGTCCTGGTCAAAGAGAATGAACCAGACGAGAAGGAAAGTGTGCTTGTAACTCAGGTCCACCCTCAGAAGAAGAAGACAGAACGGTGGGACTTGAAGGCAATCATCACCAAATGTGGTAGGATCTTTGTCCCGCATGGTTCTGATGTCATTGCTAAGGATAGAGTCTTTGATAGATGTGGCCAGAGCCATAGATCATGAACAGTGTGCTGAAGAAATGATGGTTGAAGCTTCTTTACAAGTCCCCCAGCCCATGGACATGGGAAATGGACCTGACTCTACCATAGAGATGGAAAAAAGAAATGGAACACTTACAAAGACAATGGATGGATTAAACCACCCCCAAAACATACAATTCATAGAGGATATTTCCAAACAGACTATGTTGAAAAAGTCAGATGGCAATAATGATTCACCCATCGAGATGTCAGACACTAAGAACCATTCACCAGAGGTCAACATGGCTCCAGCAGACAGGAAGGCTTCTCATGCATCAGAGCATGGGCAGAAAACAGACAGTGATTATCCTTCCAAAGAAAAACACACAAAAAAGAGTAAATATGTTGCAATATCCCTTAGTAAATTAAAGACAGTTCTTTCAAGAGGGGGAAAGAGGAAACCATCGCCTACAGTTTCGGAAGATCAGATGTTACCATTAGCTACAGCAACCCCAGAGCCGCCACACAAAATAGGCAAGGCTGATACAGGCCTGGAGAAGTTGGAAAGTGTTCAATTGAGTAACTTCAGCATAACCAGCACGGACATGAACAATGGCACTGATGGAGTTGCAGAGACAATGCCATTAGATCCATATCTTGCAAAAGTGTTAGGCCTGGTTCCTAAGGGGTTGCAAAATGAGGCCCAAAAAAATCCTGAAATTGTTTTTCAATTAAGGAAAGAGACTCCAAGCACACTGGACCAGGACAGAACTCAAGCCATGTCAGACGAAATGTCTCAGGCTTTGCCTAGCACACCTTCAACAACCCAGGTCCATCCAGGGAGGCAAGCATCTTTCCAGATCAGTATGATGTGCCTGATGCCGTCAAATACCTCTACTCTGCCCCAAAGCGGACTGAGGCGGAATGGCTACGCCTCCAGTCTTACCAGCACCAGCCCGTATCCTTTCAGCTCTCTGTGTCTAGGGCCGTAGAGGTCCTGGCAGCTGGACGAGAGGAGCGAGGAGATGATCCAGATGATGATGTCTACTACTGTCTGTCATCTCCAGAGGGATCCCCAAGAACTCCAGTTAGTTTGTGTCCCGAGGGGCAGCCAGAGGTGGAGGGGCAGCCAGAGAGGGAGGGGCAGCCAGAGGGGGAGTCCCCAGGCGATGCTGACACAGCTGTAGACATTAGTCATAAACCAGATGTGGAAGTAGACAATTTGCATCTGAACAAGGTGCAAGAGGAGGTACTCTCAGATCTTTCCCAGCCTGTGATGTCCACAGAGGGCTTTGCGATACCTGGGACGACAGTGGCGACCAAACCAGACTGTCTTGCAGAGATAACAAATGTCTCAACTTCACCTACATCAGATGACCTCCCAACAGAGTTAGATGTTTCCAATACTACTACTGAGAGAACTGCAGTAGTTGCTGTGTCTGTGGATGAGAGCCCCAGCATGATCAATGCAGAATCAGCCATTGAGCACTCTGGTTTCCAGACCTCCAGTTTAACACCAGCCAAATTACAGGTGGAAGATGCAAGTTCTCCTAATGGAGAATGTGACAGGACCAACCAGCCCCCTGACCCCCCAGAGGTCAGTCAACCCTGTAAATCTGACTGGAGGAAGCTGCCAAGGCGCCGTCGTGGAAAGTCTAAAAGGGTCAAAGTCAAAGAGAAAGGATCAGATAAGGAAGGAAGTTTGCTTTTACCTCGTGTCCACCGACTGAAGAAGACAAGGGGCTATCATGGGAAGTATACAAAAATCTTGAGGTCTGCAGTGGTCAAAGAGAATGAACCAGATGAGAAGGAAAGTGTGCTTTTAACTCAGGTCCTGGTCAAAGAGAATGAACCAGACGAGAAGGAAAGTGTGCTTGTAACTCAGGTCCACCCTCAGAAGAAGAAGACAGAACGGTGGGACTTGAAGGCAATCATCACCAAATGTGGTAGGATCTTTGTCCCGCATGGTTCTGATGTCATTGCTAAGGATAGAGTCTTTGATAGATGTGGCCAGAGCCATAGATCATGAACAGTGTGCTGAAGAAATGATGGTTGAAGCTTCTTTACAAGTCCCCCAGCCCATGGACATGGGAAATGGACCTGACTCTACCATAGAGATGGAAAAAAGAAATGGAACACTTACAAAGACAATGGATGGATTAAACCACCCCCAAAACATACAATTCATAGAGGATATTTCCAAACAGACTATGTTGAAAAAGTCAGATGGCAATAATGATTCACCCATCGAGATGTCAGACACTAAGAACCATTCACCAGAGGTCAACATGGCTCCAGCAGACAGGAAGGCTTCTCATGCATCAGAGCATGGGCAGAAAACAGACAGTGATTATCCTTCCAAAGAAAAACACACAAAAAAGAGTAAATATGTTGCAATATCCCTTAGTAAATTAAAGACAGTTCTTTCAAGAGGGGGAAAGAGGAAACCATCGCCTACAGTTTCGGAAGATCAGATGTTACCATTAGCTACAGCAACCCCAGAGCCGCCACACAAAATAGGCAAGGCTGATACAGGCCTGGAGAAGTTGGAAAGTGTTCAATTGAGTAACTTCAGCATAACCAGCACGGACATGAACAATGGCACTGATGGAGTTGCAGAGACAATGCCATTAGATCCATATCTTGCAAAAGTGTTAGGCCTGGTTCCTAAGGGGTTGCAAAATGAGGCCCAAAAAAATCCTGAAATTGTTTTTCAATTAAGGAAAGAGACTCCAAGCACACTGGACCAGGACAGAACTCAAGCCATGTCAGACGAAATGTCTCAGGCTTTGCCTAGCACACCTTCAACAACCCAGGTCCATCCAGGGAGGCAAGCATCTTTCCAGATCAGTATGATGTGCCTGATGCCGTCAAATACCTCTACTCTGCCCCAAAGCGGACTGAGGCGGAATGGCTACGCCTCCAGTCTTACCAGCACCAGCCCGTATCCTTTCAGCTCTCTGTGTCTAGGGCCGTAGAGGTCCTGGCAGCTGGACGAGAGGAGCGAGGAGATGATCCAGATGATGATGTCTACTACTGTCTGTCATCTCCAGAGGGATCCCCAAGAACTCCAGTTAGTTTGTGTCCCGAGGGGCAGCCAGAGGTGGAGGGGCAGCCAGAGAGGGAGGGGCAGCCAGAGGGGGAGTCCCCAGGCGATGCTGACACAGCTGTAGACATTAGTCATAAACCAGATGTGGAAGTAGACAATTTGCATCTGAACAAGGTGCAAGAGGAGGTACTCTCAGATCTTTCCCAGCCTGTGATGTCCACAGAGGGCTTTGCGATACCTGGGACGACAGTGGCGACCAAACCAGACTGTCTTGCAGAGATAACAAATGTCTCAACTTCACCTACATCAGATGACCTCCCAACAGAGTTAGATGTTTCCAATACTACTACTGAGAGAACTGCAGTAGTTGCTGTGTCTGTGGATGAGAGCCCCAGCATGATCAATGCAGAATCAGCCATTGAGCACTCTGGTTTCCAGACCTCCAGTTTAACACCAGCCAAATTACAGGTGGAAGATGCAAGTTCTCCTAATGGAGAATGTGACAGGACCAACCAGCCCCCTGACCCCCCAGAGGTCAGTCAACCCTGTAAATCTGACTGGAGGAAGCTGCCAAGGCGCCGTCGTGGAAAGTCTAAAAGGGTCAAAGTCAAAGAGAAAGGATCAGATAAGGAAGGAAGTTTGCTTTTACCTCGTGTCCACCGACTGAAGAAGACAAGGGGCTATCATGGGAAGTATACAAAAATCTTGAGGTCTGCAGTGGTCAAAGAGAATGAACCAGATGAGAAGGAAAGTGTGCTTTTAACTCAGGTCCTGGTCAAAGAGAATGAACCAGACGAGAAGGAAAGTGTGCTTGTAACTCAGGTCCACCCTCAGAAGAAGAAGACAGAACGGTGGGACTTGAAGGCAATCATCACCAAATGTGGTAGGATCTTTGTCCCGCATGGTTCTGATGTCATTGCTAAGGATATAGAGTCTTTGATAGATATGGCCAGAGCCATAGATCATGAACAGTGTGCTGAAGAAATGATGGTTGAAGCTTCTTTACAAGTCCCCCAGCCCATGGACATGGGAAATGGACCTGACTCTACCATAGAGATGGAAAAAAGAAATGGAACACTTACAAAGACAATGGATGGATTAAACCACCCCCAAAACATACAATTCATAGAGGATATTTCCAAACAGACTATGTTGAAAAAGTCAGATGGCAATAATGATTCACCCATCGAGATGTCAGACACTAAGAACCATTCACCAGAGGTCAACATGGCTCCAGCAGACAGGAAGGCTTCTCATGCATCAGAGCATGGGCAGAAAACAGACAGTGATTATCCTTCCAAAGAAAAACACACAAAAAAGAGTAAATATGTTGCAATATCCCTTAGTAAATTAAAGACAGTTCTTTCAAGAGGGGGAAAGAGGAAACCATCGCCTACAGTTTCGGAAGATCAGATGTTACCATTAGCTACAGCAACCCCAGAGCCGCCACACAAAATAGGCAAGGCTGATACAGGCCTGGAGAAGTTGGAAAGTGTTCAATTGAGTAACTTCAGCATAACCAGCACGGACATGAACAATGGCACTGATGGAGTTGCAGAGACAATGCCATTAGATCCATATCTTGCAAAAGTGTTAGGCCTGGTTCCTAAGGGGTTGCAAAATGAGGCCCAAAAAAATCCTGAAATTGTTTTTCAATTAAGGAAAGAGACTCCAAGCACACTGGACCAGGACAGAACTCAAGCCATGTCAGACGAAATGTCTCAGGCTTTGCCTAGCACACCTTCAACAACCCAGGTCCATCCAGGGAGGCAAGCATCTTTCCAGATCAGTATGATGTGCCTGATGCCGTCAAATACCTCTACTCTGCCCCAAAGCGGACTGAGGCGGAATGGCTACGCCTCCAGTCTTACCAGCACCAGCCCGTATCCTTTCAGCTCTCTGTGTCTAGGGCCGTAGAGGTCCTGGCAGCTGGACGAGAGGAGCGAGGAGATGATCCAGATGATGATGTCTACTACTGTCTGTCATCTCCAGAGGGATCCCCAAGAACTCCAGTTAGTTTGTGTCCCGAGGGGCAGCCAGAGGTGGAGGGGCAGCCAGAGAGGGAGGGGCAGCCAGAGGGGGAGTCCCCAGGCGATGCTGACACAGCTGTAGACATTAGTCATAAACCAGATGTGGAAGTAGACAATTTGCATCTGAACAAGGTGCAAGAGGAGGTACTCTCAGATCTTTCCCAGCCTGTGATGTCCACAGAGGGCTTTGCGATACCTGGGACGACAGTGGCGACCAAACCAGACTGTCTTGCAGAGATAACAAATGTCTCAACTTCACCTACATCAGATGACCTCCCAACAGAGTTAGATGTTTCCAATACTACTACTGAGAGAACTGCAGTAGTTGCTGTGTCTGTGGATGAGAGCCCCAGCATGATCAATGCAGAATCAGCCATTGAGCACTCTGGTTTCCAGACCTCCAGTTTAACACCAGCCAAATTACAGGTGGAAGATGCAAGTTCTCCTAATGGAGAATGTGACAGGACCAACCAGCCCCCTGACCCCCCAGAGGTCAGTCAACCCTGTAAATCTGACTGGAGGAAGCTGCCAAGGCGCCGTCGTGGAAAGTCTAAAAGGGTCAAAGTCAAAGAGAAAGGATCAGATAAGGAAGGAAGTTTGCTTTTACCTCGTGTCCACCGACTGAAGAAGACAAGGGGCTATCATGGGAAGTATACAAAAATCTTGAGGTCTGCAGTGGTCAAAGAGAATGAACCAGATGAGAAGGAAAGTGTGCTTTTAACTCAGGTCCTGGTCAAAGAGAATGAACCAGACGAGAAGGAAAGTGTGCTTGTAACTCAGGTCCACCCTCAGAAGAAGAAGACAGAACGGTGGGACTTGAAGGCAATCATCACCAAATGTGGTAGGATCTTTGTCCCGCATGGTTCTGATGTCATTGCTAAGGATAGAGTCTTTGATAGATGTGGCCAGAGCCATAGATCATGAACAGTGTGCTGAAGAAATGATGGTTGAAGCTTCTTTACAAGTCCCCCAGCCCATGGACATGGGAAATGGACCTGACTCTACCATAGAGATGGAAAAAAGAAATGGAACACTTACAAAGACAATGGATGGATTAAACCACCCCCAAAACATACAATTCATAGAGGATATTTCCAAACAGACTATGTTGAAAAAGTCAGATGGCAATAATGATTCACCCATCGAGATGTCAGACACTAAGAACCATTCACCAGAGGTCAACATGGCTCCAGCAGACAGGAAGGCTTCTCATGCATCAGAGCATGGGCAGAAAACAGACAGTGATTATCCTTCCAAAGAAAAACACACAAAAAAGAGTAAATATGTTGCAATATCCCTTAGTAAATTAAAGACAGTTCTTTCAAGAGGGGGAAAGAGGAAACCATCGCCTACAGTTTCGGAAGATCAGATGTTACCATTAGCTACAGCAACCCCAGAGCCGCCACACAAAATAGGCAAGGCTGATACAGGCCTGGAGAAGTTGGAAAGTGTTCAATTGAGTAACTTCAGCATAACCAGCACGGACATGAACAATGGCACTGATGGAGTTGCAGAGACAATGCCATTAGATCCATATCTTGCAAAAGTGTTAGGCCTGGTTCCTAAGGGGTTGCAAAATGAGGCCCAAAAAAATCCTGAAATTGTTTTTCAATTAAGGAAAGAGACTCCAAGCACACTGGACCAGGACAGAACTCAAGCCATGTCAGACGAAATGTCTCAGGCTTTGCCTAGCACACCTTCAACAACCCAGGTCCATCCAGGGAGGCAAGCATCTTTCCAGATCAGTATGATGTGCCTGATGCCGTCAAATACCTCTACTCTGCCCCAAAGCGGACTGAGGCGGAATGGCTACGCCTCCAGTCTTACCAGCACCAGCCCGTATCCTTTCAGCTCTCTGTGTCTAGGGCCGTAGAGGTCCTGGCAGCTGGACGAGAGGAGCGAGGAGATGATCCAGATGATGATGTCTACTACTGTCTGTCATCTCCAGAGGGATCCCCAAGAACTCCAGTTAGTTTGTGTCCCGAGGGGCAGCCAGAGGTGGAGGGGCAGCCAGAGAGGGAGGGGCAGCCAGAGGGGGAGTCCCCAGGCGATGCTGACACAGCTGTAGACATTAGTCATAAACCAGATGTGGAAGTAGACAATTTGCATCTGAACAAGGTGCAAGAGGAGGTACTCTCAGATCTTTCCCAGCCTGTGATGTCCACAGAGGGCTTTGCGATACCTGGGACGACAGTGGCGACCAAACCAGACTGTCTTGCAGAGATAACAAATGTCTCAACTTCACCTACATCAGATGACCTCCCAACAGAGTTAGATGTTTCCAATACTACTACTGAGAGAACTGCAGTAGTTGCTGTGTCTGTGGATGAGAGCCCCAGCATGATCAATGCAGAATCAGCCATTGAGCACTCTGGTTTCCAGACCTCCAGTTTAACACCAGCCAAATTACAGGTGGAAGATGCAAGTTCTCCTAATGGAGAATGTGACAGGACCAACCAGCCCCCTGACCCCCCAGAGGTCAGTCAACCCTGTAAATCTGACTGGAGGAAGCTGCCAAGGCGCCGTCGTGGAAAGTCTAAAAGGGTCAAAGTCAAAGAGAAAGGATCAGATAAGGAAGGAAGTTTGCTTTTACCTCGTGTCCACCGACTGAAGAAGACAAGGGGCTATCATGGGAAGTATACAAAAATCTTGAGGTCTGCAGTGGTCAAAGAGAATGAACCAGATGAGAAGGAAAGTGTGCTTTTAACTCAGGTCCTGGTCAAAGAGAATGAACCAGATGAGAAGGAAAGTGTGCTTGTAACTCAGGTCCACCCTCAGAAGAAGAAGACAGAACGGTGGGACTTGAAGGCAATCATCACCAAATGTGGTAGGATCTTTGTCCCGCATGGTTCTGATGTCATTGCTAAGGATATAGAGTCTTTGATAGATATGGCCAGAGCCATAGATCATGAACAGTGTGCTGAAGAAATGATGGTTGAAGCTTCTTTACAAGTCCCCCAGCCCATGGACATGGGAAATGGACCTGACTCTACCATAGAGATGGAAAAAAGAAATGGAACACTTACAAAGACAATGGATGGATTAAACCACCCCCAAAACATACAATTCATAGAGGATATTTCCAAACAGACTATGTTGAAAAAGTCAGATGGCAATAATGATTCACCCATCGAGATGTCAGACACTAAGAACCATTCACCAGAGGTCAACATGGCTCCAGCAGACAGGAAGGCTTCTCATGCATCAGAGCATGGGCAGAAAACAGACAGTGATTATCCTTCCAAAGAAAAACACACAAAAAAGAGTAAATATGTTGCAATATCCCTTAGTAAATTAAAGACAGTTCTTTCAAGAGGGGGAAAGAGGAAACCATCGCCTACAGTTTCGGAAGATCAGATGTTACCATTAGCTACAGCAACCCCAGAGCCGCCACACAAAATAGGCAAGGCTGATACAGGCCTGGAGAAGTTGGAAAGTGTTCAATTGAGTAACTTCAGCATAACCAGCACGGACATGAACAATGGCACTGATGGAGTTGCAGAGACAATGCCATTAGATCCATATCTTGCAAAAGTGTTAGGCCTGGTTCCTAAGGGGTTGCAAAATGAGGCCCAAAAAAATCCTGAAATTGTTTTTCAATTAAGGAAAGAGACTCCAAGCACACTGGACCAGGACAGAACTCAAGCCATGTCAGACGAAATGTCTCAGGCTTTGCCTAGCACACCTTCAACAACCCAGGTCCATCCAGGGAGGCAAGCATCTTTCCAGATCAGTATGATGTGCCTGATGCCGTCAAATACCTCTACTCTGCCCCAAAGCGGACTGAGGCGGAATGGCTACGCCTCCAGTCTTACCAGCACCAGCCCGTATCCTTTCAGCTCTCTGTGTCTAGGGCCGTAGAGGTCCTGGCAGCTGGACGAGAGGAGCGAGGAGATGATCCAGATGATGATGTCTACTACTGTCTGTCATCTCCAGAGGGATCCCCAAGAACTCCAGTTAGTTTGTGTCCCGAGGGGCAGCCAGAGGTGGAGGGGCAGCCAGAGAGGGAGGGGCAGCCAGAGGGGGAGTCCCCAGGCGATGCTGACACAGCTGTAGACATTAGTCATAAACCAGATGTGGAAGTAGACAATTTGCATCTGAACAAGGTGCAAGAGGAGGTACTCTCAGATCTTTCCCAGCCTGTGATGTCCACAGAGGGCTTTGCGATACCTGGGACGACAGTGGCGACCAAACCAGACTGTCTTGCAGAGATAACAAATGTCTCAACTTCACCTACATCAGATGACCTCCCAACAGAGTTAGATGTTTCCAATACTACTACTGAGAGAACTGCAGTAGTTGCTGTGTCTGTGGATGAGAGCCCCAGCATGATCAATGCAGAATCAGCCATTGAGCACTCTGGTTTCCAGACCTCCAGTTTAACACCAGCCAAATTACAGGTGGAAGATGCAAGTTCTCCTAATGGAGAATGTGACAGGACCAACCAGCCCCCTGACCCCCCAGAGGTCAGTCAACCCTGTAAATCTGACTGGAGGAAGCTGCCAAGGCGCCGTCGTGGAAAGTCTAAAAGGGTCAAAGTCAAAGAGAAAGGATCAGATAAGGAAGGAAGTTTGCTTTTACCTCGTGTCCACCGACTGAAGAAGACAAGGGGCTATCATGGGAAGTATACAAAAATCTTGAGGTCTGCAGTGGTCAAAGAGAATGAACCAGATGAGAAGGAAAGTGTGCTTTTAACTCAGGTCCTGGTCAAAGAGAATGAACCAGACGAGAAGGAAAGTGTGCTTGTAACTCAGGTCCACCCTCAGAAGAAGAAGACAGAACGGTGGGACTTGAAGGCAATCATCACCAAATGTGGTAGGATCTTTGTCCCGCATGGTTCTGATGTCATTGCTAAGGATAGAGTCTTTGATAGATGTGGCCAGAGCCATAGATCATGAACAGTGTGCTGAAGAAATGATGGTTGAAGCTTCTTTACAAGTCCCCCAGCCCATGGACATGGGAAATGGACCTGACTCTACCATAGAGATGGAAAAAAGAAATGGAACACTTACAAAGACAATGGATGGATTAAACCACCCCCAAAACATACAATTCATAGAGGATATTTCCAAACAGACTATGTTGAAAAAGTCAGATGGCAATAATGATTCACCCATCGAGATGTCAGACACTAAGAACCATTCACCAGAGGTCAACATGGCTCCAGCAGACAGGAAGGCTTCTCATGCATCAGAGCATGGGCAGAAAACAGACAGTGATTATCCTTCCAAAGAAAAACACACAAAAAAGAGTAAATATGTTGCAATATCCCTTAGTAAATTAAAGACAGTTCTTTCAAGAGGGGGAAAGAGGAAACCATCGCCTACAGTTTCGGAAGATCAGATGTTACCATTAGCTACAGCAACCCCAGAGCCGCCACACAAAATAGGCAAGGCTGATACAGGCCTGGAGAAGTTGGAAAGTGTTCAATTGAGTAACTTCAGCATAACCAGCACGGACATGAACAATGGCACTGATGGAGTTGCAGAGACAATGCCATTAGATCCATATCTTGCAAAAGTGTTAGGCCTGGTTCCTAAGGGGTTGCAAAATGAGGCCCAAAAAAATCCTGAAATTGTTTTTCAATTAAGGAAAGAGACTCCAAGCACACTGGACCAGGACAGAACTCAAGCCATGTCAGACGAAATGTCTCAGGCTTTGCCTAGCACACCTTCAACAACCCAGGTCCATCCAGGGAGGCAAGCATCTTTCCAGATCAGTATGATGTGCCTGATGCCGTCAAATACCTCTACTCTGCCCCAAAGCGGACTGAGGCGGAATGGCTACGCCTCCAGTCTTACCAGCACCAGCCCGTATCCTTTCAGCTCTCTGTGTCTAGGGCCGTAGAGGTCCTGGCAGCTGGACGAGAGGAGCGAGGAGATGATCCAGATGATGATGTCTACTACTGTCTGTCATCTCCAGAGGGATCCCCAAGAACTCCAGTTAGTTTGTGTCCCGAGGGGCAGCCAGAGGTGGAGGGGCAGCCAGAGAGGGAGGGGCAGCCAGAGGGGGAGTCCCCAGGCGATGCTGACACAGCTGTAGACATTAGTCATAAACCAGATGTGGAAGTAGACAATTTGCATCTGAACAAGGTGCAAGAGGAGGTACTCTCAGATCTTTCCCAGCCTGTGATGTCCACAGAGGGCTTTGCGATACCTGGGACGACAGTGGCGACCAAACCAGACTGTCTTGCAGAGATAACAAATGTCTCAACTTCACCTACATCAGATGACCTCCCAACAGAGTTAGATGTTTCCAATACTACTACTGAGAGAACTGCAGTAGTTGCTGTGTCTGTGGATGAGAGCCCCAGCATGATCAATGCAGAATCAGCCATTGAGCACTCTGGTTTCCAGACCTCCAGTTTAACACCAGCCAAATTACAGGTGGAAGATGCAAGTTCTCCTAATGGAGAATGTGACAGGACCAACCAGCCCCCTGACCCCCCAGAGGTCAGTCAACCCTGTAAATCTGACTGGAGGAAGCTGCCAAGGCGCCGTCGTGGAAAGTCTAAAAGGGTCAAAGTCAAAGAGAAAGGATCAGATAAGGAAGGAAGTTTGCTTTTACCTTGTGTCCACCGACTGAAGAAGACAAGGGGCTATCATGGGAAGTATACAAAAATCTTGAGGTCTGCAGTGGTCAAAGAGAATGAACCAGATGAGAAGGAAAGTGTGCTTTTAACTCAGGTCCTGGTCAAAGAGAATGAACCAGACGAGAAGGAAAGTGTGCTTGTAACTCAGGTCCACCCTCAGAAGAAGAAGACAGAACGGTGGGACTTGAAGGCAATCATCACCAAATGTGGTAGGATCTTTGTCCCGCATGGTTCTGATGTCATTGCTAAGGATAGAGTCTTTGATAGATGTGGCCAGAGCCATAGATCATGAACAGTGTGCTGAAGAAATGATGGTTGAAGCTTCTTTACAAGTCCCCCAGCCCATGGACATGGGAAATGGACCTGACTCTACCATAGAGATGGAAAAAAGAAATGGAACACTTACAAAGACAATGGATGGATTAAACCACCCCCAAAACATACAATTCATAGAGGATATTTCCAAACAGACTATGTTGAAAAAGTCAGATGGCAATAATGATTCACCCATCGAGATGTCAGACACTAAGAACCATTCACCAGAGGTCAACATGGCTCCAGCAGACAGGAAGGCTTCTCATGCATCAGAGCATGGGCAGAAAACAGACAGTGATTATCCTTCCAAAGAAAAACACACAAAAAAGAGTAAATATGTTGCAATATCCCTTAGTAAATTAAAGACAGTTCTTTCAAGAGGGGGAAAGAGGAAACCATCGCCTACAGTTTCGGAAGATCAGATGTTACCATTAGCTACAGCAACCCCAGAGCCGCCACACAAAATAGGCAAGGCTGATACAGGCCTGGAGAAGTTGGAAAGTGTTCAATTGAGTAACTTCAGCATAACCAGCACGGACATGAACAATGGCACTGATGGAGTTGCAGAGACAATGCCATTAGATCCATATCTTGCAAAAGTGTTAGGCCTGGTTCCTAAGGGGTTGCAAAATGAGGCCCAAAAAAATCCTGAAATTGTTTTTCAATTAAGGAAAGAGACTCCAAGCACACTGGACCAGGACAGAACTCAAGCCATGTCAGACGAAATGTCTCAGGCTTTGCCTAGCACACCTTCAACAACCCAGGTCCATCCAGGGAGGCAAGCATCTTTCCAGATCAGTATGATGTGCCTGATGCCGTCAAATACCTCTACTCTGCCCCAAAGCGGACTGAGGCGGAATGGCTACGCCTCCAGTCTTACCAGCACCAGCCCGTATCCTTTCAGCTCTCTGTGTCTAGGGCCGTAGAGGTCCTGGCAGCTGGACGAGAGGAGCGAGGAGATGATCCAGATGATGATGTCTACTACTGTCTGTCATCTCCAGAGGGATCCCCAAGAACTCCAGTTAGTTTGTGTCCCGAGGGGCAGCCAGAGGTGGAGGGGCAGCCAGAGAGGGAGGGGCAGCCAGAGGGGGAGTCCCCAGGCGATGCTGACACAGCTGTAGACATTAGTCATAAACCAGATGTGGAAGTAGACAATTTGCATCTGAACAAGGTGCAAGAGGAGGTACTCTCAGATCTTTCCCAGCCTGTGATGTCCACAGAGGGCTTTGCGATACCTGGGACGACAGTGGCGACCAAACCAGACTGTCTTGCAGAGATAACAAATGTCTCAACTTCACCTACATCAGATGACCTCCCAACAGAGTTAGATGTTTCCAATACTACTACTGAGAGAACTGCAGTAGTTGCTGTGTCTGTGGATGAGAGCCCCAGCATGATCAATGCAGAATCAGCCATTGAGCACTCTGGTTTCCAGACCTCCAGTTTAACACCAGCCAAATTACAGGTGGAAGATGCAAGTTCTCCTAATGGAGAATGTGACAGGACCAACCAGCCCCCTGACCCCCCAGAGGTCAGTCAACCCTGTAAATCTGACTGGAGGAAGCTGCCAAGGCGCCGTCGTGGAAAGTCTAAAAGGGTCAAAGTCAAAGAGAAAGGATCAGATAAGGAAGAAAGTTTGCTTTTACCTCGTGTCCACCGACTGAAGAAGACAAGGGGCTATCATGGGAAGTATACAAAAATCTTGAGGTCTGCAGTGGTCAAAGAGAATGAACCAGATGAGAAGGAAAGTGTGCTTTTAACTCAGGTCCTGGTCAAAGAGAATGAACCAGACGAGAAGGAAAGTGTGCTTGTAACTCAGGTCCACCCTCAGAAGAAGAAGACAGAACGGTGGGACTTGAAGGCAATCATCACCAAATGTGGTAGGATCTTTGTCCCGCATGGTTCTGATGTCATTGCTAAGGATAGAGTCTTTGATAGATGTGGCCAGAGCCATAGATCATGAACAGTGTGCTGAAGAAATGATGGTTGAAGCTTCTTTACAAGTCCCCCAGCCCATGGACATGGGAAATGGACCTGACTCTACCATAGAGATGGAAAAAAGAAATGGAACACTTACAAAGACAATGGATGGATTAAACCACCCCCAAAACATACAATTCATAGAGGATATTTCCAAACAGACTATGTTGAAAAAGTCAGATGGCAATAATGATTCACCCATCGAGATGTCAGACACTAAGAACCATTCACCAGAGGTCAACATGGCTCCAGCAGACAGGAAGGCTTCTCATGCATCAGAGCATGGGCAGAAAACAGACAGTGATTATCCTTCCAAAGAAAAACACACAAAAAAGAGTAAATATGTTGCAATATCCCTTAGTAAATTAAAGACAGTTCTTTCAAGAGGGGGAAAGAGGAAACCATCGCCTACAGTTTCGGAAGATCAGATGTTACCATTAGCTACAGCAACCCCAGAGCCGCCACACAAAATAGGCAAGGCTGATACAGGCCTGGAGAAGTTGGAAAGTGTTCAATTGAGTAACTTCAGCATAACCAGCACGGACATGAACAATGGCACTGATGGAGTTGCAGAGACAATGCCATTAGATCCATATCTTGCAAAAGTGTTAGGCCTGGTTCCTAAGGGGTTGCAAAATGAGGCCCAAAAAAATCCTGAAATTGTTTTTCAATTAAGGAAAGAGACTCCAAGCACACTGGACCAGGACAGAACTCAAGCCATGTCAGACGAAATGTCTCAGGCTTTGCCTAGCACACCTTCAACAACCCAGGTCCATCCAGGGAGGCAAGCATCTTTCCAGATCGGTATGATGTGCCTGATGCCGTCAAATACCTCTACTCTGCCCCAAAGCGGACTGAGGCGGAATGGCTACGCCTCCAGTCTTACCAGCACCAGCCCGTATCCTTTCAGCTCTCTGTGTCTAGGGCCGTAGAGGTCCTGGCAGCTGGACGAGAGGAGCGAGGAGATGATCCAGATGATGATGTCTACTACTGTCTGTCATCTCCAGAGGGATCCCCAAGAACTCCAGTTAGTTTGTGTCCCGAGGGGCAGCCAGAGGTGGAGGGGCAGCCAGAGAGGGAGGGGCAGCCAGAGGGGGAGTCCCCAGGCGATGCTGACACAGCTGTAGACATTAGTCATAAACCAGATGTGGAAGTAGACAATTTGCATCTGAACAAGGTGCAAGAGGAGGTACTCTCAGATCTTTCCCAGCCTGTGATGTCCACAGAGGGCTTTGCGATACCTGGGACGACAGTGGCGACCAAACCAGACTGTCTTGCAGAGATAACAAATGTCTCAACTTCACCTACATCAGATGACCTCCCAACAGAGTTAGATGTTTCCAATACTACTACTGAGAGAACTGCAGTAGTTGCTGTGTCTGTGGATGAGAGCCCCAGCATGATCAATGCAGAATCAGCCATTGAGCACTCTGGTTTCCAGACCTCCAGTTTAACACCAGCCAAATTACAGGTGGAAGATGCAAGTTCTCCTAATGGAGAATGTGACAGGACCAACCAGCCCCCTGACCCCCCAGAGGTCAGTCAACCCTGTAAATCTGACTGGAGGAAGCTGCCAAGGCGCCGTCGTGGAAAGTCTAAAAGGGTCAAAGTCAAAGAGAAAGGATCAGATAAGGAAGGAAGTTTGCTTTTACCTCGTGTCCACCGACTGAAGAAGACAAGGGGCTATCATGGGAAGTATACAAAAATCTTGAGGTCTGCAGTGGTCAAAGAGAATGAACCAGATGAGAAGGAAAGTGTGCTTTTAACTCAGGTCCTGGTCAAAGAGAATGAACCAGACGAGAAGGAAAGTGTGCTTGTAACTCAGGTCCACCCTCAGAAGAAGAAGACAGAACGGTGGGACTTGAAGGCAATCATCACCAAATGTGGTAGGATCTTTGTCCCGCATGGTTCTGATGTCATTGCTAAGGATAGAGTCTTTGATAGATGTGGCCAGAGCCATAGATCATGAACAGTGTGCTGAAGAAATGATGGTTGAAGCTTCTTTACAAGTCCCCCAGCCCATGGACATGGGAAATGGACCTGACTCTACCATAGAGATGGAAAAAAGAAATGGAACACTTACAAAGACAATGGATGGATTAAACCACCCCCAAAACATACAATTCATAGAGGATATTTCCAAACAGACTATGTTGAAAAAGTCAGATGGCAATAATGATTCACCCATCGAGATGTCAGACACTAAGAACCATTCACCAGAGGTCAACATGGCTCCAGCAGACAGGAAGGCTTCTCATGCATCAGAGCATGGGCAGAAAACAGACAGTGATTATCCTTCCAAAGAAAAACACACAAAAAAGAGTAAATATGTTGCAATATCCCTTAGTAAATTAAAGACAGTTCTTTCAAGAGGGGGAAAGAGGAAACCATCGCCTACAGTTTCGGAAGATCAGATGTTACCATTAGCTACAGCAACCCCAGAGCCGCCACACAAAATAGGCAAGGCTGATACAGGCCTGGAGAAGTTGGAAAGTGTTCAATTGAGTAACTTCAGCATAACCAGCACGGACATGAACAATGGCACTGATGGAGTTGCAGAGACAATGCCATTAGATCCATATCTTGCAAAAGTGTTAGGCCTGGTTCCTAAGGGGTTGCAAAATGAGGCCCAAAAAAATCCTGAAATTGTTTTTCAATTAAGGAAAGAGACTCCAAGCACACTGGACCAGGACAGAACTCAAGCCATGTCAGACGAAATGTCTCAGGCTTTGCCTAGCACACCTTCAACAACCCAGGTCCATCCAGGGAGGCAAGCATCTTTCCAGATCAGTATGATGTGCCTGATGCCGTCAAATACCTCTACTCTGCCCCAAAGCGGACTGAGGCGGAATGGCTACGCCTCCAGTCTTACCAGCACCAGCCCGTATCCTTTCAGCTCTCTGTGTCTAGGGCCGTAGAGGTCCTGGCAGCTGGACGAGAGGAGCGAGGAGATGATCCAGATGATGATGTCTACTACTGTCTGTCATCTCCAGAGGGATCCCCAAGAACTCCAGTTAGTTTGTGTCCCGAGGGGCAGCCAGAGGTGGAGGGGCAGCCAGAGAGGGAGGGGCAGCCAGAGGGGGAGTCCCCAGGCGATGCTGACACAGCTGTAGACATTAGTCATAAACCAGATGTGGAAGTAGACAATTTGCATCTGAACAAGGTGCAAGAGGAGGTACTCTCAGATCTTTCCCAGCCTGTGATGTCCACAGAGGGCTTTGCGATACCTGGGACGACAGTGGCGACCAAACCAGACTGTCTTGCAGAGATAACAAATGTCTCAACTTCACCTACATCAGATGACCTCCCAACAGAGTTAGATGTTTCCAATACTACTACTGAGAGAACTGCAGTAGTTGCTGTGTCTGTGGATGAGAGCCCCAGCATGATCAATGCAGAATCAGCCATTGAGCACTCTGGTTTCCAGACCTCCAGTTTAACACCAGCCAAATTACAGGTGGAAGATGCAAGTTCTCCTAATGGAGAATGTGACAGGACCAACCAGCCCCCTGACCCCCCAGAGGTCAGTCAACCCTGTAAATCTGACTGGAGGAAGCTGCCAAGGCGCCGTCGTGGAAAGTCTAAAAGGGTCAAAGTCAAAGAGAAAGGATCAGATAAGGAAGGAAGTTTGCTTTTACCTCGTGTCCACCGACTGAAGAAGACAAGGGGCTATCATGGGAAGTATACAAAAATCTTGAGGTCTGCAGTGGTCAAAGAGAATGAACCAGATGAGAAGGAAAGTGTGCTTTTAACTCAGGTCCTGGTCAAAGAGAATGAACCAGACGAGAAGGAAAGTGTGCTTGTAACTCAGGTCCACCCTCAGAAGAAGAAGACAGAACGGTGGGACTTGAAGGCAATCATCACCAAATGTGGTAGGATCTTTGTCCCGCATGGTTCTGATGTCATTGCTAAGGATATAGAGTCTTTGATAGATATGGCCAGAGCCATAGATCATGAACAGTGTGCTGAAGAAATGATGGTTGAAGCTTCTTTACAAGTCCCCCAGCCCATGGACATGGGAAATGGACCTGACTCTACCATAGAGATGGAAAAAAGAAATGGAACACTTACAAAGACAATGGATGGATTAAACCACCCCCAAAACATACAATTCATAGAGGATATTTCCAAACAGACTATGTTGAAAAAGTCAGATGGCAATAATGATTCACCCATCGAGATGTCAGACACTAAGAACCATTCACCAGAGGTCAACATGGCTCCAGCAGACAGGAAGGCTTCTCATGCATCAGAGCATGGGCAGAAAACAGACAGTGATTATCCTTCCAAAGAAAAACACACAAAAAAGAGTAAATATGTTGCAATATCCCTTAGTAAATTAAAGACAGTTCTTTCAAGAGGGGGAAAGAGGAAACCATCGCCTACAGTTTCGGAAGATCAGATGTTACCATTAGCTACAGCAACCCCAGAGCCGCCACACAAAATAGGCAAGGCTGATACAGGCCTGGAGAAGTTGGAAAGTGTTCAATTGAGTAACTTCAGCATAACCAGCACGGACATGAACAATGGCACTGATGGAGTTGCAGAGACAATGCCATTAGATCCATATCTTGCAAAAGTGTTAGGCCTGGTTCCTAAGGGGTTGCAAAATGAGGCCCAAAAAAATCCTGAAATTGTTTTTCAATTAAGGAAAGAGACTCCAAGCACACTGGACCAGGACAGAACTCAAGCCATGTCAGACGAAATGTCTCAGGCTTTGCCTAGCACACCTTCAACAACCCAGGTCAGGACAGGTCAGCTAAAACCACTCAAGAAACTACGACACAAATCTGCTGAGTCCATAAAGAAGAAATGTAAGTCCTCACATGTTACAATCAATAGATTATTTACGTTATTTTCATTTATTAACAAATGTGTAAGCCATATGAGATTCTTCATCTTGTTCATAGCGATAGTGTGATAGTTGCCGTCACAGATGAGTGACGTCACCTGATTACAATTGGTCCCTGATCAGTGTTTCCCCTACCATTGCCTTGGGGGGGCGGGCTTAGTTGGGCTTCATGGTAATACCATAATGGCATATTTACAGTACATGGACAGTTGATTGAAGCATTGGAAATGTCAGTTTTTTATAGTTGGACACAAGATTTTTTTTTCAGGTGAGACAGTAAAGTCAAAATGACATTATCTGACTGGATTGCCCACAGCAATCCAATATTCAATTATAATTATGTTATAAATTGATATGGATATTAGATTATAAATACTCTGGCTGTTTTGTTTACCTTTTGTTTGACAGCAAAAGGGAGAGAGGAGGATAGGGAGGGAGAGAAGGAGAGAGAGCAGGATGGTGTCGGCTCGGCACACCAGAGAGAGAGAGAGCAAGAACCAGGTGAGAAAGTGGACAGGTAGTCAAGACCACATAAGTAAGTAGCCTTGAGAACCGATGGTTCTGGAGCCTAATGGCCCATAGGGCAGGAGCCTATCTCCTGTTTCCGTAGCGTGAGGCGGCTTAATGTACAAGTACACCCCTGGACATGACGCTGGTATGAGGCAGGGTCTTACCCCCTGGGGGGAGGGGGTCCATGCCACGGTCCATGCCACCCCCCCAAGGCAGCAAACCTAGGGGAAACACTGCTGATGATTAATTTTCCCTATCTATTTCTCCATCTCCACTGTAAAGGAAAATGCTCCTGCCTCACCTCCTCTGCATCTGCTCTTGCTGTGTGTTGTTGACTAAGCTTAGGTTAACCCATATTGCTGTAGTCTCCCTGTTGCACAGTGGCATCTTCACAAATTAATATTCCATTCCTTTGGTCCCAACAATCCCTTATACTTAATTAGAGATCAGATTAAAACAAGCAGAGAGATCAAAGAGATCTTTCACTCTGGCAATCACCTAACACATGTTTGCATCCAATGCCTGACAGCAAAATATAAGAACTGGTTCAAACCAGTTTCTATCTTTACATTTCAATACAAAAAACGTAATAAAACATTGTGTGGTGACTTCTATACATTCACCTACGGCGTCTCCAGCAGCTCTGACAGAAAGACAAGACAACTCGGCTCACAAGCTAAATAGCATTTTATATTCCTCTCAATTTCCTCAAGTATCATCAAGATGCCTAAGAGAAAGGTAAGGAAATCATTTATTTTACATTGTTGGTCGTTTAAAAAATAATATAACCGTTTTTTCATTGCTTTGGAACTATTTTATTTTAAAAAGTATCATTATCATATGTTTTTTGTTTGTTTTCATGCTGTGTCTGTCTCTTTCTCTCCTGTTTTGTCTTTACAGGGTGGTTGCATTTTTACACACCAGCTTCTTATGAAAAAGTACCCCATCCTAAATCCCTACAACTCAAAGTTTGTAGAAATCATTCAGTCAGGAAGAGGCACAGTCTGAAGGGAGGGCCAAGTGGTGCATGCCCCCCTGCAGATGGTCTGACCTTACTTGCTGATTTGGCCCTTAGTACCAGTATTGACCAAGTACTGCAACAGCCAGACCCGGCTCCTGAGAGAAAACTTGAGCCATGTTTGGAAATTAGTGAAATAAATCTCATTTCAATAAAACAAAACTTGACTACATTAACTCTTTATATAAGTATCAGGAATGGGACAAAGAGGAATGTGATGAGGATTTGGCATTCAGCAAGACGAGCACTTCCTCTTCAGTCTCCTTACAGTCAGAACAGCACCAGCAGAACTGGTTCAAGTATTGTCAGGCTAAGACAAGTGGGAAGTCAGTCAACAGATGGATGGATATGCCTGAGGAAGACTCCGCAGTTGCAATGTCATCTATAGTTACGGTTTTGGATCATAAAGGAAACAGAAGGACTTATGAAAATTATCCCATTGTAAAACCGACAACAAATATGCACACCCGGACAGTTCATAATTTAAAGAGAAAGGGCTCAAACAGTTCTCTGGAAGAATTCTCTGAAAAGTTGATTAAATCTGACCCCACCCAATCCTCTATGGACCAAGAGTGTCTCATTTACTCAGAAAAAATGAACCAGATTCTAAAAGGTAGCAGAAAGGGTATGAGCCACAACAAGACTGCCCTATTCAACAGATCGAAACACATTGTAGGTCAAATGTAAAGTCTAATTTCTGTAGCCCAGTGACAGTGCACTTTTCCAGTCTGCAGGAACAAGACAGCTCAGAAGAGCACTGGGAGGCACTACCGTCACTTGCAGGGCAAAAGATAAAAGTAGACATGCCTGAAAGAAAGGATATGGCTGAGGCAACCAACGGAGAGATGCCCCTGCATCTTCAGAAACTGTTTTATGCAAAGGGAAAAGAGATGACACATGCAAGGATTTCTGACATGGCTGTGGAATGTGCCAAGTCATACCAAGCCATGATGAATGACGTTTGTGCCGGCAAAAAGCTCTCATCCAAAACTGGGGGTCACAAGAGTGACAACACATTCCCCAAGTCTAGAGCAAGCAAACACACAGACTTCTGTGGTCAGATGAAGAGAGAAATGTCTGACAGTCTTCATGATAATCTAAATTCGGTTGTGAGACAGTCATGTAAGATCAAGTTCAGGTTCTACATATTAGTGACATCAGCTGACGCCTTCTTCAAAAAGACTAAGGTAATTACAGTGGGGGGGGGAACATCTTGATTCAACTATAGAAAACAACATTATTTGTCCATGTTTACAACAATGGGTTGCACTTTATATTGTTTCCCCTACATTGTATCTTGTTTCATAGTCAACATCTTGTTTCATAGTCATTAGTTTATTACACAGCATATGGAGCGGAAACCGTCCTTATTCCACTAGTGGAAGAACATAAATGAAATGTAATGAAAAATAAAAGAGATTACCAATGTACTATGTAACAGCATGTTAATGCAAAGACGTTGCTAGTGTAAAGAGATACTACACATGTAGGGGCAACCTAATGTAAAGTGACCTACATCATGATCCTTAATTTCCTGTAGGATCTGTTAAAAGCAGAGGGCCACATTGAGGTAGAACCATCGAAATTTTGCCTGGATGAGGATAGCCCCTCGTCCCCCCTACTCATCATTCTGAGAAACGAAGATATTGCTGAACACATTTGTACGGTAAGACAGGAGCCAGGCAGGCTAAGTGAAAACCATGTCACCCAGCAAGAGAATTGTAGGAGATGAACCAGGGCATTATCTCGAGATGTAAAAAGAGATTTGTCACCATCAATGAGTGAGTTTCATGCAAATTAATGCACCTCATGGACGAATACGATGTGCAGTGTGCACGTATCCTTTGTGTGCACTCCTAATAGCCTACGTGAGGCAATATTTCTTATGTCGGTGGAAATGGTATCCATTTCAAAGTGTTTCTCCTCTTTCACCCTTCTGCCAGCGGAGTCGCAGTTGCTCATTTCTGTCTGATGATGCATCGGTAACGTTAGCTACCTAGCTAGCTAGCACCTGGTGGTAAAGTTAGCTACCGTAGCTGGCTAGCACCTGGTGGTAACATTAGCTACCGTAGCTAGCTAGCACCTGGTGGTAACATTAGCTACCGTAGCTAGCTAGCACCTGGTGGTAACATTAGCTACCGTAGCTAGCTAGCACCTGGTGGTAACATTAGCTACCGTAGCTGGCCAGCACCTGGTGGTAACGTTAGCTACCGTAGCTAGCTAGCACCTGGTGGTAACATTAGCTACCGTAGCTAGCTAGCTAGCACCTGGTGGTAACATTAGCTACCTTAGTTAGCTAGCACCTGGTGGTAACGTTAGCTACCGTAGCTAGCCAGCACCTGGTGGTAACGTTAGCTACCGTAGCTAGCTAGCACCTGGTGGTAACGTTAGTGTAAGAGTCTCTAGGCACAGAGGGAGGTCGACACAAAGGAACAGCTGTACAAACGTGTTTGTTAATGTACAGCACGGCTCAGCAGGGCTAACACACACACACACACACACACTGCACCGTCACTGACGGGCTAACACACACTGCACCGTCACTGACGGGCTAACACACACACACTGCACCGTCACTGACGGGCTGAGCGAGACGTTCAAAATAATAAAGTGCAGCGCGCGGCCGTCACTGCCGCTCAAACTTTCCATACAGTGTGTGTGTGTTGTGGTCGCTCGTATCTGTGGACTGTTTAGCTCTAGCCACCCGCACAGCTCCAGTGAGAAGAGCGCAAAGGCTTTTGAATGCCGTGTGTACGTGTTATATAGGCGGAGGGTCCCGTCCCTCGTGACACAAGCGTCGCCTGGGCCAGCCAATGGCCTGGCGCAGTGTAATTCAGTTTCTGATGAGGTCACGCAGGGGGCGTTCCCCAAACCAGTTGGTTACTGAGTAGTGAGTAACAGACTCAGTGAGTACTGTTTTTGTTGCTTGAATAAAGGCTGGCAGTCTTTAATAGCCAAATGTTGTGGACTATACTGGGGAAGTATTTGTTATTATTCAGGAGTAAAACAATAAATACAAATATCGGATTGATATCGGTATCACAGATACCTGAAGCCCAGGTATCGGTAGTGAAAAAATGGGATCGGGACATCCCTACCTAATTTCATCCAATACAGGCCTTTCAATATCTTATTGATAATCACAACCTAGAGAAACAAGATTTCTACAGGTATTTACAACTGAGGCATTACTACTTCTATAAGAATATAAAGAATAATGAGGTTTCTGAAATGAGTCTCGTCAACATTTTTATTGATGCGTATAAGGGCAACACCCACAAGGAACTGGTGTCAAGAATTATACAGAAGAGTATACAGTCCACCAAGAATCACTCCACCTTATATGTTAGGGATAAGTGGGAGAAGGAAGCAAACATAGTCCTAACTGAGGAAGAATGGTTGAACATATGTAAAATACAATCCACCACCTCTAGCTCTGGACAATGGAGAGAATTTTCATGGAAGAACATTATTAGGTTTTTTATTACCCCACGAAGAAAATACTTACAGAATGGTACACCGGGAACTGGGAATTGCTAGAGAGAGTGCAACAATTCAATGGCTCATTTCTATCACATTTTTGGGGAATGCAGGGGTGCTGGCCCAAAAAGGTGACAAAATTATTTTCACTGAAAACGACGGAAATTATCATTGCGCGGCGCCCAGGCACCTTCCTATGATGCATGCTATAATTTTTCTATACAAGCTCTGTTCAAGGGACACATATAAAGCCTGTCAGTGTTATTCAGACCTATGAAGCAGCGGTAACAATAATGAAAACGCATCTATTAGAATTAGAAGAAAGATGTATTTATTTTGTAAATATATTTTGTTTGTTTTTGTTTTTGTTTTTTGGGTTTGTCACTTAAAACATTTATTCCCACATACATGAAACCACACATCAATCCCCAAAAAGAAAAGTCGCTTTGGATAAAGGCATCTGTTAAATGCCCAAAAATGTAAATGTATCATGAGACTTGTTAACCAAGGGCAGTGTGGTGAGTGGGAATGTAACGATGGACATATGTGCTGAGAGAACATTCCACAACAAACAGTATCAAAACTAAACTTCAAAATGGGAATTTCTTAACAAGGTTCCCATACGTAGGGACGTCTACAGCTCCATGAGGGCTTTTATTTCATTAATGCGTGACGCCTTCTTGTCGGTGGGGTTCTTGGAGCCGAAAGTCTTGTCCACCAGATCCTGCTTCTGCCTCTGAATCTTCACCATGTTCTCCTCCACAGAGTCCTTCACGATGAACTTGGTGATGAAGACTTCTCTCTTCTGGCCCAGGCGGTGACAGCGATCCACACACTGGTCCTCTGCTGCAGGGTTCCACGCTGGATCCATGAGGAAAACACGGGAGGCGGCTGTCAGGTTGAGTCCCACCCCGCCAGCTTTGAGTGACAGCAGCATGATCGTGGGGCCGTCAGGAGCGGGGCTCTGGAACTCCTGGATGACCTGGGGCCGCCTCTTTTTTTTTTTTTTTCAAAGATTCAAACATTTTTACAATATAATTGAACACATTTTTTCTTGGTTCCCCGCCCCCTTGTATCCCCCCCCCCCACCCCACCCACCATTGTGCGGCAACGCCCAACGACAACACAACAAAAATATAATAATAATAAGACAAAACACACATGCCTACATACACACACACACACAATAATACATTCATTAGGGATGCGCTATGATATTAACAGCAATTCACATCACCGTGCATCCCTACAAGAAACACTGTCCATCAAACAATAGTACCTGAAGCTGACCTTCTTGCCATAAAATCTATATGTGGTTGCCATATTTTTACAAAGTCCTGACTCTTATGTCTTATATTATAGTATATTTTATCTAATGGAATGTAGCTAGAGATATCATTTAACCAATGTGATATTGTAGGAGAGTAATCGGATTTCCAATGGATTGCAATACACTTCTTTGCAGCAATCAAAGCAAGATCAATATATATTTTTTGAAATTCATTCCAAGGATCCATATTGATTGTGCCTAAAAGACACAAGCGAGATGATTTTGCAATGTGAATATTTAAACATAATGCTATCGTGTCAATTACAAAGTTCCAAAATGTTAACAACAAATTACATGACCAAAACATATGGTAAAAGTCCCCTTTCTGTTTTTTGCAGCGCCAGCACAAAAAGGACATTTCATTATTCATTTTATAAAGTTTTGCAGGTGTATAATAAGTTCTATGCAAAATTTTAAAAAGAAGGAGTTTGAGCCTCATATTGTAAGAACATTTATGAACTTTAAGACAAAAGAAAGACCAGTCCTCTTTACTTATATCCATGTCTAAATCCTTTTCCCATTTACACCTCGTAGCATCTGTACTTGTAGACAAGCATTCAAGCAGAGATAAATAAACTTGAGAAATACATTTAGAACTTTGAACCTCCTTATTGATAAGGCCTTCTATTTTGGAGGGCTTGGGTTCTTCAAGAGTGCCTTGAGTTGTCTGTATCATATGGCGGATTTGAAAAAAATCGAAATAAATGTGTGGAAGATAAATTATATTTTGACTTTAACTGAAGGAAAGAAACAAATGTACCACTGTCGTAAAGATGTGTTATTTCCCTTATCCCCTTGTCGTACCAAGACTTGAAGGTGTCATCATTAAAACAAGATGTAAAATTGGGGTTTCTCCAGATAGGAGTATAGGGCGAAAGGTGTTCCTTGTGACCCATACGTTTATGGGAGTTCTTCCATATTAGTAAACTGTTAATAATAATAGGATTATTTGTGATTTTTTTAACCTGTTGTAAACCAATATAAGGCAGGTATCTCAGTTCATATGGAAGAATGTCATAAGATTCCAGTCTTGACCATGCGCTAGATGAGCTAGAGAACCACTGCCTAATCTAAGTAAGTTGGGCAGCCAGAAAGTAAATGTTAAGGTTCGGTAGGTTTAAGCCACCATCATTATATGGAAGTTGTAAAACTTGTTGGCTAATCCTTGGTGACTAGAAGATGCTCTGTAAATATATTTTGAACATTTATTTTTGAACAAATAAAACCAATTCTGATGAAGTCCATCCCACCAAGCATATCACTTGTGCTTTTTTGCCTTCTTTGCCTGTACCAGCACTTCCAGTGCTTTTTTTTCTTTTTTGAGCAGCCATGTGCCTCACTGTGGCTTGCCTGTCATCCTCCACTGCAGTCTTCCTGCTTTGTGCAGCACTGGTTGTTGGCTGGCAACCAAACTCTTCCTGCCTCCCTTTTGTCTTCAACAGGGCCTGTTGTCTGCGAGCCTTGTCTTTTGAGCCTGCAGTGTGGATGTTCCTGCATAGGACCTTGTCTACCTTTGAGAACTTGACATCCTCTCTCCTGAACATCTGTATTGCTGTCTGACCCCTGGACCTGAGGGCATACTTGGTTGTCTGGATTGGTTGTCCCTAAAGGTGTCCATGCTCATTCTGGTGCTTTTGCAGTCAATAATATCTCCCATGGCACTGAACGATGACTCCACCATTGGTCCATGGAAAATGGAGAGCGCTGCTCGAACCACATGGTTGAGGCCTGGGTACCTTCCAGTGTCAATGACATTTGCCCACCAGTTAACCATGTTGTCCCCATCAGTGTACAGGGGAAGGGTGGAATTTGTGCTGAATTTGACAACTTCCAGTGGCACGTCAAATTGGGGTGTGGCACCAAGTGGCTCATCATCCCTGCCAGCCACTTCAGGAGGATGCCCGTCTCTGAGTGTCCCCTCACCAATGGGTCCAAGGCAGACAGTGACTGCAGGGTCCTGCTGTCCAGTGGCAGCTTTTTCTGCATATAGGCTGCTGTCGACATGTATGCAGTCTTCGCTGTTTCGAGAAACTGCAGCACACTCTGTAAAACATTAAAACGATTGCAATTAAATCATTTTACCTGGAGAAATTTATAAATGTTTGATTTGCCGTTTTTAATACATTTACTAACCTGATTACGTGGATTTCCTGCCTTCAGTTTCTCCGCCACCTGTCCGACATACAGCTCACAGAGAGGCAGCATTTTGTCGTTGAAATCCAACTCCATGATATTCTTTGGGGTGGTATGCAGATTCTCAGCCTTGATAAAGCACCCCATGAAGGTTTTCACAACTTCAAGCTGCTTGTCATGCAGCTTGTGGACAAGGGTTTGGCTGCCCTGTGAATAATGGCATTATTATAAAATGCTACAACAATTCTATTACCATACACAGACATGCAGTTGAGGGTCTGTTTATATCACAATCTAACTGATGAGAGAATGGGCCTATTTAGTTTATCTATCAGAGATTGATAATTCACTAATTCATTAGTGTGAAAACACACACCTGGAACACCGTAACATACTCCTTCATGATGGGAAGGACGCCGAGGTAAATGCTCAGCTGGAGGTCTGTGTTGCGACTCTCAAACCAGAGCTTCTTCCACACCCTTTCTTTCCTGTCCTTCCCAACTTGCGTCATTCCTGGAAGAGAGAGATTAAATACAATATGTATTTTGGGCTACATACAGTATACAAGAGGATTAATCACATAAGATTGTTGGCGGCTGAGGCTCCCCTTTACAATATTAGATTAATTTAAAGAATTTTTGGGGGGGTCCTGGTGGAAAAATTGCCTTTGCCCGCTCACCAACACTGTGGTCCTTGTATATCTCCACTATATCACTGTGGATCTTGTATATCTCCAATTTTGCCGGCATTGTGGATGTGGTGGCAGGAATCTCCATCAACATCTAGGAGGTTCTGACAGTACTTGGACCTTATCCTGGTCTCCAGCCCGGACTTACTCCCTCGCATGACGTTGCAGGAGTCCATCATCATGCTAACCATGTTAGTAAATGGAATTGTGTGTTCCTTGAAAAAGGTCACTAGGGCCTTTTCCAGATGTTCAGCAGTGCCCTTTAGTACTTCAATGGAGCCAAGGTGCTCGACGACCACATGCTTCAGCTCCTGATTAAAGTAACCAACAAGGATTGACAGCACCTTCTTATTGGAGCTTGATGTGCTCTTATCCAGGTTGATGGAGAAAGGGCTTGACTGAATGCTCTCAAACGTCCTCTCTGAGAAGGTGTACATTGATTGCAGCTTGGCAAGAGCTTGTAGTAGATCTCAAACTTCTCCCGCGGGTCCTGGGGCGCATGCCCAAAGACGAACCAGTGCAGCTTGGCACTGATGCTCCACGCCTCTGAGTGTAGCTTGTCAAACACCACGGGCGTCTTGATGGTCAGTGACAGCTGATACATGGGCATCTTGATGGTCAGTGACAGCTGATACATGGGCATCTTGATGGTCAGTGACAGCTGATACATGGGCATCTTGATGGTCAGTGACAGCTGATACATGGGCATCTTGATGGTCAGTGACAGCTGATACATGGGTATCTTGGTGCTGCGGCCACAGTCGGGGATGAGCCGGTGCTTGGGGTGCAGCTTGCCAGGCCCCACCCGGGAGTCAAAGTCCAGCAGGGCCTTGTTGAGCTGTGCCACCTTTCGTCCTCCTGGGCGAGGGAGAACAGGTCCACCTGGTCGCCTTTGGACTCCAGCATGGCCTCCAGCTCTTCCTTGCCTTTACAGATCATAATAAATAAATAAAAAAGCGTCTGCTGAATGTCAGAAATGTAAATATAAATCTCAGATAAAATCTGAATTGGGTATCAGAGTATTCTAATGGGCATCAGGGGCCTCATTTATAAAGCTTGCAAAAAAACAAGCAAAAAACTACTTTGTAAAAACAAAACGTGTGATGCATGATAAATCTACAACCCAAATCTGATGTTTTACATGAAGACCAATTTAATAAGTAATATGTCCTGAGCATCATGTCCTCTCAGTATTTATTCTATCTATCTCTGATGGCTAAAATGTTTTTTTTCCAAATCCAAAAGTGCTATTATCAAGAGGATGTACTGTTGAAGGAGACCTGGGAGGAAGGTAGGAGATGGCTGATCGTGCAGACAGTCGGCAGCTGAGGGCAGTGGTCATGTTCAGCCACATACGCAGAGAGTGACCGTTTCTGCGCGATGAGGCTTTCAATCATGTAGTGGTGTGTGTTCTAGTGGTGGAATGTTCAAAACTCCACACTTGGCAGTTGGGAATTTCATGTAGTGGTGTGTGTTCTAGTGGTGGAATGTTCAAAACTCCACACTTGGCAGTTGGGAATTTCCATTTCAAACCCATTTTCGACAACTTTTAAGGTACACAAAACATACAGATGTACATCTGGTTCCCAGGATTACTACGGTGTGACTTTCTAAGCTGTGACATTTATACGTTTTGAGACAGAGCTGGCTGAAGCTAATATCTATATTAACTTTTTTTTTTTGTGTGCAGTAACTCTACCCAATAGCAATACATTGATTGTCTAGCCACAGATCCATCACTGACAGACAAACGCTAGCAGTTGCAGCCACAAAAGCTCACTACCTTTATTTACATATTATACAACAGTTAGTTCCGACCAAGTAATTTGTTTGGACGAGAGGCATTCCATGAGTTACGATACAGTATAACAGCACTGGGACTTTTAACTATATGTATCACTCCGCCGCACAGGTGTTCTACTAAATGACCGTTAATTAGACTACATTGTTTGTTTTCAGGTTACTAGGCAACAGTCCATTTGAAGTTCAGTTGCGGAACTATTTTTTGTTTATTTTTATGATTAAATAAACAAACAAATCATAATCTGTTGTCGCTTATTACTGTTAACTAATAAATCGCGCTGTAGAACTGTTGTATAAAAGCAATATCACACTCGAGGTCGTGCTGTTATACTGAATATCACGGCTGTGATTGTCGTGCTGATATTCAGTATAACACACTCCCTCTCGTGTGATATTGCTTAATGATCAATGCTCTCGAAAAGAGAAAGGTTGAAAATCAACAAGCCAGAGTTCGTAGTTGGCTGACTGGCTACCCAGCTAGCTACCCAGCAAGACGGCTGCTTACTAGTGTGGTAGAAGCTAACACGTTAGCTAGCAAACCCTGAAAAAGCTGGCTAGCCAGACTATCATTTCTTGGGTTAATGAAAGGGTAGTGTCAACGACTTTGGTAATACTACTATATAATATATACTAGTATGAACTGCTAGTTCATATGATCTTACCGTTGTCCTCAAGCTGCGTGTTCGTCGTCAGGTGAGCTTTTTGTTATGGTTACGTGTGAGGCTCGCGGCTCCTTTTTAAACGGAGTACCCTGTCATTCCATTGGTCAATGCTCAACTCGTGGGTGAGTATTATTATTATTATTATTATTATTATATTATTATTATTATTATTAGGTCTGCAATTGCAGTACTTAATTTCTGTGTGAGTACTGCCATTAATCCTGCTGAGAGTAATATAATGCTTTGGGGTTATACCTGGTCACACCACTGGTGTGTGATTATGAATGAATGAATGAATGGTCTTTATTGTCATTGCTATAGTACAGGTACCAAACAACGACATTTGGGAGGGGTGGCTCCCCTGGTGCTAGGAAAGAAAAAAAAAGAACTAAAAAAAACAAGAAGGGAAAGGAGCTGGTTTACATAAATAAAGGCTATGTACACTATCCACTATACTATACTGTACCGATAAGACGACTAGGGTTGTCATATTGCACATAGTGTTATTGCACATTCATTTAAAGTGTCGCAGTTTGCAGGCTTGAAATGTACACATTTGTGCCTCAGCACTACACCTGATTTTTTTTATTTTTTATATTGGCTTTATTATGATAATGTGGATGTGAAGATATTAATAAAACGCTGACCTGTGGAAAGATGCATGTCTCAGCGTTGTGTTATCAGACTCGATTAAATGACGTGGTCTTTCCCAAACGTGGATCGGTAAAACATTTAAAAACAATTGGTTGTTTAAATTATTTTGGCAACCCACCGATTCACAAATAACTTGTCTGTTAAATTACTTTTTATTTATTTATTTATTTGACCTTTATTTAACCAGATAAAATCAGTTGAGAACAAATTCGAATTTTCAATGATGATCTGGCCAAGAGGCCCCTGGCAAGAATAAAACAAACATATAAACAGAAATACTCAGGTCAGTGGTGTAGTCTACGTGATACGTGGGTCTACGCCGTATACCCACTAGGAACGGCCAAGGATTTGCGTATACCCAGGGGTGAAAGTGGTTTGAGTTTCTTACAGGAACTATAGGCTACTACCCCAACCTTCATCGTTTCATATTGTTCTCCTCCTGCCCCCAGCTTCATGCATCCCTGAACACACACATCGTGGTGTTGGTGTCGAAATTAGAAACACTTTAGGGCTGCCAAGTTTCACCAAAAGTTTGGAGTGAGAGTTTTTGGTGGTGGAGCGACCCAAAACTGTGCACGTTTTGGTAGCGGCGGCCCCTCTCTCCCACACAATTATTTGTGCTAGTTTCCTGCAATTTTAAACCAGCACAAGAAATGAAAATAATTGGAACATTTGATAAAACAAGAGAAATTCAGATACTATATCTTAAGTCTTAATAAACAAATACAGTAGCCTACAGAGTCTAAAACAAAATTGGGCCTCATCAAGTGAACTCAACCCCTTGGTCAGCAGCAGAAAGACCCTTGGTCATCATCTTATATACAGTGCATTGCTCATAGATGGCTATCATGTTATACAGTACATACCAGGGTTTTTCCTGGGTCAGAATCAAGCCTTGGAGGTTGATGTTGTGCGCGAGCAGTGCGCCCACATTTTCTTTGAGGGACCCCCAATTGTTGTATTTGTATTGTAAATTGTAATTATTAATAATAATAATAATACGATGCGATTTGAAAGTACCAGTAGGCTACCAGATAATATTTTGCTACCAGGGTTGCCAGATGGAATTGACCATTTCCAGCCCAACCAGTCTAAAAGCTGTCGAATCCACCCGTCCAGTGTGACCAAAAGTAGCCCAATCTGGCAACACGGCTTGCTTATGGAAGCATAGTGGACTTAATTCAAATGTTAATGCAATTTGAGATTGCATTTGCATGTTCCACTTTTGCATGCATTCTTTCAGACAATATTCAAATTCAAATGCAATTCTAATGAGCGGATGTGTTTCCTAGAACATATAAATGCAATTGCTAATCACATTATTGCATTACAATTTGAATATTGACTCAAATAACGCAGGCAAAAGTGGCAAATGAATATGCTATTTTGGGATTGCATAGTCATTTTCACATTAGAATGAAAATTTGAATTGTCAGCTACAAAGCAGATGTGTTTACTAGAACATGTAAATGCAATTGCGTATCACATAATATTGCATTACAATTTGAATATTGACTCAAATAACGCAGGCAAAAGTGGCAAATGAATATGCTATTTTGGGATTGCATAGTAATTTTCACATTAGAATGAACTTTTGAATTTTGTCAGCTACAAAGCAGCGCATGACTTTGAAAATTATATGTCAAATGGCTTTGCATTATCATTTTAATATTGACAGCGAATGTGCACATCAGGTACATGAAAATGAAAATGCAAATCATTAGAATTGCATTTGAATTTGAATATTGTCTGAAAGAATGCATGCAAAAGTGGAACATGCAAATGCAATCTCAAATTGCATTAACATTTGAATAAAGTCCACTATATGCTTCCATAATTGCTACGTTACATGCAGCTCGGGTGAACACAGGTTCTTCCATTAGATTGCAGACTGAAGTTAACGAGCGTAGCTTTCTTTAAATGAATTTCAAGTACCGCAAAACAAGAACTGGTTGAAATGCGTGAGTCTCACGGCCACCTACTGTAAGGTGCGACTGTCCCCCCGCCCCCGGCGCGACTGTAATCCCGGTCGGACTGTCTCAGTGCCCAGTGCTGCCCACCCAACCACGTCGCGTCGCGTCGGGTCTACTGTAAAGCGGGTTAACATGTCATTTTCAAAGGTATTCAAATAGACGCAAGGAAACATAACGTCAGCCATGTGTTTCCTTGTTGGAAATTATGGATCGTGAATCGTGATTGCTTCTGCACTCTGCAGCAATCGGATTTTGATTGACAGGCAGCTGCATCTCTTCCCCCAACGGCGTTCCGGCACAGAAAGTCTTGCCGGAACGCAGCACCGGACCGTTCCGGCCCACTTTCACCTATGCGTATACCCACTTAAAAATGCGCGAGGATACGTATACCCACTTAAAAATGCGTGAGGATACGTAACGGTGTTATATACAACAGATAGATCCGGTCCATTCATGTCTCTATTGGTCAGTTTGAGTTCCAGCCGTACAAATATCCATGATATACGCACGGGCCGGCTAACTGGAATCTTGACACATCTTGTATTACTCCGCGTTTGTATATTTTACCCGTCGTGCCTAACCACTCCGCTAGCTGTACCAAATACACACCTGTGCCGCACCATAACGCTTATTGTGACAGAACTTTCAAACTTCCCAGATATGAAGAGAAAGCAAACGACACTTTTTGAGTGTTTTAGCCTTCCCCTGAAGCTACTGCCGCTTCTGGTGACACTGACATGAATGTTACAGAAAAAGAGCCAGATGATGAGGCTAATGCTATCCAGCACCAACCCGATGCCATCGTAACGTCACCTGGTGGTAAGTGAAAGTACCATATGATATGCGTTATCATTAACGTAAACTGTAACAGCAGGGTATTATTGTTGGTATATTGAATTGTATCTAGAACTAGCTAGCTAACTTCACTAACGTTAGCTGCGTTATTATTCTCTGTATAGTTATTCTCTGTCAGAATAGTAGTGTGATGATGGATCAATAAATGCGGGGGAAGGGGAGAGAGAACTTAGATACTGTGTGTGTGCGCATGTGCGTGTGTGTCTGTGTGCAGTAGAAAACAAACAGAATATGATGTTTATATCTCCTTGTTTCAGACGATGAGACAACTGAGAACTCCTGGCCAGCCTTGTGGACTGAAAGTCAGGCTAAGGAATTTAAAACAAGGCATCCTTGGTTACAGTGGAGGGACAGAAAATTAGGTAATATCAGCACACATGAAAAGGCAAAGCTGATATAAACAATTGAAATTCATAAAGTCAATGACTATGCAAATGAGAGTTAATTCAGGGTCATCTTTAATGTGCATTAATTTAAGACATTTACCATTCAATTACTTTATTGTAATGTTAGTTATCAATAGTTGTCAGATAATTAGCTATTGAAAGAGTGTAATGTTTTCCTCCTTTCATCTGCTTTTCAAGCATTTGCTAGCCATGGTGTGAAGATTGTAAACAGTTTATTAAATACTTTAGATTTAATTTAATTAAAATGTTGGCCCTGTTCAGCAGATGTTATTGCTAATATAGATACAAAACGTGTATGATGATGCTAATTAGTCGTGGTTTTGTTTACTTCCAGGTTGTGCTATTAGCAGGTCCATAAAATCAACTGCCATCCTCACAGAAAAAAGAGTGTCCATATCTGAGGAGTGGGTGTCCTTTAAGATCCAGTCTTTAAACACAGACAGATCAACGGCTCTGACCTCTTTGAGGAACAAGATTCGACGACATGAGACGTCCAGGGCACACGCAATAGCCCAGGAGCTCACTGAAAAGGGTGGACAGGATTTGCTTGGAAATTTGGTGAGAGCTGTGTCAGAGACTGTGTTGGCTGAGACAGATGCTGTATTCAGAACAGCATACTATCTTGCAAAGATGAACCGACCTTTCACTGACCATGATGATCTCATTGAGCTTCAGGAAAAAAATGGTGTCAACATGGGTACTAGTCTGCACTCAAGGTACAGTTCCACAAAAATTGTGGAACATATAGCAAAAGAGATGCAGAAAAAAATTGTTCACAGTCTTGTGTCATCTTCAAGCAAGTTGTCTGTTCTCATTGACGAGGCTACATCTCTCAGCCACAAATCTGCCATGATTGTCAGCCTGAAAGCCTCAGTAGATGGAGCTACTCCTGAATGTTTGTTCCTGGAGCTGGTTGAGCTGGAGAGCCAAAGGGCAGAGGGCATAGAAGAAGCTCTACTGAGCTGTTTGGACATTGCAGGCTTCAGTGAAGAGTGGCTTCAAAAGAACTGGGTCTCATTTATTTCTGATGGAGCAAGTGTCATGTTAGGCAAGAAGTCTGGTGTGGCAACCAGGCTGACTGCAAGGTACCCTAACCTCTTCACATGGCACTGCATGAACCACTGTTTGGAACTGGCTGTATCTGATGCTGTGGATGAGGTTCAGGCAATCAACCACTTCAAAGCGTTCATGGAGAAGATCCACAATCTCTACAGTCAGTCTAATAAAAATTCACGGGAGCTTCTGGAAGCAGCACAAGTACACGAGTTTTAAGTACACGATGGGTGGCCAGCAGCTTCCGTTCTGTACAGGCTGTGTGGAGGTCGTATGAAGCACTCAACAGGCACTTTGAAAATGCTGCAGAAGACCAAACAAGAAACAGCAAAGAGAGACAAACTTACAGAGGCCTGGCACGTCGTATGCAAAGCAAGGAATTCCTGTGTGACCTTGGACTCATGTATGATGCACTGTCTGAACTTGCAACCCTATCTCAGCAACTCCAGGCCCATTCAACCACACTCTTGAGAGCAAACCAGCTTCTGAAGCGCACCATCAGAGTGCTGGCAACATTCAAAGACACCCCAGGAGAGAAAACAGAGGAGGCACTGACAGCACTGGGTTTGGGACATTTGGGATCAGTTCCCCTGGAGTCAAATGCAAAGCTCACACCAATCAATGCAAAGCAGTTCCTCCAAAGTCTGATCAACAACATGGAGAAGCGCCTCTCATTTGAAGGTGAAATGCTTCTTGATCTCAATGTTCTGGATACAGGAAACTGGCCATCAACACCTGGCATACGGCATGGTGAGACACAGGTAAAGCGACTGTGCAGGCAGTTCAATCTTTGTGAAGCGCAAGCAGTTAATGGTATGAGAGATTTCCTTGAGCACCCAGACAGTGAGCCTGAAAGCCTAAAGCCACTCATACGATGCATGCAGACCATCCCTTGCAGCACTGCCGAATGTGAAAGGGGCTTCAGTCTCATGAACAATATATGCACGGACAAGAGATCTACACTGTTGTTGTCCAATGTCAGTCATTTGATGATGATCAGCATCAATGGGCCCCCTGTACAGTGATGCCGGTAACGCGATACTAAGTATCGCGATACTCTAATCTGATTACTTTTCCCAGTAACGAGTATTCTATCGCGATACTATTTCCAAATCAGTAATCTGATTAAAGTTACTTATTCGAGTGACTGTGCGTTACTATTGCGTTACTACCTCATAACTTAGGCTAAATGCAGTATTTCTTTGTAATGTTCGATAGTAAACAAACATTTATTGCTTTTCTCGCGTCTTGGGGAGTGACGTCAGTGATCACGTTTTCAACACGAGGTGCAGCAGAATCGCTCACGTGTATCACCACGCTGATTGCACAGTGTAAACAGAAGCGTATAATGGAGCGAGAACAGAGATATGCGTTAAATAGCTGGAAATATAGGGATTATTTTGAGTTTGTGTCAGCAAAGGATGACAAGAACATAAATGTTCGTTGTACACTCTGTGCTGGAAAGAAAATATTGTCCTGTGGTAAAACCACAACATCAAATTTAAAGAAACATTTGGAATCTCTGCACAGCACAGTCAAGCTCGCGGAGAAAGTCCCAGAGACCGCGGCCTCGACTTCTGCGGGAGGTCCCACACCGCTCAAGCAACAAAAGCTGGACTTCAGTAGGCCTACAAAATCACAACCTGTAAGTGTGGGAGAGTTGAATAAATTGGTCGGGCGGTATGTTGTAGAGGAAATGCTGCCCATAAACACAGTTGACTCGCCCTCTTTCCGTGCCATCATTAACAAGATCCCCACTACTACCAATGCCGAGCTACCTCACAGAACATCTTTTTCTTCGTACTTGGAGAAGGAGTATGCAGAGATGGAAAAACATCTGAAGGCTGCGCTGAACGAGGTCGACTATGTGTCAACTACAGCGGACATTTGGACAGCTAACAATAGGAGCTATATGGGAGTAACGCTCCACTGGATTAGTAGATCCACATTAGACCGCAACAAGGCTGCATTGGCGTGTAGGAGAATCCGCGGTAGACACACGTATGATGTTATTGGTGCAGAAATCGAAAACATTCACTCTTCATATGGACTAATCAACAAAGTAGTAGCAACAGTGACAGATAATGGATCTAACTTTGTCAAGGCATTTCAAGTCTATCAGCCTGCTGTCACAGAGTCCGATGATGAGACGGTGGAGGAGGCCACGGATGATGTCACTTTTTTAGATGTGTCAGAAATCCTATCAGCTGAGGATGATAGTGATGGCCAGCTGATTCTTCCCCCGCACCAAAGGTGTGCTTCACATACCCTCAACCTTATTTCTACAAGTGATGTGGAGAAGTACATCACTTCCAAACCAGAGAGCAAGGCTGTGTATAGGAGCAGCACAGCAAAATGCACAGCTCTCTGGACGAAAGCAAGCCGATCTACCGTTGCGTCAGAAACGGTGGAGGAGGTTAACAAAAGAAAGCTCCTGGTACCGACATCCACAAGGTGGAATTCCTTTTACGAAGCCATAAAGAGAATCGCAGAAATCCCCATGAATGAGCTGACTACTCTGTGCAACAAGCTGGGAGTGAAGTGCTTCAAAGACCAGGAGTACCAGTACCTGCATGAGTACTGTACCGTCATGAAGCCTCTAACTATAGCACTGGATATCCTACAAGGTGACTGTCCGTATGGGACTTTACTGCCCACACTTGAAGTCCTGATGCAGAAGACCCTTGCTGTGAAAGACACCCTATCCAAGATGACTGCAGGCCTTCCAGATGCCATAGTGCAGGTATGCTATGTTGTTCCATCTTAAAGATAAATAAATACATTTTCATTGCACTATTCATGAACATGGAGCAGAGTCACACCATACTGCAGTATGTAGGTTGTCAGTTGCACAAACTAATTGCATACATAATTAGTAAATAAAGGTATAAATAATAGACCTTATAGGCTACAACTAGATAATAATAAACATATCAAATTATATCTTTCAGGCTATCCAGACTCGTTTTGCCAGTGTGCTGGACAACAAAGATGCCCTTCTCGCAGCTGCTAGTTGTCCAAAATTCAAACTCCGATGGCTGAGAGATGAAGGTAGGAGGGAGCAAGTAAAGGAGCTTCTCACAGCAGAATGTCGCAAAACTGCTCCTGCAGCACAGAGCCCTGCCAGTGTACCCACCACGACTGCCAACCAAGGCGAGATGGACTTTTTTGCTTTTGAGGCGGAGCCAGAGGAGACCTACTCGGCAGAAAAGGAAGTCATGGACTACTTGAGGTCAGGGCATGAGCTTCAGATTCTGAATCAGTATCCAAACATTAAGAACATTTTCTTGAAGTATAACACTCCAACCCCATCTAGCGCTCCTGTAGAGCGGCTCTTTAGTCTGGGAGGTTTGGTGCTCACGCCTAGAAGGAACAGACTTTCTGACAAGAGGTTTGAGAAGCTTCTGTTAATGAGATACAACCACTGGTTTACTCGCCCCTTTCCACTGTTTCACTCATAGTGTGTTCATGGCCTCCATAGCGTGTTCATGGCCTCCATAGCGTGTTCATGGCCTCCATAGCGTGTTCATGGCCTCCTTCCAGTCTTGACAGCTGAGTTCACTCTTCATTGATAAACTCAGACTCACCCAGTTTAGGATTAGGATTATATTAGGATCATATCTGAATGGTCAGGGTAGGTTTTAGGTTTTGTGAAACCACTCCTTGCTAGTTACTGTGTTAAATAAAGATTATATTTATTTTATTGTTTAAAAACAAGTATTTATGTTGGGTGAGGCAAAGAAAGACTCTTTATTTTGTTGTTTTAAGTTATTGTTTAAAGTTTAATTATGTAATTTAAGTTACTGTTAAAATAAAGTGAGTTTTGGCAAAACCAGTTTTCATTTTTATGTTGCGGGGGGGGGGGGGGGGGGGGTCGGGTGCCTAGGCAGCTGCCAATAGTAACTAAAAAAGTAACTAGTAATCTAACTTAGTTACTTTTTAAATCAAGTAATCAGTAAAGTAACTAGATTACTTTTTAAAGGAGTAATCAGTAATCAGTAATCAGAATACTTTTTCAAAGTAACTGTGGCAACACTGCCCCTGTAAGGCTTTTTGAGCCAAGGAAGTACATCACAACATGGTTGAGAAGCCATCGTTCTGCCACACAAGCAAGGAGGCAATGCAAACCTCAGATGGCCGAGTACAAGCATATTTGGAAAGCTTTGTAGACTACCAGGCTGTTTGTTTTTTTCTTATTTGAAGCGTTTGACTTGTAGCAGTTCTTGTAGCAGTTCTTGTGGCAGTTCTTGTAGCAGTTCTTGTGGCAGTTCTTGTAACAGTTCTTTCTTTCTTGCATTTAAGCTGAGAGTACATACTGTAGTGATGGTGATTAACACTAAACAGTAGAAAATCAGTCCACCCCCCTGCTGTAAATGCCATTGGTTGTTAAAGTCTTGTTTTGTTTATAATAAATTGAAATGTTTGTAAACACATAACCAGTCGTTCAGAATGCTCTCATATATGTGTAGATGCATACTGTATGCATAAGTGAGTATGGTGGTGCTTATGGGGTGTCGCTACGGGACGGGTGTCGCTCCAGGACACGTCGCTCTGGGACGGGTGAGCATGAAGCTGGGAGGGAACAATCACAGTATACCCACTAGAAAAAACTAGACTACACCACTGCTCAGGGTCAACATAAAACAATACATACAATACATGAGAACGGCTAAGACAGTGAAGATAAATAAATAAAAACAAAGTCAACAAAGTCATCTGTCTGCTACCAATTGGTACAGATATTGTCTCACTAAAGCAAACAGAAAGGGTGTGATGTTGTCTCAAATACAAGGAGTGAACAGTTCCAATTTACCTCACCTCTCGGTTAGTTGTAACACTGCGTAAGGTGATTGTGATTGTGAAAGAGAATGCAGGTAGCAGACAGCTACAAAACACACAACACCTCTTGGACATATGGGAGCTCAAGCTCTTGGACATATGGGACATATGGGCATATGGGCGTCCGACTAAAACCACAGCTCGAGAAAACATCAAAATGCTGATACATTCAACATGTTCAGTCACAAGTTGCGCGACCTGGGATTTCATTGAACCAGTGTGCAGTGCCATTTAAATATGAAAATGTTTATATTGTATGAAGTGGAGGGCCGGTCATTACTAATATCTCACTAGCCAATGTCCCTGTGATGTTGGTTCTTGTTTGATTCTAACTGTATTATCTGTGACATGCCAACTTCAAACATGTGTGATGCATGTAATGAGATAGGTTAGATAGGAAAAGGTTACAAATAGAACCTATTTGATAAAATAAAAAAAGGTTCTATAAATTACTTTGTTGCACCTCAATGTAGCCTTAAAGTATTCTGAAGAACCTTTTATGGCCTTGTGTGAACTCGCAAACTTTGCTCAATGCAACAATGCCTGCCAGCACTTAGCGTGCCACAGAGAGATATACTGCAACACTGATTATCGTTGTTGTGTTGTTTATTTCAAATTAATTAAAACTCAAACCCTTGGTGAAAATGTAATCCTGTTTACCCCATGTTTTGTTTTTATTTAATTGGTTCTGTAATGAACCTCAGTGGAGTCTCAGTTCTAGTTTCTGCATCAATAGAGCACATTTACACACACACACTCATTAGCCACCAGACACATAGTAACGCCCAGGTGGCATCTGGGGGTCAGAATGGACTTATGAGCATCCCCAAGGGGGCAATTATCACACCCGCTCACTATGTTCATTATGACCACTGAGTGTCAACAGTAGCCTTAGGTCTATGTCTACGGAACTGTATAATGCAATGAAGGATGTTGAAGGGCAAAGTGTACACCATTAAAATGTATTTGAAATAAACAACACAACAACGATAATCAGTGTTGCAGTATATCTCTCTGTGGCACGCTAAGTGCTGGCAGGCATTGTTGCATTGAGCAAAGTTTGCGAGTTCACGCACGGCCATAAAAGGTTCTTCAGAATACTTTACACGTGGCAACCCGTGTCTCTGCATGTCTCGCTGACATTTCAACATGGATGTCAGACCACCATCTCAAGCTCAATCTTAACAAGGCCGAGCTCCTCTTAATCCCCGGGAAAGCCTGCCCTCTCCAAGACTTCTCCATCACAGTGGAGAACTCTACTGTAACCCCCTCCCTAACAGCCAAGAACCTTGGAGTGATCCTGGACAACCGACTATCCTGTGCGGAGAACATTGCAGCAACGGCTCGCTCCTGCAGATTCTTCCTTTACAACATCAGAAGGATACGACCATTCCTCACCAGAGAAGCAGCGCAACTCTTGACCCAGGCTCTGGTCATCTCCCGCCTTGATTACTGCAACATACTCCTGGCTGGGCTCCCCGCCTCCGCCATCAGACCTCTGCAGCTCATCCAGAACGCTGCTGCCTGTCTGGTGTTCAACCTCCCCAAATACTCTCATGTCACCCCTCTCCTTCGCACCCTGCACTGGCTCCCGATAGCAGCTCGCATCAGATTCAAGACCCTGGTGCTTGCTTACCAGGGAGCTAAAGGGGCAGCCCCTGCCTACCTGAAGGAAATGGTCACCCCCCAAACTCCAGCCTGTTCACTCCGCTCCTCCACCTCGGCTGGCCGACTGGCCCCACCACCTCTACACCAACACGGCAGTCATGCAGCCCGATCACGTCTCTTCACGACACTGGCTCCCTGCTGGTGGAATGAGCTTCCCACGGCTGTCAGAACTGCAGAGTCACTACCCATCTTCCGTCGTAGACTACCCCTCCTGAGACATCTACTGCCCCCCAGCACTGCGTCTCCTGAAGACACCCGCTTTTCCCCTCTACTGTGTCCCTAAAAACTTCAATTGCCCCCCTTGTACTGTTTCTCTGTTTCTCCAGTGTCTAAATATAAAAAATAAAAATAAACTAGGTTTAGAAGAAGGTGATAGAAGAAGGTGATAGAAGAAGGTTTTTCCTTCTATCAATGGCCCCGGGCCTGAGCTGGATTACTCTTCCTGCTACGACTGGTGGATTGATGATTCACTTGCTTAGTATTCAAATGTATTGATTGTAAGTCGCTTTGGAATAAGGCGTCTGCTAAATGCCAAAAATTTAAATGTCAAATGCAAAAGACATTTAATTTCTGTTGGTGTTATTTTGAGGGTGTAGACAGTGATTCAATGTGTTTTGGCAATCCTTTACAATAACAGGAAAACACTGTAGATTAATACAATACACACTGTATACACCTAGCATAATGAACAACTCAGACATAAGAAAATCAAGATCTTCCACATTTGTTGAAAATTCTCCACACGTTTTATTTATACTCAAACCATGTTCAAGTAGACAGACAGTTTTGAGTGGACAGTTTTGTAAATGTTGTAAGTGTTAGGATGAGTGGAAGTGATAGTTCTCTTCATTTCCTTCCTTTCCTTCACATTTTGTACGGTCTGGTTTTCATTGAGTAACAGCTAATACAATTAAATAAACTCTCACTGCAGACACAGTAGGATATTTATAGCTATCAAGGTTATAGAAAATGATCAGACAGACATCTATGAGGATATCAGGCTAGCAAGGTCAGTATTCTCTTTTAAATCTCTTCTTAAAACTCATGTTTATAGACTAGCCTTTAACTGATACTCTACTTTTTTTTTTGTGCTATATCAATAAAGTGTATTCTATTATTATAAGTATAATTATTATAATGAGTATTTTTTGCATATATTGCTTTGTTAAGATAGCAACATAGAGATGGGATAATAATAATAATATTTTAAGTATTATTATATTAAACGTTGTGGTTGTTGTTGTTGTCGTCGTTGTTATGACCACTATTATTATTATTATTATCATTATCCTATATGTCTAAGCCTACTATGAAAGAAAAACATAAACAAGAGAGTTTTCAGAAACATAGCTTTTTACTTATATTTTTAGCCATAATGTTATCATTGGCCAGAAGGGGAGGCAGCAGCCCGTGGAGGGCTCTGAATCGTCGACCTTCTTTGTCTTCTTGGTCTTCTTGCTTTTCCTTTTGAGCTTAGCCCAGAAAGACAGCTTTGCTTTGGGGGCAGCAGGTGCTGTCATTTCGGGCACAGACTGAGTCTGTCATGTCCATGTTTCCGTGGACATTTTCAAACTAAGAAGAGAATGTCCTGACAGAATTATTATTATCATCATCATCATGAAGTACTTTATTGCAGCATGATACAGTTTATAAATAGGAGTGACTGTCTTTTGTTCTCCAAACATTGAGGAAGGTGAAAGCCGAAAGGCATCTGTTTGGCTGCTGCTGTTATTGTTACATGTAAACAAGTATCAATGATAAAAACAAAACAGACATGAGTCGTTATCTATGCTTTGCACACATCCTTTATTGCAATCAGGATAACAAAGTGTCAACTTTATTGCATTTTAAATATCTAATTAAATGAACTTTTATCTCTTTTGTTCTGATACCGTAAATGACTGGATTCAAAGAAGTAGGAACAAGAAGATACATTAAGCTTGTTAAGACACGCACATCAGGGGGGATAGTACTAACCCTATACCCAGTAAATGCAACCAAAACACTTCCATAGGCAACACAGATGACCATTATATGAGAACTGCAGGTTTGGATGGCTTTTTGGCGTGAATCTCCTGAGGATGACCGAAATATATTGAAAAAAATCAGTATATAAGAAAACGCTATGAAAATACAGTCAATAGTTGGTATACAGAAAGCCACAACCCCTGCTATGTAGTTTCGGAAAACATCACCACATGACACACTAACCACTATTGTATGCTCACAGAAGCAGTGGTAGAGGTTTTGATAAGCAAAATGTGAGCGGTCCAAACAAACCAACCATTGCAACGATAATCATAGTATTTCTAGTAACAAACACAGAAGTAAAAACAAGTGAATTTTTCAGATTCATGTAATCATTGTAGCGTAAAGGGACACAGATGGCTACATAGCGATCTATTGCCATCCCGAGTAAGATTGTGGATTGAAAAGTTCCACAGTAGTGAATGCAAAACATCTGAACGAGACATTCCTCTCGAGAAATAATATTTCTGCTGTGCTGAATAAGAAGCTGAATAACATCCTTGGTAAAAACATAACTGGGAGAGCAATATTAATTAAGAAAATATTAATTCAACTGAAGATACTGCAGGGTGATGTGTTTATAATGATAGTAATTCACATCATTTTCATTGTGATGAGGTAGGACATTTGGACTTTCCTGCTGATCTAAAGCTTTACTGGCTTCTGTTAAACTGCATTTTGAGAGGTGTGGGATCTGTGATGACAATGCTCTCTGTTTGGCAGGATCACAAGGCAATTCCTTGTTTCTGTTGGACTCCCAGGAGGTCTCCTTCACACTTAATTTTTTTTCTCTTGGCAGGGGCCAACATAGGCCCTGTGGTTTCACTCTTGCCCCTCTTTCTCTTCCCAGGGCTGGGTTCAAAGAGGATCTGAACCTTAGTCTTTGAGGGCAAGTTGAGCAAACGAGGCCTTTGTGGGTTGTTAACTGGAGAAAAGTAGTCCTCAAACGCTCCATCATCTTCATTGGGACAGGAAGAAGCATTCACTGAGCCCCTTGAGAGAGCAAAGGACCGTGCGGACAGAGATGCAGAAATACTACAAGCATCTTTATTTGTGGTTGATTTTGATTTACTTTCTATGGGGGACTGCACTGTATGTTTTTTGTTGACTGATGGTAATCCTTTTGAGAGAGCAAAGGACCGTGCGGACAGAGATGCAGAAATACTACAAGCATCTTTATTTGTGGTTGATTTACTTTCTATGGAGGACTGCACTGTATGTTTTTTGTTGACTGATGGTAATCCTTTTGCTTTGTTACTTCTGCTTGATCGTCTTGAGTTTCCTGGAACAGCCATGTCAAAGGTAAACACACTCTTGCTACCATCAGGACTCTCTGAAGAAATTTGTTTCTTGACTCCAGCTCTTTTGATTTTGGTCAACCTTGGCTTTTTGTCTTGTTTTATGCCTTCGTCTTCAGCTGATAAAGCAGGGAAAGGAATTGGATCTAATGATTTTGGTCTCGACACATCACTGCAAGGTGACAACCACTGGTCGTTCTTGTGCAGGGATTTTCCAGGACAGTTGTCACTAGTGTCTTCTTGTTGCTTCTTTCCATCTTTCCTCTTTGAGCAACGCTGAGCACCAACATATGGGTCATCAGAATCCGTATCTGCATGGACAAAATATGAGAATAAGTGAAGTAATATAGGTTAATTCTAACCAGTCATTTTAATCAATCATCAAACTCATCTCCCATTAGGTAAGTATTACAGATTAGACCAAGAACAATCCAAAGCAGAGAATCAACAAAGGATTCCCAAGTCCTTACCCAGCTGGGAGATGTGTGATGGTGTATTCCCAAGAGAAGGCTCGAGTTCAGGTGATAATCTGGACTCTGCCATCTCTGAAGCTGAGAGAATGCATTGATTAGAGTCACAGCAAGCAAACAGATTTCAGCCCCAGCACGGTGAGCAGCAGCAGCAACAGCAGCACCACGGGCTGGGACCAGCTCAGCAAAACCAACCTGTACATCCGCGGGTTGCCCCCGGCAACCACCGACCTGGATCTAGTCAAACTCTGCCAGCCGTATGGCAAGATCGTATCGGCTAAGGCCATCCTTGATAAGACAACAAATAAATGTAAAGGCTATGGGTTTGTGGACTTTGACAGTCCAGCAGCAGCCCTGAAGGCAGTCCATGCCCTGAAGACGAGTGGAATACAAGCTCAGATGGCTAAGCAGCAGGAGCAGGACCCTACCAACCTCTACATCTCCAACCTGCCCCTGTCAGTGGACGAGCAGGAGCTGGAGAGCCTGCTGAGGCCCTTCGGCCAGGTCATCTCCACCCGCGTCCTCAGGGACTACAGTGGGAACAGCAGAGGGGTGGGCTTCGCCAGGATGGAGTCCACAGAGAAGTGCAACGCAGTGATCTCCCACTTCAATGGGAAGTTTATCAAGATGGTGCCAGGAACTTTGGCGCCCCCTGAGCCCCTGCTCTGTAAGTTTGCTGATGGTCAGAGGAAGAGGCACAGTCACAGTCTGTTTGTCCCCAACGGACGGACATGGCCCAGGGAGGCGGAGCTGCGACTGGGTGGGATGACTCTGGCCTATGATCCATCCTCAGCCGCTATGCAGAATGGGTATTACGCGTCTCCGTACACCCTGACTAACAGGATGATGGCTCAGACGGCCATGTCTCCTTATATGTCTCCTGTCTCCTGTCTCCACCTACCAGGTGCAGAATCATTCTTGGATGGCCCATCAGCCTTACATTATGCAACACCCGGCAGCTGTGATGTCGCCCTCTGTGGACCACACCATGTCAATGCAGCCTACCGCCATGATGACACAGCAGATGGGCCATCTCTCACTGGGGAACAGCGGCGCGTACATTCCTGCTAACACAGCCATGCAAGGAGCCTACATCCCCCAGTATTCCCACATGCAGGCACAGGCTTCAGACACATGCAATAGTGAGTCCGTCGAGGTCGCCAGCTTGTAAGGTAACGTCTCTATGACCATATAAGGACAGACAGCAAGGTAACGTCTCTATGACCATAATATTATATTATAAGGACAGAAGACTTCCGACAGGGCCGTTTTGAGCAGCGCCGGTATCTCCACATTGGTGAAAACGCAGAAATATCCATCTCACAGCCCAGCTACCATGTCTGAAGCCAAGTCCACAGAGTCCCTGGGTTCACAGCAGGGTCCAGAGATGGTGGCAGTGAAGTTGGAGGACTGCAGTCAACCACTGGAACATAATGTGTTAGTGAAAGAGGAAGAAGAAGAAATGATGGTGGCTGGAAGAGAGGAAGAGGAGGAAAAAGCTATGATGGTGAAAGAAGAAATAGAAGAGGAAGTGGAGGAGAAAGATTGCCCCCGGCAACCACCGACCTGGATCTAGTCAAACTCTGCCAGCCGTATGGCAAGATCGTATCGGCTAAGGCCATCCTTGATAAGACAACAAATAAATGTAAAGGCTATGGGTTTGTGGACTTTGACAGTCCAGCAGCAGCCCTGAAGGCAGTCCATGCCCTGAAGACGAGTGGAATACAAGCTCAGATGGCTAAGCAGCAGGAGCAGGACCCTACCAACCTCTACATCTCCAACCTGCCCCTGTCAGTGGACGAGCAGGAGCTGGAGAGCCTGCTGAGGCCCTTCGGCCAGGTCATCTCCACCCGCGTCCTCAGGGACTACAGTGGGAACAGCAGAGGGGTGGGCTTCGCCAGGATGGAGTCCACAGAGAAGTGCAACGCAGTGATCTCCCACTTCAATGGGAAGTTTATCAAGATGGTGCCAGGAACTTTGGCGCCCCCTGAGCCCCTGCTCTGTAAGTTTGCTGATGGTCAGAGGAAGAGGCACAGTCACAGTCCGTTTGTCCCCAACGGACGGACATGGCCCAGGGAGGCGGAGCTGCGACTGGGTGGGATGACTCTGGCCTATGATCCATCCTCAGCCGCTATGCAGAATGGGTATTACGCGTCTCCGTACACCCTGACTAACAGGATGATGGCTCAGACGGCCATGTCTCCTTATATGTCTCCTGTCTCCTGTCTCCACCTACCAGGTGCAGAATCATTCTTGGATGGCCCATCAGCCTTACATTATGCAACACCCGGCAGCTGTGATGTCGCCCTCTGTGGACCACACCATGTCAATGCAGCCTACCGCCATGATGACACAGCAGATGGGCCATCTCTCACTGGGGAACAGCGGCGCGTACATTCCTGCTAACACAGCCATGCAAGGAGCCTACATCCCCCAGTATTCCCACATGCAGGCACAGGCTTCAGACACATGCAATAGTGAGTCCGTCGAGGTCGCCAGCTTGTAAGGTAACGTCTCTATGACCATATAAGGACAGACAGCAAGGTAACGTCTCTATGACCATAATATTATATTATAAGGACAGAAGACTTCCGACAGGGCCGTTTTGAGCAGCGCCGGTATCTCCACATTGGTGAAAACGCAGAAATATCCATCTCACAGCCCAGCTACCATGTCTGAAGCCAAGTCCACAGAGTCCCTGGGTTCACAGCAGGGTCCAGAGATGGTGGCAGTGAAGTTGGAGGACTGCAATAACGTATCGTTGGGGGACATGAAAAAAAAAAATCTAGAACAACAAGGCTGCGTTCGTAAATTCGCTGTGGAATCTGATCACTGAGTACACTGGTCTACTTGCACTGGTACCATTGCTTACTGTATGTAGTCGTCTTTGTAGTGGTTTGGGGGAATACTACAGTTTGTCATATGACTGTACAGCACAGTATATAAGACGAGTATATAAGGCAAGTATTTTTGTGCTGGTGGGTGTGGTCCGACCAATTGGGGTGGGCCTGTCTGGGCCAAAAATGCCAGGGCCTAATTTTTGTCCCAGTCCAGCCCTGTTACCGGTTGAGTTGGTTTTGGAGTACTGGCATTATCCTGGCTGGGCAGACTCTTGGTGCTGTGATGTCTAGTTGCTGTCAAATAAGGAATCTCCGCTTTGTCTCTTTGAAGTTGCTGCTGCTGATGTGAATATGATGTTTGCTGGTTGAATTTTCTTTAGGTCTATGGATGCATCTTAGGCCGGCTTTACACCGCAGGTCGTAATGCCTAGTTCCGATTTGGTGCCTTTTAAAGATTTTTTTGAACGCCTGCTGTCATGTCTATGATTGCCACGCCCCTCAGGCCAGTTCATTCTGTGTGCCACGCAGTTCATTCTGTGTGCCACGCCCCTCAGGCCAGGGAATTCTGTAATAAAGCGTGCTGGAGTGAAGACCTGAAGTTCGACGTGTCGTCCCCAGTTATTAACTATTGATTAGATTCTGCAAGGTCTAGTACAGATTCAACATTGGCGACGAGGAGAAACATGCATTTGTAATTACAAGAATCAAGTTTAGCTAGTTAGTATGGAGAAAACCGGGATCCAACATTTCGCATGCTACACAGAGCCAGCCACGCTAGGTCCGAGATGGAAGCGTTGGCTAACTTCGTTCGAGCTATATGCGGACGGAAAAGGGCTCATCTTGGATGACGATTCACATAATACGACAAAGCAAAGGAGACGTGCACTATTACTACATCTAGCTGGACCAGACGTTCAGGATGTTTTTTCAACTTTACCGGACAACGGTGATGCAACGGACTACGTGAAGACGGTCGAGGCTTTGAACGCATACTTCGTGCCCCAAGTCAACACAGCGCTAGCAAGGTACGCGTTTCAAAAGATGCACCAGAAACCAGGTGAGACAGTGCAGCAATTTGCTACACGCCTGAGACAAGCTGTGAGAGACTGTGGATATGGGGGAGATTCTGATAACCAGATACGGGATGCAATTCTAAGCAAAGGAACATCAGAGTATCTGCGTAGGAAGCTTTTGGAAGAGGGTCGTGTATTGACATTAGCAGTCACAATGGAAATAGCTGCTCGTTGTGAGAGCATCGAGGAGCAAATGGCTGACATGTCATGCACAACGACCGGAGCTACATCGGAGACTGTTAACCGAGTTGATCACAATGAAAAAAAGGGATGGCAAAACTGGAACGAGAAAGGTAAACCGAACAGAGACAATAGAAGTGATGGAAAGTGTTACAGATGTGGAAATTCTGATCACATTGGCCGAGATCCAAAATGCCCCGCACGTGGCGTGACATGCCACAAGTGTCAGGGTAAAGATCATTTTGCAAAGGTGTGCCGCACTAAAGGTGAGAAAGTGAAACAGAAAGTTAACAATGTAGAAGAAGAGGAATACTTTGCATTTGCCATTAATGACAATCACATGTCAGAGAGACTAGATTTCTGTGTGGGGGGAGTGAATATGAAAATGCTCATTGACTCTGGCGCAACAATCAATGTGATGGGAGAAAATGTGTGGGAAAATGTGAAAGCAGAACACATTAAGTGTCATTCCTATGTCCCTAAGACAGAGAGGAAATTGTACTCATATTGTTCCAGTGAACCATTAACTGTAGGGTTGCCACCCGTACCTTGAAATACGGAATCGCTCCTTATTTGACAGTTAAAAGATGCGTTCCGTTTTGAACCAATACGGAACGCTGTTTGTTCCGTATTTTCAATCCACCCGCATTGCGTGATTCCTCCAATATATCTTACTGTAGCGCTGGGCAATATCAGTGTTTCCTCTATATGCATTGATTCGTGGCAGCCCGCACTGCAATCGAGACTGATCGCTCTCAACAGGCGCGCAGCGCGAGGCGAAAACAAAACAGTTTTGTGATTGGTCCGAATTTCGCGGGACATTTGGATTTCAGGAAATCGCCTGTCGCCCGTCCCTTTAATCCCGTATCCTAATCGAAAATGCAACATCATCAGCGACGACTGTGGGTTATTGCATTTACTGCTGTTCTCTGGTTCATGTTCTTATACCAGTGCTCAGTATAGAGTATTTTAAATTGGAGTGACTGCAGGAACAGGTGCTCTGTGGAGCTCATGAGGAGCTGCTGATCACTCTCAACTTTGAGCTGTCCTGTTCAGAGTTTTACTCCATTGTTTTGAAAGACAAACAGCTGCTCAGTGCTGCAAGGAGTGATCAGAAGTACACTTGGAAAAAGAAATACACACAGTGAGGAAGAGAGAGAGAGGTGTTAACTGTTTTCACAGGAAAAATAAGTAACACAATGAGGAGAAGAGAGAGAGCTCAACTGCTAAACCCTGTCTACTGCTGCACATGATTGAATGATGACTGTTGAATGTTTTGTAGTTTTATAGTTTCATAAATTATTATTTGCACAACCATTGTTGCACTATATTTGAAAGTGGCAAAGCTTTGTTTAATTGTAAGTTATTGAGTTAAGTTATGGTGCATATACTGTATGCTAATGCTTTTTGTTTAATACATTTTGTATTAAGATACGTTCAGTCAGTGTTAATAAAGCACTTGAAACTTTAAGTATGAATCTAAATGCTTTATTGAAACAATGTTTAACTTATGATTTACTAGCACTGGGGCCCCCACCCCGCCCTTGGGCCCGTGGTGGTCGTGGTCCCGAGGAGCGGGGCCCCTACTGCGAGGGGTGTCCCTTATTTCTCTGACTGAAAGGTGGCAACCCTAATTAACTGTCAAGGGTGCATTTACATGTAATGTGTCAATAGGAAACAAAACTGAACATGCAGAATTCATTGTAATCAGGGGGAAAGGTGAACCATTGCTGGGAAAAGACACAGCGATGAGACTGGGCGTCCTGAGAATAGGTGCCGACATTGCTGCTGTCACAGAGACAAAGCAAACACTCCAACAACAATACCCTGAAGTGTTCAGTGGAGTCGGGAAACTAAAAACAAGACAAGTTAGTCTACACATTAACCCAGAGGTTAAACCAGTAGCCCAGCCACTCAGGCGAATTCCATTTCACCTCCGGGGGGCAGTAGAGTCCAGAATAAAAGAATTGGAGAATTTAGACATTATTGAACCAGTGAATGGGCCCACCCCGTGGGTGAATCCGGTCGTAATTGTCCCAAAACCTGGAAACGATGTCCGACTCTGCCTGGATATGAGACGGGCCAACGAAGCCATAGTGAGGGAACGCTTCCCAATCCCCACTGTGGATGAGCTACTCCAAGGGATGAATGGCTCGACCATATTCAGCAAGTTAGACTTGAAATGGGGCTACCACCAACTCGAACTGACTCCTGAATCGCGTGAGATCACCACGTTCGCTGTGCACAACGGCGTGTACAGGTACAAAAGACTGTTGTTCGGTGTATCATCTGCTAGCGAGCAATACCAGCACGAGATAGCCAATACCTTGGCTGGAATTGAAGGGGTTGAAAACATATCCGATGACGTGATCATACATGCACGTGACCAAGCCATGCACGACAAACGACTGCACGCCGTTATGGCGAGACTCAGAGAAGCAGGATTGACACTAAATCCAGAGAAGTGTCAGTTCAACATGGACAGACTAATTTTCATGGGAATTCTGTTGTCAGAGAAGGGCATTGGTCCAACAGAAGAGAGGGTGCGAGCTGTGACAGAAGCACGGGAGCCAGAGAGCCACACGGAGGTGCGTAGTTTCCTGGGGCTGGTCGGATACAGCAGCAGATTTATCCCTCAGTTTGCTACAATGTCAGAGCCACTGAGACGCCTGACAAGGAAGGACACGCCATTCATATTCGGGCCAGACCAGAAGCAAGCATTCAGTGCTCTTAAAGCAGCGCTCGCCAGAGCGACCACTCTTGCTTATTTCGACAAGGACGCGCCGACGCAGGTAATAGCTGATGATAGGGCAGCTGAGAGACACTGTAAAGCCTGCCACGGATGTCAGATAGTGGCTAGACCTGACCCACCTGAACCGCTGAGACCCACACCGCTACCTGATGGACCCTGGCGGGATGTCGCCATTGACCTACTGGGGCCTCTCCCGTCCAACCACTCCATTTTAGTGGTAGTAGACTATTTCAGCCGGTATTATGAATATGACGTCATGACCACAACCACATCAGAAAAGGTCATAGACAGTCTGGAGTCAATATTCAGTCGACATGGACTGCCAGTCACAATCAAGACTAACAATGGACCCCAGTTCAGATCTGAACAATTTAGACTGTACTGTGAGGAAAACGGCATCACACACATCAAAACCACACCGAAGTACGCTCAGGCCAACGGAGAAGTTGGGCGTCAGAACGCGTCACTGATGAAGAGGATTCGGATTGCTCAATCAGAGGGACTGGATTGGAAAAAGGAACTGAGAAAATATGTGACAATCTACAGGAGCATCGTCCATCCATCCACAGGTAAAAGCCCTGCCGAACTGCTTTTCAACCGAGAGATGAGAGGAAAGCTACCGGAACTGATTGAAGTGAACACAGATCAGGAAGTGTGTGACCGTGACGCTGAGCAGAAGGCAAAGAGTAAGCTGTATGCTGATACACGCAGAGGAGCACAGCAGTCAGAGGTCAGTGTCGGTGACACTGTTCTCCTGAAACAGGACAAAACTGACAAGTTCTCTACCACATTCAACGCGACACCACACAAGATCATCAGTAGGGCCGGAAACAAAGTGGTAGTGGAATCGCCAACAGGAGCACGGTATTCGAGGAACACCACCTTTGTTAAGAGATACGAAGGAAAAGGACTGAAACAAGGGACATTCCAAGAAGAGGAGGACACACAGGAAACTGAGGACACAGAAATCAGAGAGGCAACAGAAGAACACACACACGCCACTGATAATCAGAGTCCACAAGCTGAACATAACTATGACACACGAATACAGACAGGCCGCAAAGGATCAAGCGAACACCCAGTAGACTGTCTGACTATGTTTTGAAGTGAAGAGGATTCTCAATGTGTTAAAAAAAAAAAATTAAAAAAAAAAGAAGAGTTGTACAATGTAATGATACACTGATTTTGAATTTACAGGAAATAATTTGGAAGATACAGTGATTTATAATAATAAGAAAAAAATGTTACCTGATGTTATACCAGCTGACCATTAAGAAGTGTCAAAGGATATTTTGATAATTACTGAAATATGATTTAGTATGCAATTTAGCTACATTAAGGTTAGTATAATCATCAGCTGTGTTTGTTGGTTAGTAAGAGTTTAATGCCAAGAAAAAGGGGGATGTCATGTCTATGATTGCCACGCCCCTCAGGCCAGTTCATTCTGTGTGCCACGCCCCTCAGGCCAGGGAATTCTGTAATAAAGCGTGCTGGAGTGAAGACCTGAAGTTCGACGTGTCGTCCCCAGTTATTAACTATTGATTAGATTCTGCAAGGTCTAGTACAGATTCAACACCTGCTTACACCTACTTTTTCAAATGACCCATATCTGATACCTGTGCTTACACTGGTAACATTTATAACGACCAGCATGCGACCCCGCATGCGTACATCGAAAAACGAAAGTAAACAGACAGCCGGGACTTGCAATGGACGCAAACGAGACAGAAATTATAATCCCTTTATATATTATAATAGTGAAAATGCCACCGCTCATCCATGATCAGACTTTGCTGAGCTGCTGGAACTGAAGTATCAATAGAGTGCAAAATAACAGCATCCGCACACTCAAACATTGTGCAAAAAAACATAGTCTATTGCGAGCTTTCGGTCATAGACCTTCTTCAGGCATATATATTATAATATAAAGCCATTGCTTTCCGAAGTATGTTTAGAGGTCTGCAAGATATTGCACACATTTTAAGGTGGAGAAGAAAGAGCACTTCACTGTTGAAGTGAGTGAAACTCACATCAAACATCATCAAAATGCGAAGTCCGTCGTATTTTCAATGACGTGCAAATCAGAATTGAGCGTTATATGCGACCTGCCTGCTTAGACCGCAGTCGAAATGACACATCAGATTTGTATCTGATTGAGGCCGGCATGATATTGAGGCCTGAATATCATGCCGGCCTCAATCAGATACGAATCTGATGTGTGTGAGTCTTCGCCTTTTGATATCAGATTCAATGTGCCTTTTTACTGCTTACACCTACATGTTACATATCCGATCTGTGCCACATGAGAAAACATTTGAGCAAAAAATCGGAATTGTGTCACTTGTGGTTTCTCGGTTTAAAAAATTGGAAACCGTCCATCCCTAATTCCCTATTTTTAATAAAACTGCTTTCATTTTGTGTCATTTCAGGCCAACAATGATAGAAAGTTGCAAAGCAATTACAATGTCCGATCTGAGGCAGGTATTACCGAAGGCTATCTTTGAAACCTGCTTCTCTGGTGAAGGTTTGTTCATATTCTCAATGATGGTCTCTAACGTTTATACCTTTTACCTTTTTCTATACATTTTTTATACCTACTTTGTGTCTCATTAATGTTGTAGTGATTGGAAGCAATCATTGTTATCTGAATAAAGTGATTATTTGTTAGGGTTAACATTGACATTATAGTTCTGCTGTCTTTCAGTTTCTCTGGATGGCATGTGCTGCAGTCTGTATGAGTTGGTTCCTACTCAGGCTGGCGACACGTCTCTCTCGCTGCTCACCCATGAGCTGAAGGAGAATGATCTGGTGAGATATTTTAGCTCACTGGCAGGTTGAGGACAATTCATTCTCCATGTATCATTTTCATAGTTGCCTTATGCTGTTACATCTTTTAATTCCATCTACTCATTTATTTCTGCAGGCCCTCATTATACAACTGAATGATAGTGGTTTTCTTATACTATTACATTCTTCTCACTTTCTTTCATATGAAGGTAAGACAATACGGTGTATTATTGAGGCATATTGTGGGCAAACATATTTTGGTCAGTAATGGCCTTAATCAAGCCATATTCTGTGTACTGGTTTACATTCAGGACTGTTGATTGCATAATGTACTGAATTTGGTTTATATGCAGACTAGTTTTATTGCTATGGAAATATACTGTAATTGCCTTCACTCCAGATGCTGGGTCCAATAAGCCAGAAGTACTGCAAGGCATGTTTGTATTTCAAGACTCCAGAGCTGTACCAAGAGGTAATACGGTCAAGTGTGATTTCATGATTGTATATTCATATTTTTTTATTAGCCTGTTCCTGAGGAGTAGCACCTCTTTAAAACATTATGTTTTGTAAGTATTCTATTAGATAATTACTCACTTGGTACTTGCATATCTGTCAAATATATTAACTTATCTTATCATTATATATTTTTTGCCACAGAGACCAAGATTTCACGGAAAAAGTCCTCTCTCTCACCAGAAGTAATTCAGGTCCTCCCAGCGTTGAACTATGCAGAAATGGAGGTGGAAAAGTGTCCCCCTGACCAAAGTGGGGAGCTATGTGATCTATTGGAGCAGCATATTCAGAGCTATGCTGCTCTTATACAGCCTGGACTAGCAAGCAGTCCATCCAGGGAGGCAAGCATCTTTCCAGATCAGTATGATGTGCCTGATGCCGTCAAATACCTCTACTCTGCCCCAAAGTGGACTGAGGCGGAATGGCTACGCCTCCAGTCTTACCAGCACCAGCCCGTATCCTTTCAGCTCTCTGTGTCTAGGGCCGTAGAGGTCCTGGCAGCTGGACGAGAGGAGCGAGGAGATGATCCAGATGATGATGTCTACTACTGTCTGTCATCTCCAGAGGGATCCCCAAGAACTCCAGTTAGTTTGTGTCCCGAGGGGCAGCCAGAGGTGGAGGGGCAGCCAGAGAGGGAGGGGCAGCCAGAGGGGGAGTCCCCAGGCGATGCTGACACAGCTGTAGACATTAGTCATAAACCAGATGTGGAAGTAGACAATTTGCATCTGAACAAGGTGCAAGAGGAGGTACTCTCAGATCTTTCCCAGCCTGTGATGTCCACAGAGGGCTTTGCGGTACCTGGGACGACAGTGGCGACCAAACCAGACTGTCTTGCAGAGATAACAAATGTCTCAACTTCACCTACATCAGATGACCTCCCAACAGAGTTAGATGTTTCCAATACTACTACTGAGAGAACTGCAGTAGTTGCTGTGTCTGTGGATGAGAGCCCCAGCATGATCAATGCAGAATCAGCCATTGAGCACTCTGGTTTCCAGACCTCCAGTTTAACACCAGCCAAATTACAGGTGGAAGATGCAAGTTCTCCTAATGGAGAATGTGACAGGACCAACCAGCCCCCTGACCCCCCAGAGGTCAGTCAACCCTGTAAATCTGACTGGAGGAAGCTGCCAAGGCGCCGTCGTGGAAAGTCTAAAAGGGTCAAAGTCAAAGAGAAAGGATCAGATAAGGAAGGAAGTTTGCTTTTACCTCGTGTCCACCGACTGAAGAAGACAAGGGGCTATCATGGGAAGTATACAAAAATCTTGAGGTCTGCAGTGGTCAAAGAGAATGAACCAGATGAGAAGGAAAGTGTGCTTTTAACTCACGTCCTGGTCAAAGAGAATGAACCAGACGAGAAGGAAAGTGTGCTTGTAACTCAGGTCCACCCTCAGAAGAAGAAGACAGAACGGTGGGACTTGAAGGCAATCATCACCAAATGTGGTAGGATCTTTGTCCCGCATGGTTCTGATGTCATTGCTAAGGATAGAGTCTTTGATAGATGTGGCCAGAGCCATAGATCATGAACAGTGTGCTGAAGAAATGATGGTTGAAGCTTCTTTACAAGTCCCCCAGCCCATGGACATGGGAAATGGACCTGACTCTACCATAGAGATGGAAAAAAGAAATGGAACACTTACAAAGACAATGGATGGATTAAACCACCCCCAAAACATACAATTCATAGAGGATATTTCCAAACAGACTATGTTGAAAAAGTCAGATGGCAATAATGATTCACCCATCGAGATGTCAGACACTAAGAACCATTCACCAGAGGTCAACATGGCTCCAGCAGACAGGAAGGCTTCTCATGCATCAGAGCATGGGCAGAAAACAGACAGTGATTATCCTTCCAAAGAAAAACACACAAAAAAGAGTAAATATGTTGCAATATCCCTTAGTAAATTAAAGACAGTTCTTTCAAGAGGGGGAAAGAGGAAACCATCGCCTACAGTTTCGGAAGATCAGATGTTACCATTAGCTACAGCAACCCCAGAGCCGCCACACAAAATAGGCAAGGCTGATACAGGCCTGGAGAAGTTGGAAAGTGTTCAATTGAGTAACTTCAGCATAACCAGCACGGACATGAACAATGGCACTGATGGAGTTGCAGAGACAATGCCATTAGATCCATATCTTGCAAAAGTGTTAGGCCTGGTTCCTAAGGGGTTGCAAAATGAGGCCCAAAAAAATCCTGAAATTGTTTTTCAATTAAGGAAAGAGACTCCAAGCACACTGGACCAGGACAGAACTCAAGCCATGTCAGACGAAATGTCTCAGGCTTTGCCTAGCACACCTTCAACAACCCAGGTCCATCCAGGGAGGCAAGCATCTTTCCAGATCAGTATGATGTGCCTGATGCCGTCAAATACCTCTACTCTGCCCCAAAGCGGACTGAGGCGGAATGGCTACGCCTCCAGTCTTACCAGCACCAGCCCGTATCCTTTCAGCTCTCTGTGTCTAGGGCCGTAGAGGTCCTGGCAGCTGGACGAGAGGAGCGAGGAGATGATCCAGATGATGATGTCTACTACTGTCTGTCATCTCCAGAGGGATCCCCAAGAACTCCAGTTAGTTTGTGTCCCGAGGGGCAGCCAGAGGTGGAGGGGCAGCCAGAGAGGGAGGGGCAGCCAGAGGGGGAGTCCCCAGGCGATGCTGACACAGCTGTAGACATTAGTTATAAACCAGATGTGGAAGTAGACAATTTGCATCTGAACAAGGTGCAAGAGGAGGTACTCTCACATCTTTCCCAGCCTGTGATGTCCACAGAGGGCTTTGCGATACCTGGGACGACAGTGGCGACCAAACCAGACTGTCTTGCAGAGATAACAAATGTCTCAACTTCACCTACATCAGATGACCTCCCAACAGAGTTAGATGTTTCCAATACTACTACTGAGAGAACTGCAGTAGTTGCTGTGTCTGTGGATGAGAGCCCCAGCATGATCAATGCAGAATCAGCCATTGAGCACTCTGGTTTCCAGACCTCCAGTTTAACACCAGCCAAATTACAGGTGGAAGATGCAAGTTCTCCTAATGGAGAATGTGACAGGACCAACCAGCCCCCTGACCCCCCAGAGGTCAGTCAACCCTGTAAATCTGACTGGAGGAAGCTGCCAAGGCGCCGTCGTGGAAAGTCTAAAAGGGTCAAAGTCAAAGAGAAAGGATCAGATAAGGAAGGAAGTTTGCTTTTACCTCGTGTCCACCGACTGAAGAAGACAAGGGGCTATCATGGGAAGTATACAAAAATCTTGAGGTCTGCAGTGGTCAAAGAGAATGAACCAGATGAGAAGGAAAGTGTGCTTTTAACTCAGGTCCTGGTCAAAGAGAATGAACCAGACGAGAAGGAAAGTGTGCTTGTAACTCAGGTCCACCCTCAGAAGAAGAAGACAGAACGGTGGGACTTGAAGGCAATCATCACCAAATGTGGTAGGATCTTTGTCCCGCATGGTTCTGATGTCATTGCTAAGGATAGAGTCTTTGATAGATGTGGCCAGAGCCATAGATCATGAACAGTGTGCTGAAGAAATGATGGTTGAAGCTTCTTTACAAGTCCCCCAGCCCATGGACATGGGAAATGGACCTGACTCTACCATAGAGATGGAAAAAAGAAATGGAACACTTACAAAGACAATGGATGGATTAAACCACCCCCAAAACATACAATTCATAGAGGATATTTCCAAACAGACTATGTTGAAAAAGTCAGATGGCAATAATGATTCACCCATCGAGATGTCAGACACTAAGAACCATTCACCAGAGGTCAACATGGCTCCAGCAGACAGGAAGGCTTCTCATGCATCAGAGCATGGGCAGAAAACAGACAGTGATTATCCTTCCAAAGAAAAACACACAAAAAAGAGTAAATATGTTGCAATATCCCTTAGTAAATTAAAGACAGTTCTTTCAAGAGGGGGAAAGAGGAAACCATCGCCTACAGTTTCGGAAGATCAGATGTTACCATTAGCTACAGCAACCCCAGAGCCGCCACACAAAATAGGCAAGGCTGATACAGGCCTGGAGAAGTTGGAAAGTGTTCAATTGAGTAACTTCAGCATAACCAGCACGGACATGAACAATGGCACTGATGGAGTTGCAGAGACAATGCCATTAGATCCATATCTTGCAAAAGTGTTAGGCCTGGTTCCTAAGGGGTTGCAAAATGAGGCCCAAAAAAATCCTGAAATTGTTTTTCAATTAAGGAAAGAGACTCCAAGCACACTGGACCAGGACAGAACTCAAGCCATGTCAGACGAAATGTCTCAGGCTTTGCCTAGCACACCTTCAACAACCCAGGTCCATCCAGGGAGGCAAGCATCTTTCCAGATCAGTATGATGTGCCTGATGCCGTCAAATACCTCTACTCTGCCCCAAAGCGGACTGAGGCGGAATGGCTACGCCTCCAGTCTTACCAGCACCAGCCCGTATCCTTTCAGCTCTCTGTGTCTAGGGCCGTAGAGGTCCTGGCAGCTGGACGAGAGGAGCGAGGAGATGATCCAGATGATGATGTCTACTACTGTCTGTCATCTCCAGAGGGATCCCCAAGAACTCCAGTTAGTTTGTGTCCCGAGGGGCAGCCAGAGGTGGAGGGGCAGCCAGAGAGGGAGGGGCAGCCAGAGGGGGAGTCCCCAGGCGATGCTGACACAGCTGTAGACATTAGTCATAAACCAGATGTGGAAGTAGACAATTTGCATCTGAACAAGGTGCAAGAGGAGGTACTCTCAGATCTTTCCCAGCCTGTGATGTCCACAGAGGGCTTTGCGATACCTGGGACGACAGTGGCGACCAAACCAGACTGTCTTGCAGAGATAACAAATGTCTCAACTTCACCTACATCAGATGACCTCCCAACAGAGTTAGATGTTTCCAATACTACTACTGAGAGAACTGCAGTAGTTGCTGTGTCTGTGGATGAGAGCCCCAGCATGATCAATGCAGAATCAGCCATTGAGCACTCTGGTTTCCAGACCTCCAGTTTAACACCAGCCAAATTACAGGTGGAAGATGCAAGTTCTCCTAATGGAGAATGTGACAGGACCAACCAGCCCCCTGACCCCCCAGAGGTCAGTCAACCCTGTAAATCTGACTGGAGGAAGCTGCCAAGGCGCCGTCGTGGAAAGTCTAAAAGGGTCAAAGTCAAAGAGAAAGGATCAGATAAGGAAGGAAGTTTGCTTTTACCTCGTGTCCACCGACTGAAGAAGACAAGGGGCTATCATGGGAAGTATACAAAAATCTTGAGGTCTGCAGTGGTCAAAGAGAATGAACCAGATGAGAAGGAAAGTGTGCTTTTAACTCAGGTCCTGGTCAAAGAGAATGAACCAGACGAGAAGGAAAGTGTGCTTGTAACTCAGGTCCACCCTCAGAAGAAGAAGACAGAACGGTGGGACTTGAAGGCAATCATCACCAAATGTGGTAGGATCTTTGTCCCGCATGGTTCTGATGTCATTGCTAAGGATAGAGTCTTTGATAGATGTGGCCAGAGCCATAGATCATGAACAGTGTGCTGAAGAAATGATGGTTGAAGCTTCTTTACAAGTCCCCCAGCCCATGGACATGGGAAATGGACCTGACTCTACCATAGAGATGGAAAAAAGAAATGGAACACTTACAAAGACAATGGATGGATTAAACCACCCCCAAAACATACAATTCATAGAGGATATTTCCAAACAGACTATGTTGAAAAAGTCAGATGGCAATAATGATTCACCCATCGAGATGTCAGACACTAAGAACCATTCACCAGAGGTCAACATGGCTCCAGCAGACAGGAAGGCTTCTCATGCATCAGAGCATGGGCAGAAAACAGACAGTGATTATCCTTCCAAAGAAAAACACACAAAAAAGAGTAAATATGTTGCAATATCCCTTAGTAAATTAAAGACAGTTCTTTCAAGAGGGGGAAAGAGGAAACCATCGCCTACAGTTTCGGAAGATCAGATGTTACCATTAGCTACAGCAACCCCAGAGCCGCCACACAAAATAGGCAAGGCTGATACAGGCCTGGAGAAGTTGGAAAGTGTTCAATTGAGTAACTTCAGCATAACCAGCACGGACATGAACAATGGCACTGATGGAGTTGCAGAGACAATGCCATTAGATCCATATCTTGCAAAAGTGTTAGGCCTGGTTCCTAAGGGGTTGCAAAATGAGGCCCAAAAAAATCCTGAAATTGTTTTTCAATTAAGGAAAGAGACTCCAAGCACACTGGACCAGGACAGAACTCAAGCCATGTCAGACGAAATGTCTCAGGCTTTGCCTAGCACACCTTCAACAACCCAGGTCCATCCAGGGAGGCAAGCATCTTTCCAGATCAGTATGATGTGCCTGATGCCGTCAAATACCTCTACTCTGCCCCAAAGCGGACTGAGGCGGAATGGCTACGCCTCCAGTCTTACCAGCACCAGCCCGTATCCTTTCAGCTCTCTGTGTCTAGGGCCGTAGAGGTCCTGGCAGCTGGACGAGAGGAGCGAGGAGATGATCCAGATGATGATGTCTACTACTGTCTGTCATCTCCAGAGGGATCCCCAAGAACTCCAGTTAGTTTGTGTCCCGAGGGGCAGCCAGAGGTGGAGGGGCAGCCAGAGAGGGAGGGGCAGCCAGAGGGGGAGTCCCCAGGCGATGCTGACACAGCTGTAGACATTAGTCATAAACCAGATGTGGAAGTAGACAATTTGCATCTGAACAAGGTGCAAGAGGAGGTACTCTCAGATCTTTCCCAGCCTGTGATGTCCACAGAGGGCTTTGCGATACCTGGGACGACAGTGGCGACCAAACCAGACTGTCTTGCAGAGATAACAAATGTCTCAACTTCACCTACATCAGATGACCTCCCAACAGAGTTAGATGTTTCCAATACTACTACTGAGAGAACTGCAGTAGTTGCTGTGTCTGTGGATGAGAGCCCCAGCATGATCAATGCAGAATCAGCCATTGAGCACTCTGGTTTCCAGACCTCCAGTTTAACACCAGCCAAATTACAGGTGGAAGATGCAAGTTCTCCTAATGGAGAATGTGACAGGACCAACCAGCCCCCTGACCCCCCAGAGGTCAGTCAACCCTGTAAATCTGACTGGAGGAAGCTGCCAAGGCGCCGTCGTGGAAAGTCTAAAAGGGTCAAAGTCAAAGAGAAAGGATCAGATAAGGAAGGAAGTTTGCTTTTACCTCGTGTCCACCGACTGAAGAAGACAAGGGGCTATCATGGGAAGTATACAAAAATCTTGAGGTCTGCAGTGGTCAAAGAGAATGAACCAGATGAGAAGGAAAGTGTGCTTTTAACTCAGGTCCTGGTCAAAGAGAATGAACCAGACGAGAAGGAAAGTGTGCTTGTAACTCAGGTCCACCCTCAGAAGAAGAAGACAGAACGGTGGGACTTGAAGGCAATCATCACCAAATGTGGTAGGATCTTTGTCCCGCATGGTTCTGATGTCATTGCTAAGGATAGAGTCTTTGATAGATGTGGCCAGAGCCATAGATCATGAACAGTGTGCTGAAGAAATGATGGTTGAAGCTTCTTTACAAGTCCCCCAGCCCATGGACATGGGAAATGGACCTGACTCTACCATAGAGATGGAAAAAAGAAATGGAACACTTACAAAGACAATGGATGGATTAAACCACCCCCAAAACATACAATTCATAGAGGATATTTCCAAACAGACTATGTTGAAAAAGTCAGATGGCAATAATGATTCACCCATCGAGATGTCAGACACTAAGAACCATTCACCAGAGGTCAACATGGCTCCAGCAGACAGGAAGGCTTCTCATGCATCAGAGCATGGGCAGAAAACAGACAGTGATTATCCTTCCAAAGAAAAACACACAAAAAAGAGTAAATATGTTGCAATATCCCTTAGTAAATTAAAGACAGTTCTTTCAAGAGGGGGAAAGAGGAAACCATCGCCTACAGTTTCGGAAGATCAGATGTTACCATTAGCTACAGCAACCCCAGAGCCGCCACACAAAATAGGCAAGGCTGATACAGGCCTGGAGAAGTTGGAAAGTGTTCAATTGAGTAACTTCAGCATAACCAGCACGGACATGAACAATGGCACTGATGGAGTTGCAGAGACAATGCCATTAGATCCATATCTTGCAAAAGTGTTAGGCCTGGTTCCTAAGGGGTTGCAAAATGAGGCCCAAAAAAATCCTGAAATTGTTTTTCAATTAAGGAAAGAGACTCCAAGCACACTGGACCAGGACAGAACTCAAGCCATGTCAGACGAAATGTCTCAGGCTTTGCCTAGCACACCTTCAACAACCCAGGTCCATCCAGGGAGGCAAGCATCTTTCCAGATCAGTATGATGTGCCTGATGCCGTCAAATACCTCTACTCTGCCCCAAAGCGGACTGAGGCGGAATGGCTACGCCTCCAGTCTTACCAGCACCAGCCCGTATCCTTTCAGCTCTCTGTGTCTAGGGCCGTAGAGGTCCTGGCAGCTGGACGAGAGGAGCGAGGAGATGATCCAGATGATGATGTCTACTACTGTCTGTCATCTCCAGAGGGATCCCCAAGAACTCCAGTTAGTTTGTGTCCCGAGGGGCAGCCAGAGGTGGAGGGGCAGCCAGAGAGGGAGGGGCAGCCAGAGGGGGAGTCCCCAGGCGATGCTGACACAGCTGTAGACATTAGTCATAAACCAGATGTGGAAGTAGACAATTTGCATCTGAACAAGGTGCAAGAGGAGGTACTCTCAGATCTTTCCCAGCCTGTGATGTCCACAGAGGGCTTTGCGATACCTGGGACGACAGTGGCGACCAAACCAGACTGTCTTGCAGAGATAACAAATGTCTCAACTTCACCTACATCAGATGACCTCCCAACAGAGTTAGATGTTTCCAATACTACTACTGAGAGAACTGCAGTAGTTGCTGTGTCTGTGGATGAGAGCCCCAGCATGATCAATGCAGAATCAGCCATTGAGCACTCTGGTTTCCAGACCTCCAGTTTAACACCAGCCAAATTACAGGTGGAAGATGCAAGTTCTCCTAATGGAGAATGTGACAGGACCAACCAGCCCCCTGACCCCCCAGAGGTCAGTCAACCCTGTAAATCTGACTGGAGGAAGCTGCCAAGGCGCCGTCGTGGAAAGTCTAAAAGGGTCAAAGTCAAAGAGAAAGGATCAGATAAGGAAGGAAGTTTGCTTTTACCTCGTGTCCACCGACTGAAGAAGACAAGGGGCTATCATGGGAAGTATACAAAAATCTTGAGGTCTGCAGTGGTCAAAGAGAATGAACCAGATGAGAAGGAAAGTGTGCTTTTAACTCAGGTCCTGGTCAAAGAGAATGAACCAGACGAGAAGGAAAGTGTGCTTGTAACTCAGGTCCACCCTCAGAAGAAGAAGACAGAACGGTGGGACTTGAAGGCAATCATCACCAAATGTGGTAGGATCTTTGTCCCGCATGGTTCTGATGTCATTGCTAAGGATAGAGTCTTTGATAGATGTGGCCAGAGCCATAGATCATGAACAGTGTGCTGAAGAAATGATGGTTGAAGCTTCTTTACAAGTCCCCCAGCCCATGGACATGGGAAATGGACCTGACTCTACCATAGAGATGGAAAAAAGAAATGGAACACTTACAAAGACAATGGATGGATTAAACCACCCCCAAAACATACAATTCATAGAGGATATTTCCAAACAGACTATGTTGAAAAAGTCAGATGGCAATAATGATTCACCCATCGAGATGTCAGACACTAAGAACCATTCACCAGAGGTCAACATGGCTCCAGCAGACAGGAAGGCTTCTCATGCATCAGAGCATGGGCAGAAAACAGACAGTGATTATCCTTCCAAAGAAAAACACACAAAAAAGAGTAAATATGTTGCAATATCCCTTAGTAAATTAAAGACAGTTCTTTCAAGAGGGGGAAAGAGGAAACCATCGCCTACAGTTTCGGAAGATCAGATGTTACCATTAGCTACAGCAACCCCAGAGCCGCCACACAAAATAGGCAAGGCTGATACAGGCCTGGAGAAGTTGGAAAGTGTTCAATTGAGTAACTTCAGCATAACCAGCACGGACATGAACAATGGCACTGATGGAGTTGCAGAGACAATGCCATTAGATCCATATCTTGCAAAAGTGTTAGGCCTGGTTCCTAAGGGGTTGCAAAATGAGGCCCAAAAAAATCCTGAAATTGTTTTTCAATTAAGGAAAGAGACTCCAAGCACACTGGACCAGGACAGAACTCAAGCCATGTCAGACGAAATGTCTCAGGCTTTGCCTAGCACACCTTCAACAACCCAGGTCCATCCAGGGAGGCAAGCATCTTTCCAGATCAGTATGATGTGCCTGATGCCGTCAAATACCTCTACTCTGCCCCAAAGCGGACTGAGGCGGAATGGCTACGCCTCCAGTCTTACCAGCACCAGCCCGTATCCTTTCAGCTCTCTGTGTCTAGGGCCGTAGAGGTCCTGGCAGCTGGACGAGAGGAGCGAGGAGATGATCCAGATGATGATGTCTACTACTGTCTGTCATCTCCAGAGGGATCCCCAAGAACTCCAGTTAGTTTGTGTCCCGAGGGGCAGCCAGAGGTGGAGGGGCAGCCAGAGAGGGAGGGGCAGCCAGAGGGGGAGTCCCCAGGCGATGCTGACACAGCTGTAGACATTAGTCATAAACCAGATGTGGAAGTAGACAATTTGCATCTGAACAAGGTGCAAGAGGAGGTACTCTCAGATCTTTCCCAGCCTGTGATGTCCACAGAGGGCTTTGCGATACCTGGGACGACAGTGGCGACCAAACCAGACTGTCTTGCAGAGATAACAAATGTCTCAACTTCACCTACATCAGATGACCTCCCAACAGAGTTAGATGTTTCCAATACTACTACTGAGAGAACTGCAGTAGTTGCTGTGTCTGTGGATGAGAGCCCCAGCATGATCAATGCAGAATCAGCCATTGAGCACTCTGGTTTCCAGACCTCCAGTTTAACACCAGCCAAATTACAGGTGGAAGATGCAAGTTCTCCTAATGGAGAATGTGACAGGACCAACCAGCCCCCTGACCCCCCAGAGGTCAGTCAACCCTGTAAATCTGACTGGAGGAAGCTGCCAAGGCGCCGTCGTGGAAAGTCTAAAAGGGTCAAAGTCAAAGAGAAAGGATCAGATAAGGAAGGAAGTTTGCTTGTACCTCGTGTCCACCGACTGAAGAAGACAAGGGGCTATCATGGGAAGTATACAAAAATCTTGAGGTCTGCAGTGGTCAAAGAGAATGAACCAGATGAGAAGGAAAGTGTGCTTTTAACTCAGGTCCTGGTCAAAGAGAATGAACCAGACGAGAAGGAAAGTGTGCTTGTAACTCAGGTCCACCCTCAGAAGAAGAAGACAGAACGGTGGGACTTGAAGGCAATCATCACCAAATGTGGTAGGATCTTTGTCCCGCATGGTTCTGATGTCATTGCTAAGGATAGAGTCTTTGATAGATGTGGCCAGAGCCATAGATCATGAACAGTGTGCTGAAGAAATGATGGTTGAAGCTTCTTTACAAGTCCCCCAGCCCATGGACATGGGAAATGGACCTGACTCTACCATAGAGATGGAAAAAAGAAATGGAACACTTACAAAGACAATGGATGGATTAAACCACCCCCAAAACATACAATTCATAGAGGATATTTCCAAACAGACTATGTTGAAAAAGTCAGATGGCAATAATGATTCACCCATCGAGATGTCAGACACTAAGAACCATTCACCAGAGGTCAACATGGCTCCAGCAGACAGGAAGGCTTCTCATGCATCAGAGCATGGGCAGAAAACAGACAGTGATTATCCTTCCAAAGAAAAACACACAAAAAAGAGTAAATATGTTGCAATATCCCTTAGTAAATTAAAGACAGTTCTTTCAAGAGGGGGAAAGAGGAAACCATCGCCTACAGTTTCGGAAGATCAGATGTTACCATTAGCTACAGCAACCCCAGAGCCGCCACACAAAATAGGCAAGGCTGATACAGGCCTGGAGAAGTTGGAAAGTGTTCAATTGAGTAACTTCAGCATAACCAGCACGGACATGAACAATGGCACTGATGGAGTTGCAGAGACAATGCCATTAGATCCATATCTTGCAAAAGTGTTAGGCCTGGTTCCTAAGGGGTTGCAAAATGAGGCCCAAAAAAATCCTGAAATTGTTTTTCAATTAAGGAAAGAGACTCCAAGCACACTGGACCAGGACAGAACTCAAGCCATGTCAGACGAAATGTCTCAGGCTTTGCCTAGCACACCTTCAACAACCCAGGTCCATCCAGGGAGGCAAGCATCTTTCCAGATCAGTATGATGTGCCTGATGCCGTCAAATACCTCTACTCTGCCCCAAAGCGGACTGAGGCGGAATGGCTACGCCTCCAGTCTTACCAGCACCAGCCCGTATCCTTTCAGCTCTCTGTGTCTAGGGCCGTAGAGGTCCTGGCAGCTGGACGAGAGGAGCGAGGAGATGATCCAGATGATGATGTCTACTACTGTCTGTCATCTCCAGAGGGATCCCCAAGAACTCCAGTTAGTTTGTGTCCCGAGGGGCAGCCAGAGGTGGAGGGGCAGCCAGAGAGGGAGGGGCAGCCAGAGGGGGAGTCCCCAGGCGATGCTGACACAGCTGTAGACATTAGTCATAAACCAGATGTGGAAGTAGACAATTTGCATCTGAACAAGGTGCAAGAGGAGGTACTCTCAGATCTTTCCCAGCCTGTGATGTCCACAGAGGGCTTTGCGATACCTGGGACGACAGTGGCGACCAAACCAGACTGTCTTGCAGAGATAACAAATGTCTCAACTTCACCTACATCAGATGACCTCCCAACAGAGTTAGATGTTTCCAATACTACTACTGAGAGAACTGCAGTAGTTGCTGTGTCTGTGGATGAGAGCCCCAGCATGATCAATGCAGAATCAGCCATTGAGCACTCTGGTTTCCAGACCTCCAGTTTAACACCAGCCAAATTACAGGTGGAAGATGCAAGTTCTCCTAATGGAGAATGTGACAGGACCAACCAGCCCCCTGACCCCCCAGAGGTCAGTCAACCCTGTAAATCTGACTGGAGGAAGCTGCCAAGGCGCCGTCGTGGAAAGTCTAAAAGGGTCAAAGTCAAAGAGAAAGGATCAGATAAGGAAGGAAGTTTGCTTTTACCTCGTGTCCACCGACTGAAGAAGACAAGGGGCTATCATGGGAAGTATACAAAAATCTTGAGGTCTGCAGTGGTCAAAGAGAATGAACCAGATGAGAAGGAAAGTGTGCTTTTAACTCAGGTCCTGGTCAAAGAGAATGAACCAGACGAGAAGGAAAGTGTGCTTGTAACTCAGGTCCACCCTCAGAAGAAGAAGACAGAACGGTGGGACTTGAAGGCAATCATCACCAAATGTGGTAGGATCTTTGTCCCGCATGGTTCTGATGTCATTGCTAAGGATAGAGTCTTTGATAGATGTGGCCAGAGCCATAGATCATGAACAGTGTGCTGAAGAAATGATGGTTGAAGCTTCTTTACAAGTCCCCCAGCCCATGGACATGGGAAATGGACCTGACTCTACCATAGAGATGGAAAAAAGAAATGGAACACTTACAAAGACAATGGATGGATTAAACCACCCCCAAAACATACAATTCATAGAGGATATTTCCAAACAGACTATGTTGAAAAAGTCAGATGGCAATAATGATTCACCCATCGAGATGTCAGACACTAAGAACCATTCACCAGAGGTCAACATGGCTCCAGCAGACAGGAAGGCTTCTCATGCATCAGAGCATGGGCAGAAAACAGACAGTGATTATCCTTCCAAAGAAAAACACACAAAAAAGAGTAAATATGTTGCAATATCCCTTAGTAAATTAAAGACAGTTCTTTCAAGAGGGGGAAAGAGGAAACCATCGCCTACAGTTTCGGAAGATCAGATGTTACCATTAGCTACAGCAACCCCAGAGCCGCCACACAAAATAGGCAAGGCTGATACAGGCCTGGAGAAGTTGGAAAGTGTTCAATTGAGTAACTTCAGCATAACCAGCACGGACATGAACAATGGCACTGATGGAGTTGCAGAGACAATGCCATTAGATCCATATCTTGCAAAAGTGTTAGGCCTGGTTCCTAAGGGGTTGCAAAATGAGGCCCCAAAAAATCCTGAAATTGTTTTTCAATTAAGGAAAGAGACTCCAAGCACACTGGACCAGGACAGAACTCAAGCCATGTCAGACGAAATGTCTCAGGCTTTGCCTAGCACACCTTCAACAACCCAGGTCCATCCAGGGAGGCAAGCATCTTTCCAGATCAGTATGATGTGCCTGATGCCGTCAAATACCTCTACTCTGCCCCAAAGCGGACTGAGGCGGAATGGCTACGCCTCCAGTCTTACCAGCACCAGCCCGTATCCTTTCAGCTCTCTGTGTCTAGGGCCGTAGAGGTCCTGGCAGCTGGACGAGAGGAGCGAGGAGATGATCCAGATGATGATGTCTACTACTGTCTGTCATCTCCAGAGGGATCCCCAAGAACTCCAGTTAGTTTGTGTCCCGAGGGGCAGCCAGAGGTGGAGGGGCAGCCAGAGAGGGAGGGGCAGCCAGAGGGGGAGTCCCCAGGCGATGCTGACACAGCTGTAGACATTAGTCATAAACCAGATGTGGAAGTAGACAATTTGCATCTGAACAAGGTGCAAGAGGAGGTACTCTCAGATCTTTCCCAGCCTGTGATGTCCACAGAGGGCTTTGCGATACCTGGGACGACAGTGGCGACCAAACCAGACTGTCTTGCAGAGATAACAAATGTCTCAACTTCACCTACATCAGATGACCTCCCAACAGAGTTAGATGTTTCCAATACTACTACTGAGAGAACTGCAGTAGTTGCTGTGTCTGTGGATGAGAGCCCCAGCATGATCAATGCAGAATCAGCCATTGAGCACTCTGGTTTCCAGACCTCCAGTTTAACACCAGCCAAATTACAGGTGGAAGATGCAAGTTCTCCTAATGGAGAATGTGACAGGACCAACCAGCCCCCTGACCCCCCGGAGGTCAGTCAACCCTGTAAATCTGACTGGAGGAAGCTGCCAAGGCGCCGTCGTGGAAAGTCTAAAAGGGTCAAAGTCAAAGAGAAAGGATCAGATAAGGAAGGAAGTTTGCTTTTACCTCGTGTCCACCGACTGAAGAAGACAAGGGGCTATCATGGGAAGTATACAAAAATCTTGAGGTCTGCAGTGGTCAAAGAGAATGAACCAGATGAGAAGGAAAGTGTGCTTTTAACTCAGGTCCTGGTCAAAGAGAATGAACCAGACGAGAAGGAAAGTGTGCTTGTAACTCAGGTCCACCCTCAGAAGAAGAAGACAGAACGGTGGGACTTGAAGGCAATCATCACCAAATGTGGTAGGATCTTTGTCCCGCATGGTTCTGATGTCATTGCTAAGGATAGAGTCTTTGATAGATGTGGCCAGAGCCATAGATCATGAACAGTGTGCTGAAGAAATGATGGTTGAAGCTTCTTTACAAGTCCCCCAGCCCATGGACATGGGAAATGGACCTGACTCTACCATAGAGATGGAAAAAAGAAATGGAACACTTACAAAGACAATGGATGGATTAAACCACCCCCAAAACATACAATTCATAGAGGATATTTCCAAACAGACTATGTTGAAAAAGTCAGATGGCAATAATGATTCACCCATCGAGATGTCAGACACTAAGAACCATTCACCAGAGGTCAACATGGCTCCAGCAGACAGGAAGGCTTCTCATGCATCAGAGCATGGGCAGAAAACAGACAGTGATTATCCTTCCAAAGAAAAACACACAAAAAAGAGTAAATATGTTGCAATATCCCTTAGTAAATTAAAGACAGTTCTTTCAAGAGGGGGAAAGAGGAAACCATCGCCTACAGTTTCGGAAGATCAGATGTTACCATTAGCTACAGCAACCCCAGAGCCGCCACACAAAATAGGCAAGGCTGATACAGGCCTGGAGAAGTTGGAAAGTGTTCAATTGAGTAACTTCAGCATAACCAGCACGGACATGAACAATGGCACTGATGGAGTTGCAGAGACAATGCCATTAGATCCATATCTTGCAAAAGTGTTAGGCCTGGTTCCTAAGGGGTTGCCAAATGAGGCCCAAAAAAATCCTGAAATTGTTTTTCAATTAAGGAAAGAGACTCCAAGCACACTGGACCAGGACAGAACTCAAGCCATGTCAGACGAAATGTCTCAGGCTTTGCCTAGCACACCTTCAACAACCCAGGTCCATCCAGGGAGGCAAGCATCTTTCCAGATCAGTATGATGTGCCTGATGCCGTCAAATACCTCTACTCTGCCCCAAAGCGGACTGAGGCGGAATGGCTACGCCTCCAGTCTTACCAGCACCAGCCCGTATCCTTTCAGCTCTCTGTGTCTAGGGCCGTAGAGGTCCTGGCAGCTGGACGAGAGGAGCGAGGAGATGATCCAGATGATGATGTCTACTACTGTCTGTCATCTCCAGAGGGATCCCCAAGAACTCCAGTTAGTTTGTGTCCCGAGGGGCAGCCAGAGGTGGAGGGGCAGCCAGAGAGGGAGGGGCAGCCAGAGGGGGAGTCCCCAGGCGATGCTGACACAGCTGTAGACATTAGTCATAAACCAGATGTGGAAGTAGACAATTTGCATCTGAACAAGGTGCAAGAGGAGGTACTCTCAGATCTTTCCCAGCCTGTGATGTCCACAGAGGGCTTTGCGATACCTGGGACGACAGTGGCGACCAAACCAGACTGTCTTGCAGAGATAACAAATGTCTCAACTTCACCTACATCAGATGACCTCCCAACAGAGTTAGATGTTTCCAATACTACTACTGAGAGAACTGCAGTAGTTGCTGTGTCTGTGGATGAGAGCCCCAGCATGATCAATGCAGAATCAGCCATTGAGCACTCTGGTTTCCAGACCTCCAGTTTAACACCAGCCAAATTACAGGTGGAAGATGCAAGTTCTCCTAATGGAGAATGTGACAGGACCAACCAGCCCCCTGACCCCCCAGAGGTCAGTCAACCCTGTAAATCTGACTGGAGGAAGCTGCCAAGGCGCCGTCGTGGAAAGTCTAAAAGGGTCAAAGTCAAAGAGAAAGGATCAGATAAGGAAGGAAGTTTGCTTTTACCTCGTGTCCACCGACTGAAGAAGACAAGGGGCTATCATGGGAAGTATACAAAAATCTTGAGGTCTGCAGTGGTCAAAGAGAATGAACCAGATGAGAAGGAAAGTGTGCTTTTAACTCAGGTCCTGGTCAAAGAGAATGAACCAGACGAGAAGGAAAGTGTGCTTGTAACTCAGGTCCACCCTCAGAAGAAGAAGACAGAACGGTGGGACTTGAAGGCAATCATCACCAAATGTGGTAGGATCTTTGTCCCGCATGGTTCTGATGTCATTGCTAAGGATAGAGTCTTTGATAGATGTGGCCAGAGCCATAGATCATGAACAGTGTGCTGAAGAAATGATGGTTGAAGCTTCTTTACAAGTCCCCCAGCCCATGGACATGGGAAATGGACCTGACTCTACCATAGAGATGGAAAAAAGAAATGGAACACTTACAAAGACAATGGATGGATTAAACCACCCCCAAAACATACAATTCATAGAGGATATTTCCAAACAGACTATGTTGAAAAAGTCAGATGGCAATAATGATTCACCCATCGAGATGTCAGACACTAAGAACCATTCACCAGAGGTCAACATGGCTCCAGCAGACAGGAAGGCTTCTCATGCATCAGAGCATGGGCAGAAAACAGACAGTGATTATCCTTCCAAAGAAAAACACACAAAAAAGAGTAAATATGTTGCAATATCCCTTAGTAAATTAAAGACAGTTCTTTCAAGAGGGGGAAAGAGGAAACCATCGCCTACAGTTTCGGAAGATAAGATGTTACCATTAGCTACAGCAACCCCAGAGCCGCCACACAAAATAGGCAAGGCTGATACAGGCCTGGAGAAGTTGGAAAGTGTTCAATTGAGTAACTTCAGCATAACCAGCACGGACATGAACAATGGCACTGATGGAGTTGCAGAGACAATGCCATTAGATCCATATCTTGCAAAAGTGTTAGGCCTGGTTCCTAAGGGGTTGCAAAATGAGGCCCAAAAAAATCCTGAAATTGTTTTTCAATTAAGGAAAGAGACTCCAAGCACACTGGACCAGGACAGAACTCAAGCCATGTCAGACGAAATGTCTCAGGCTTTGCCTAGCACACCTTCAACAACCCAGGTCCATCCAGGGAGGCAAGCATCTTTCCAGATCAGTATGATGTGCCTGATGCCGTCAAATACCTCTACTCTGCCCCAAAGCGGACTGAGGCGGAATGGCTACGCCTCCAGTCTTACCAGCACCAGCCCGTATCCTTTCAGCTCTCTGTGTCTAGGGCCGTAGAGGTCCTGGCAGCTGGACGAGAGGAGCGAGGAGATGATCCAGATGATGATGTCTACTACTGTCTGTCATCTCCAGAGGGATCCCCAAGAACTCCAGTTAGTTTGTGTCCCGAGGGGCAGCCAGAGGTGGAGGGGCAGCCAGAGAGGGAGGGGCAGCCAGAGGGGGAGTCCCCAGGCGATGCTGACACAGCTGTAGACATTAGTCATAAACCAGATGTGGAAGTAGACAATTTGCATCTGAACAAGGTGCAAGAGGAGGTACTCTCAGATCTTTCCCAGCCTGTGATGTCCACAGAGGGCTTTGCGATACCTGGGACGACAGTGGCGACCAAACCAGACTGTCTTGCAGAGATAACAAATGTCTCAACTTCACCTACATCAGATGACCTCCCAACAGAGTTAGATGTTTCCAATACTACTACTGAGAGAACTGCAGTAGTTGCTGTGTCTGTGGATGAGAGCCCCAGCATGATCAATGCAGAATCAGCCATTGAGCACTCTGGTTTCCAGACCTCCAGTTTAACACCAGCCAAATTACAGGTGGAAGATGCAAGTTCTCCTAATGGAGAATGTGACAGGACCAACCAGCCCCCTGACCCCCCAGAGGTCAGTCAACCCTGTAAATCTGACTGGAGGAAGCTGCCAAGGCGCCGTCGTGGAAAGTCTAAAAGGGTCAAAGTCAAAGAGAAAGGATCAGATAAGGAAGGAAGTTTGCTTTTACCTCGTGTCCACCGACTGAAGAAGACAAGGGGCTATCATGGGAAGTATACAAAAATCTTGAGGTCTGCAGTGGTCAAAGAGAATGAACCAGATGAGAAGGAAAGTGTGCTTTTAACTCAGGTCCTGGTCAAAGAGAATGAACCAGACGAGAAGGAAAGTGTGCTTGTAACTCAGGTCCACCCTCAGAAGAAGAAGACAGAACGGTGGGACTTGAAGGCAATCATCACCAAATGTGGTAGGATCTTTGTCCCGCATGGTTCTGATGTCATTGCTAAGGATAGAGTCTTTGATAGATGTGGCCAGAGCCATAGATCATGAACAGTGTGCTGAAGAAATGATGGTTGAAGCTTCTTTACAAGTCCCCCAGCCCATGGACATGGGAAATGGACCTGACTCTACCATAGAGATGGAAAAAAGAAATGGAACACTTACAAAGACAATGGATGGATTAAACCACCCCCAAAACATACAATTCATAGAGGATATTTCCAAACAGACTATGTTGAAAAAGTCAGATGGCAATAATGATTCACCCATCGAGATGTCAGACACTAAGAACCATTCACCAGAGGTCAACATGGCTCCAGCAGACAGGAAGGCTTCTCATGCATCAGAGCATGGGCAGAAAACAGACAGTGATTATCCTTCCAAAGAAAAACACACAAAAAAGAGTAAATATGTTGCAATATCCCTTAGTAAATTAAAGACAGTTCTTTCAAGAGGGGGAAAGAGGAAACCATCGCCTACAGTTTCGGAAGATCAGATGTTACCATTAGCTACAGCAACCCCAGAGCCGCCACACAAAATAGGCAAGGCTGATACAGGCCTGGAGAAGTTGGAAAGTGTTCAATTGAGTAACTTCAGCATAACCAGCACGGACATGAACAATGGCACTGATGGAGTTGCAGAGACAATGCCATTAGATCCATATCTTGCAAAAGTGTTAGGCCTGGTTCCTAAGGGGTTGCAAAATGAGGCCCAAAAAAATCCTGAAATTGTTTTTCAATTAAGGAAAGAGACTCCAAGCACACTGGACCAGGACAGAACTCAAGCCATGTCAGACGAAATGTCTCAGGCTTTGCCTAGCACACCTTCAACAACCCAGGTCCATCCAGGGAGGCAAGCATCTTTCCAGATCAGTATGATGTGCCTGATGCCGTCAAATACCTCTACTCTGCCCCAAAGCGGACTGAGGCGGAATGGCTACGCCTCCAGTCTTACCAGCACCAGCCCGTATCCTTTCAGCTCTCTGTGTCTAGGGCCGTAGAGGTCCTGGCAGCTGGACGAGAGGAGCGAGGAGATGATCCAGATGATGATGTCTACTACTGTCTGTCATCTCCAGAGGGATCCCCAAGAACTCCAGTTAGTTTGTGTCCCGAGGGGCAGCCAGAGGTGGAGGGGCAGCCAGAGAGGGAGGGGCAGCCAGAGGGGGAGTCCCCAGGCGATGCTGACACAGCTGTAGACATTAGTCATAAACCAGATGTGGAAGTAGACAATTTGCATCTGAACAAGGTGCAAGAGGAGGTACTCTCAGATCTTTCCCAGCCTGTGATGTCCACAGAGGGCTTTGCGATACCTGGGACGACAGTGGCGACCAAACCAGACTGTCTTGCAGAGATAACAAATGTCTCAACTTCACCTACATCAGATGACCTCCCAACAGAGTTAGATGTTTCCAATACTACTACTGAGAGAACTGCAGTAGTTGCTGTGTCTGTGGATGAGAGCCCCAGCATGATCAATGCAGAATCAGCCATTGAGCACTCTGGTTTCCAGACCTCCAGTTTAACACCAGCCAAATTACAGGTGGAAGATGCAAGTTCTCCTAATGGAGAATGTGACAGGACCAACCAGCCCCCTGACCCCCCAGAGGTCAGTCAACCCTGTAAATCTGACTGGAGGAAGCTGCCAAGGCGCCGTCGTGGAAAGTCTAAAAGGGTCAAAGTCAAAGAGAAAGGATCAGATAAGGAAGGAAGTTTGCTTTTACCTCGTGTCCACCGACTGAAGAAGACAAGGGGCTATCATGGGAAGTATACAAAAATCTTGAGGTCTGCAGTGGTCAAAGAGAATGAACCAGATGAGAAGGAAAGTGTGCTTTTAACTCAGGTCCTGGTCAAAGAGAATGAACCAGACGAGAAGGAAAGTGTGCTTGTAACTCAGGTCCACCCTCAGAAGAAGAAGACAGAACGGTGGGACTTGAAGGCAATCATCACCAAATGTGGTAGGATCTTTGTCCCGCATGGTTCTGATGTCATTGCTAAGGATAGAGTCTTTGATAGATGTGGCCAGAGCCATAGATCATGAACAGTGTGCTGAAGAAATGATGGTTGAAGCTTCTTTACAAGTCCCCCAGCCCATGGACATGGGAAATGGACCTGACTCTACCATAGAGATGGAAAAAAGAAATGGAACACTTACAAAGACAATGGATGGATTAAACCACCCCCAAAACATACAATTCATAGAGGATATTTCCAAACAGACTATGTTGAAAAAGTCAGATGGCAATAATGATTCACCCATCGAGATGTCAGACACTAAGAACCATTCACCAGAGGTCAACATGGCTCCAGCAGACAGGAAGGCTTCTCATGCATCAGAGCATGGGCAGAAAACAGACAGTGATTATCCTTCCAAAGAAAAACACACAAAAAAGAGTAAATATGTTGCAATATCCCTTAGTAAATTAAAGACAGTTCTTTCAAGAGGGGGAAAGAGGAAACCATCGCCTACAGTTTCGGAAGATCAGATGTTACCATTAGCTACAGCAACCCCAGAGCCGCCACACAAAATAGGCAAGGCTGATACAGGCCTGGAGAAGTTGGAAAGTGTTCAATTGAGTAACTTCAGCATAACCAGCACGGACATGAACAATGGCACTGATGGAGTTGCAGAGACAATGTCATTAGATCCATATCTTGCAAAAGTGTTAGGCCTGGTTCCTAAGGGGTTGCAAAATGAGGCCCAAAAAAATCCTGAAATTGTTTTTCAATTAAGGAAAGAGACTCCAAGCACACTGGACCAGGACAGAACTCAAGCCATGTCAGACGAAATGTCTCAGGCTTTGCCTAGCACACCTTCAACAACCCAGGTCCATCCAGGGAGGCAAGCATCTTTCCAGATCAGTATGATGTGCCTGATGCCGTCAAATACCTCTACTCTGCCCCAAAGCGGACTGAGGCGGAATGGCTACGCCTCCAGTCTTACCAGCACCAGCCCGTATCCTTTCAGCTCTCTGTGTCTAGGGCCGTAGAGGTCCTGGCAGCTGGACGAGAGGAGCGAGGAGATGATCCAGATGATGATGTCTACTACTGTCTGTCATCTCCAGAGGGATCCCCAAGAACTCCAGTTAGTTTGTGTCCCGAGGGGCAGCCAGAGGTGGAGGGGCAGCCAGAGAGGGAGGGGCAGCCAGAGGGGGAGTCCCCAGGCGATGCTGACACAGCTGTAGACATTAGTCATAAACCAGATGTGGAAGTAGACAATTTGCATCTGAACAAGGTGCAAGAGGAGGTACTCTCAGATCTTTCCCAGCCTGTGATGTCCACAGAGGGCTTTGCGATACCTGGGACGACAGTGGCGACCAAACCAGACTGTCTTGCAGAGATAACAAATGTCTCAACTTCACCTACATCAGATGACCTCCCAACAGAGTTAGATGTTTCCAATACTACTACTGAGAGAACTGCAGTAGTTGCTGTGTCTGTGGATGAGAGCCCCAGCATGATCAATGCAGAATCAGCCATTGAGCACTCTGGTTTCCAGACCTCCAGTTTAACACCAGCCAAATTACAGGTGGAAGATGCAAGTTCTCCTAATGGAGAATGTGACAGGACCAACCAGCCCCCTGACCCCCCAGAGGTCAGTCAACCCTGTAAATCTGACTGGAGGAAGCTGCCAAGGCGCCGTCGTGGAAAGTCTAAAAGGGTCAAAGTCAAAGAGAAAGGATCAGATAAGGAAGGAAGTTTGCTTTTACCTCGTGTCCACCGACTGAAGAAGACAAGGGGCTATCATGGGAAGTATACAAAAATCTTGAGGTCTGCAGTGGTCAAAGAGAATGAACCAGATGAGAAGGAAAGTGTGCTTTTAACTCAGGTCCTGGTCAAAGAGAATGAACCAGACGAGAAGGAAAGTGTGCTTGTAACTCAGGTCCACCCTCAGAAGAAGAAGACAGAACGGTGGGACTTGAAGGCAATCATCACCAAATGTGGTAGGATCTTTGTCCCGCATGGTTCTGATGTCATTGCTAAGGATAGAGTCTTTGATAGATGTGGCCAGAGCCATAGATCATGAACAGTGTGCTGAAGAAATGATGGTTGAAGCTTCTTTACAAGTCCCCCAGCCCATGGACATGGGAAATGGACCTGACTCTACCATAGAGATGGAAAAAAGAAATGGAACACTTACAAAGACAATGGATGGATTAAACCACCCCCAAAACATACAATTCATAGAGGATATTTCCAAACAGACTATGTTGAAAAAGTCAGATGGCAATAATGATTCACCCATCGAGATGTCAGACACTAAGAACCATTCACCAGAGGTCAACATGGCTCCAGCAGACAGGAAGGCTTCTCATGCATCAGAGCATGGGCAGAAAACAGACAGTGATTATCCTTCCAAAGAAAAACACACAAAAAAGAGTAAATATGTTGCAATATCCCTTAGTAAATTAAAGACAGTTCTTTCAAGAGGGGGAAAGAGGAAACCATCGCCTACAGTTTCGGAAGATCAGATGTTACCATTAGCTACAGCAACCCCAGAGCCGCCACACAAAATAGGCAAGGCTGATACAGGCCTGGAGAAGTTGGAAAGTGTTCAATTGAGTAACTTCAGCATAACCAGCACGGACATGAACAATGGCACTGATGGAGTTGCAGAGACAATGCCATTAGATCCATATCTTGCAAAAGTGTTAGGCCTGGTTCCTAAGGGGTTGCAAAATGAGGCCCAAAAAAATCCTGAAATTGTTTTTCAATTAAGGAAAGAGACTCCAAGCACACTGGACCAGGACAGAACTCAAGCCATGTCAGACGAAATGTCTCAGGCTTTGCCTAGCACACCTTCAACAACCCAGGTCCATCCAGGGAGGCAAGCATCTTTCCAGATCAGTATGATGTGCCTGATGCCGTCAAATACCTCTACTCTGCCCCAAAGCGGACTGAGGCGGAATGGCTACGCCTCCAGTCTTACCAGCACCAGCCCGTATCCTTTCAGCTCTCTGTGTCTAGGGCCGTAGAGGTCCTGGCAGCTGGACGAGAGGAGCGAGGAGATGATCCAGATGATGATGTCTACTACTGTCTGTCATCTCCAGAGGGATCCCCAAGAACTCCAGTTAGTTTGTGTCCCGAGGGGCAGCCAGAGGTGGAGGGGCAGCCAGAGAGGGAGGGGCAGCCAGAGGGGGAGTCCCCAGGCGATGCTGACACAGCTGTAGACATTAGTCATAAACCAGATGTGGAAGTAGACAATTTGCATCTGAACAAGGTGCAAGAGGAGGTACTCTCAGATCTTTCCCAGCCTGTGATGTCCACAGAGGGCTTTGCGATACCTGGGACGACAGTGGCGACCAAACCAGACTGTCTTGCAGAGATAACAAATGTCTCAACTTCACCTACATCAGATGACCTCCCAACAGAGTTAGATGTTTCCAATACTACTACTGAGAGAACTGCAGTAGTTGCTGTGTCTGTGGATGAGAGCCCCAGCATGATCAATGCAGAATCAGCCATTGAGCACTCTGGTTTCCAGACCTCCAGTTTAACACCAGCCAAATTACAGGTGGAAGATGCAAGTTCTCCTAATGGAGAATGTGACAGGACCAACCAGCCCCCTGACCCCCCAGAGGTCAGTCAACCCTGTAAATCTGACTGGAGGAAGCTGCCAAGGCGCCGTCGTGGAAAGTCTAAAAGGGTCAAAGTCAAAGAGAAAGGATCAGATAAGGAAGGAAGTTTGCTTTTACCTCGTGTCCACCGACTGAAGAAGACAAGGGGCTATCATGGGAAGTATACAAAAATCTTGAGGTCTGCAGTGGTCAAAGAGAATGAACCAGATGAGAAGGAAAGTGTGCTTTTAACTCAGGTCCTGGTCAAAGAGAATGAACCAGACGAGAAGGAAAGTGTGCTTGTAACTCAGGTCCACCCTCAGAAGAAGAAGACAGAACGGTGGGACTTGAAGGCAATCATCACCAAATGTGGTAGGATCTTTGTCCCGCATGGTTCTGATGTCATTGCTAAGGATAGAGTCTTTGATAGATATGGCCAGAGCCATAGATCATGAACAGTGTGCTGAAGAAATGATGGTTGAAGCTTCTTTACAAGTCCCCCAGCCCATGGACATGGGAAATGGACCTGACTCTACCATAGAGATGGAAAAAAGAAATGGAACACTTACAAAGACAATGGATGGATTAAACCACCCCCAAAACATACAATTCATAGAGGATATTTCCAAACAGACTATGTTGAAAAAGTCAGATGGCAATAATGATTCACCCATCGAGATGTCAGACACTAAGAACCATTCACCAGAGGTCAACATGGCTCCAGCAGACAGGAAGGCTTCTCATGCATCAGAGCATGGGCAGAAAACAGACAGTGATTATCCTTCCAAAGAAAAACACACAAAAAAGAGTAAATATGTTGCAATATCCCTTAGTAAATTAAAGACAGTTCTTTCAAGAGGGGGAAAGAGGAAACCATCGCCTACAGTTTCGGAAGATCAGATGTTACCATTAGCTACAGCAACCCCAGAGCCGCCACACAAAATAGGCAAGGCTGATACAGGCCTGGAGAAGTTGGAAAGTGTTCAATTGAGTAACTTCAGCATAACCAGCACGGACATGAACAATGGCACTGATGGAGTTGCAGAGACAATGCCATTAGATCCATATCTTGCAAAAGTGTTAGGCCTGGTTCCTAAGGGGTTGCAAAATGAGGCCCAAAAAAATCCTGAAATTGTTTTTCAATTAAGGAAAGAGACTCCAAGCACACTGGACCAGGACAGAACTCAAGCCATGTCAGACGAAATGTCTCAGGCTTTGCCTAGCACACCTTCAACAACCCAGGTCCATCCAGGGAGGCAAGCATCTTTCCAGATCAGTATGATGTGCCTGATGCCGTCAAATACCTCTACTCTGCCCCAAAGCGGACTGAGGCGGAATGGCTACGCCTCCAGTCTTACCAGCACCAGCCCGTATCCTTTCAGCTCTCTGTGTCTAGGGCCGTAGAGGTCCTGGCAGCTGGACGAGAGGAGCGAGGAGATGATCCAGATGATGATGTCTACTACTGTCTGTCATCTCCAGAGGGATCCCCAAGAACTCCAGTTAGTTTGTGTCCCGAGGGGCAGCCAGAGGTGGAGGGGCAGCCAGAGAGGGAGGGGCAGCCAGAGGGGGAGTCCCCAGGCGATGCTGACACAGCTGTAGACATTAGTCATAAACCAGATGTGGAAGTAGACAATTTGCATCTGAACAAGGTGCAAGAGGAGGTACTCTCAGATCTTTCCCAGCCTGTGATGTCCACAGAGGGCTTTGCGATACCTGGGACGACAGTGGCGACCAAACCAGACTGTCTTGCAGAGATAACAAATGTCTCAACTTCACCTACATCAGATGACCTCCCAACAGAGTTAGATGTTTCCAATACTACTACTGAGAGAACTGCAGTAGTTGCTGTGTCTGTGGATGAGAGCCCCAGCATGATCAATGCAGAATCAGCCATTGAGCACTCTGGTTTCCAGACCTCCAGTTTAACACCAGCCAAATTACAGGTGGAAGATGCAAGTTCTCCTAATGGAGAATGTGACAGGACCAACCAGCCCCCTGACCCCCCAGAGGTCAGTCAACCCTGTAAATCTGACTGGAGGAAGCTGCCAAGGCGCCGTCGTGGAAAGTCTAAAAGGGTCAAAGTCAAAGAGAAAGGATCAGATAAGGAAGGAAGTTTGCTTTTACCTCGTGTCCACCGACTGAAGAAGACAAGGGGCTATCATGGGAAGTATACAAAAATCTTGAGGTCTGCAGTGGTCAAAGAGAATGAACCAGATGAGAAGGAAAGTGTGCTTTTAACTCAGGTCCTGGTCAAAGAGAATGAACCAGACGAGAAGGAAAGTGTGCTTGTAACTCAGGTCCACCCTCAGAAGAAGAAGACAGAACGGTGGGACTTGAAGGCAATCATCACCAAATGTGGTAGGATCTTTGTCCCGCATGGTTCTGATGTCATTGCTAAGGATAGAGTCTTTGATAGATGTGGCCAGAGCCATAGATCATGAACAGTGTGCTGAAGAAATGATGGTTGAAGCTTCTTTACAAGTCCCCCAGCCCATGGACATGGGAAATGGACCTGACTCTACCATAGAGATGGAAAAAAGAAATGGAACACTTACAAAGACAATGGATGGATTAAACCACCCCCAAAACATACAATTCATAGAGGATATTTCCAAACAGACTATGTTGAAAAAGTCAGATGGCAATAATGATTCACCCATCGAGATGTCAGACACTAAGAACCATTCACCAGAGGTCAACATGGCTCCAGCAGACAGGAAGGCTTCTCATGCATCAGAGCATGGGCAGAAAACAGACAGTGATTATCCTTCCAAAGAAAAACACACAAAAAAGAGTAAATATGTTGCAATATCCCTTAGTAAATTAAAGACAGTTCTTTCAAGAGGGGGAAAGAGGAAACCATCGCCTACAGTTTCGGAAGATCAGATGTTACCATTAGCTACAGCAACCCCAGAGCCGCCACACAAAATAGGCAAGGCTGATACAGGCCTGGAGAAGTTGGAAAGTGTTCAATTGAGTAACTTCAGCATAACCAGCACGGACATGAACAATGGCACTGATGGAGTTGCAGAGACAATGCCATTAGATCCATATCTTGCAAAAGTGTTAGGCCTGGTTCCTAAGGGGTTGCAAAATGAGGCCCAAAAAAATCCTGAAATTGTTTTTCAATTAAGGAAAGAGACTCCAAGCACACTGGACCAGGACAGAACTCAAGCCATGTCAGACGAAATGTCTCAGGCTTTGCCTAGCACACCTTCAACAACCCAGGTCCATCCAGGGAGGCAAGCATCTTTCCAGATCAGTATGATGTGCCTGATGCCGTCAAATACCTCTACTCTGCCCCAAAGCGGACTGAGGCGGAATGGCTACGCCTCCAGTCTTACCAGCACCAGCCCGTATCCTTTCAGCTCTCTGTGTCTAGGGCCGTAGAGGTCCTGGCAGCTGGACGAGAGGAGCGAGGAGATGATCCAGATGATGATGTCTACTACTGTCTGTCATCTCCAGAGGGATCCCCAAGAACTCCAGTTAGTTTGTGTCCCGAGGGGCAGCCAGAGGTGGAGGGGCAGCCAGAGAGGGAGGGGCAGCCAGAGGGGGAGTCCCCAGGCGATGCTGACACAGCTGTAGACATTAGTCATAAACCAGATGTGGAAGTAGACAATTTGCATCTGAACAAGGTGCAAGAGGAGGTACTCTCAGATCTTTCCCAGCCTGTGATGTCCACAGAGGGCTTTGCGATACCTGGGACGACAGTGGCGACCAAACCAGACTGTCTTGCAGAGATAACAAATGTCTCAACTTCACCTACATCAGATGACCTCCCAACAGAGTTAGATGTTTCCAATACTACTACTGAGAGAACTGCAGTAGTTGCTGTGTCTGTGGATGAGAGCCCCAGCATGATCAATGCAGAATCAGCCATTGAGCACTCTGGTTTCCAGACCTCCAGTTTAACACCAGCCAAATTACAGGTGGAAGATGCAAGTTCTCCTAATGGAGAATGTGACAGGACCAACCAGCCCCCTGACCCCCCAGAGGTCAGTCAACCCTGTAAATCTGACTGGAGGAAGCTGCCAAGGCGCCGTCGTGGAAAGTCTAAAAGGGTCAAAGTCAAAGAGAAAGGATCAGATAAGGAAGGAAGTTTGCTTTTACCTCGTGTCCACCGACTGAAGAAGACAAGGGGCTATCATGGGAAGTATACAAAAATCTTGAGGTCTGCAGTGGTCAAAGAGAATGAACCAGATGAGAAGGAAAGTGTGCTTTTAACTCAGGTCCTGGTCAAAGAGAATGAACCAGACGAGAAGGAAAGTGTGCTTGTAACTCAGGTCCACCCTCAGAAGAAGAAGACAGAACGGTGGGACTTGAAGGCAATCATCACCAAATGTGGTAGGATCTTTGTCCCGCATGGTTCTGATGTCATTGCTAAGGATAGAGTCTTTGATAGATGTGGCCAGAGCCATAGATCATGAACAGTGTGCTGAAGAAATGATGGTTGAAGCTTCTTTACAAGTCCCCCAGCCCATGGACATGGGAAATGGACCTGACTCTACCATAGAGATGGAAAAAAGAAATGGAACACTTACAAAGACAATGGATGGATTAAACCACCCCCAAAACATACAATTCATAGAGGATATTTCCAAACAGACTATGTTGAAAAAGTCAGATGGCAATAATGATTCACCCATCGAGATGTCAGACACTAAGAACCATTCACCAGAGGTCAACATGGCTCCAGCAGACAGGAAGGCTTCTCATGCATCAGAGCATGGGCAGAAAACAGACAGTGATTATCCTTCCAAAGAAAAACACACAAAAAAGAGTAAATATGTTGCAATATCCCTTAGTAAATTAAAGACAGTTCTTTCAAGAGGGGGAAAGAGGAAACCATCGCCTACAGTTTCGGAAGATCAGATGTTACCATTAGCTACAGCAACCCCAGAGCCGCCACACAAAATAGGCAAGGCTGATACAGGCCTGGAGAAGTTGGAAAGTGTTCAATTGAGTAACTTCAGCATAACCAGCACGGACATGAACAATGGCACTGATGGAGTTGCAGAGACAATGCCATTAGATCCATATCTTGCAAAAGTGTTAGGCCTGGTTCCTAAGGGGTTGCAAAATGAGGCCCAAAAAAATCCTGAAATTGTTTTTCAATTAAGGAAAGAGACTCCAAGCACACTGGACCAGGACAGAACTCAAGCCATGTCAGACGAAATGTCTCAGGCTTTGCCTAGCACACCTTCAACAACCCAGGTCCATCCAGGGAGGCAAGCATCTTTCCAGATCAGTATGATGTGCCTGATGCCGTCAAATACCTCTACTCTGCCCCAAAGCGGACTGAGGCGGAATGGCTACGCCTCCAGTCTTACCAGCACCAGCCCGTATCCTTTCAGCTCTCTGTGTCTAGGGCCGTAGAGGTCCTGGCAGCTGGACGAGAGGAGCGAGGAGATGATCCAGATGATGATGTCTACTACTGTCTGTCATCTCCAGAGGGATCCCCAAGAACTCCAGTTAGTTTGTGTCCCGAGGGGCAGCCAGAGGTGGAGGGGCAGCCAGAGAGGGAGGGGCAGCCAGAGGGGGAGTCCCCAGGCGATGCTGACACAGCTGTAGACATTAGTCATAAACCAGATGTGGAAGTAGACAATTTGCATCTGAACAAGGTGCAAGAGGAGGTACTCTCAGATCTTTCCCAGCCTGTGATGTCCACAGAGGGCTTTGCGATACCTGGGACGACAGTGGCGACCAAACCAGACTGTCTTGCAGAGATAACAAATGTCTCAACTTCACCTACATCAGATGACCTCCCAACAGAGTTAGATGTTTCCAATACTACTACTGAGAGAACTGCAGTAGTTGCTGTGTCTGTGGATGAGAGCCCCAGCATGATCAATGCAGAATCAGCCATTGAGCACTCTGGTTTCCAGACCTCCAGTTTAACACCAGCCAAATTACAGGTGGAAGATGCAAGTTCTCCTAATGGAGAATGTGACAGGACCAACCAGCCCCCTGACCCCCCAGAGGTCAGTCAACCCTGTAAATCTGACTGGAGGAAGCTGCCAAGGCGCCGTCGTGGAAAGTCTAAAAGGGTCAAAGTCAAAGAGAAAGGATCAGATAAGGAAGGAAGTTTGCTTTTACCTCGTGTCCACCGACTGAAGAAGACAAGGGGCTATCATGGGAAGTATACAAAAATCTTGAGGTCTGCAGTGGTCAAAGAGAATGAACCAGATGAGAAGGAAAGTGTGCTTTTAACTCAGGTCCTGGTCAAAGAGAATGAACCAGACGAGAAGGAAAGTGTGCTTGTAACTCAGGTCCACCCTCAGAAGAAGAAGACAGAACGGTGGGACTTGAAGGCAATCATCACCAAATGTGGTAGGATCTTTGTCCCGCATGGTTCTGATGTCATTGCTAAGGATAGAGTCTTTGATAGATATGGCCAGAGCCATAGATCATGAACAGTGTGCTGAAGAAATGATGGTTGAAGCTTCTTTACAAGTCCCCCAGCCCATGGACATGGGAAATGGACCTGACTCTACCATAGAGATGGAAAAAAGAAATGGAACACTTACAAAGACAATGGATGGATTAAACCACCCCCAAAACATACAATTCATAGAGGATATTTCCAAACAGACTATGTTGAAAAAGTCAGATGGCAATAATGATTCACCCATCGAGATGTCAGACACTAAGAACCATTCACCAGAGGTCAACATGGCTCCAGCAGACAGGAAGGCTTCTCATGCATCAGAGCATGGGCAGAAAACAGACAGTGATTATCCTTCCAAAGAAAAACACACAAAAAAGAGCAAATATGTTGCAATATCCCTTAGTAAATTAAAGACAGTTCTTTCAAGAGGGGGAAAGAGGAAACCATCGCCTACAGTTTCGGAAGATCAGATGTTACCATTAGCTACAGCAACCCCAGAGCCGCCACACAACATAGGCAAGGCTGATACAGGCCTGGAGAAGTTGGAAAGTGTTCAATTGAGTAACTTCAGCATAACCAGCACGGACATGAACAATGGCACTGATGGAGTTGCAGAGACAATGCCATTAGATCCATATCTTGCAAAAGTGTTAGGCCTGGTTCCTAAGGGGTTGCAAAATGAGGCCCAAAAAAATCCTGAAATTGTTTTTCAATTAAGGAAAGAGACTCCAAGCACACTGGACCAGGACAGAACTCAAGCCATGTCAGACGAAATGTCTCAGGCTTTGCCTAGCACACCTTCAACAACCCAGGTCAGGACAGGTCAGCTAAAACCACTCAAGAAACTACGACGCAAGTCTCTGCTGAGTCCATAAAGAAGAAATGTAAGTCCTCACATGTTACAATCAATAGATTATTTACGTTATTTTCATTTATTAACAAATGTGTAAGCCATATGAGATTCTTCATCTTGTTCATAGCGATAGTGTGATAGTTGCCGTCACAGATGAGTGACGTCACCTGATTACAATTGGTCCCTGATCAGTGTTTCCCCTACCATTGCCTTGGGGGGGCGGGCCGCCCTCCCAACGGAACCCCCCGCCCCCCCAAGAAAGAGGAATTATTACTGACGGATACACCAAACATCTGACAAGCAGGCTAAAATATGCACGTTTTTTAAACGCACCCAACCCGAATCTGGCGAGTGGCAAGCCCATAGGCTCGTTGGTAACGTTAGTCTGCCGTAGTCTCGCATAGCCAGACCTATCTCCACATTTCGCGCTGTGCCAGCGCTGGAGAATAATACAAGATTTTGCGCTAGTGTGCGCGCGAGACGCGAGAGTTTTTGCCGGCTGTGATGTCTGGAGATTGAAAGTAAGCAAGTTGAAACGTTAGCAAATATAATTGCTGAGTGTTCTGACAGAGAAAGTTGGTTAAAATTGGTAGTTATTATCGTGACTAGAAAGTGACTGACTATAGTTCCATAGTGTAAATAGTGTCAAAGAACTAGCAAGCTAGCTAGCTCAGAGGTGATGAGATGAGCTAGTCTCCTTGCACACTTGCCAGCTAAAGAGCTAACTGGAGGCACTTTATTATTTTACTTAAAGTAGATATACTATCTTTCTTATTCTGCTAGTGTTGGGCTTCATGGTAATACCATAATGGCATATTTACAGTACATGGACAGTTGATTGAAGCATTGGAAATGTCAGTTTTTTATAGTTGGACACAAGATTTTTTTTTCAGGTGAGACAGTAAAGTCAAAATGACATTATCTGACTGGATTGCCCACAGCAATCCAATATTCAATTATAATTATGTTATAAATTGATATGGATATTAGATTATAAATACTCTGGCTGTTTTGTTTACCTTTTGTTTGACAGCAAAAGGGAGAGAGGAGGATAGGGAGGGAGAGAAGGAGAGAGAGCAGGATGGTGTCGGCTCGGCACACCAGAGAGAGAGAGAGCAAGAACCAGGTGAGAAAGTGGACAGGTAGTCAAGACCACATAAGTAAGTAGCCTTGAGAACCGATGGTTCTGGAGCCTAATGGCCCATAGGGCAGGAGCCTATCTCCTGTTTCCGTAGCGTGAGGCGGCTTAATGTACAAGTACACCCCTGGACATGACGCTGGTATGAGGCAGGGTCTTACCCCCTGGGGGGAGGGGGTCCATGCCACGGTCCATGCCACCCCCCCAAGGCAGCAAACCTAGGGGAAACACTGCTGATGAATAATTTTCCCTATCTATTTCTCCATCTCCACTGTAAAGGAAAATGCTCCTGCCTCACCTCCTCTGCATCTGCTCTTGCTGTGTGTTGTTGACTAAGCTTAGGTTAACCCATATTGCTGTAGTCTCCCTGTTGCACAGTGGCATCTTCACAAATTAATATTCCATTCCTTTGGTCCCAACAATCCCTTATACTTAATTAGAGATCAGATTAAAACAAGCAGAGAGATCAAAGAGATCTTTCACTCTGGCAATCACATAACACATGTTTGCATCCAATGCCTGACAGCAAAATATAAGAACTGGTTCAAACCAGTTTCTATCTTTAAATTTCAATACAAAAAACTTAATAAAACATTGTGTGGTGACTTCTTCTATACATTCACCTACGGCGTCTCCAGCAGCTCTGACAGAAAGACAAGACAACTCGGCTCACAAGCTAAATAGCATTTTATATTCCTCTCAATTTCCTCAAGTATCATCAAGATGCCTAAGAGAAAGGTAAGGAAATCATTTATTTTACATTGTTGGTCGTTTAAAAAATAAAATAACCGTTTTTTCATTGCTTTGGAACTATTTTATTTTAAAAAGTATCATTATCATATGTTTTTTGTTTGTTTTCATGCTGTGTCTGTCTCTTTCTCTCCTGTTTTGTCTTTACAGGGTGGTTGCATTTTTACACACCAGCTTCTTATGAAAAAGTACCCCATCCTAAATCCCTACAACTCAAAGTTTGTAGAAATCATTCAGTCAGGAAGTGGCACAGTCTGAAGGGAGGGCCAAGTGGTGCATGCCCCCCTGCAGATGGTCTGACCTTACTTGCTGATTTGGCCCTTAGTACCAGTATTGACCAAGTACTGCAACAGCCAGACCCGGCTCCTGAGAGAAAACTTGAGCCATGTTTGGAAATTAGTGATGGTGTTAAAGATGGTGGGTCTCCTGAGTCAATTCTTCATGCTCTGCTGAGGTGCCCATCCGCTAGCCTTAAACACCCCCCTAAGTCTCCGTTACCTAAGGGTCTTGTGGGTAGTGTGGAGGTGGCTGTCTTAATCTCAAATGAGCATTCTTACTCATCGCCCCCATCCTCCTCTCTACCATTGGGTTTGTCAGGTGCACTCCTCCAGGTCTCCCCTTTATCAAGTTCTGAGGGACTTCAGCGGCATCGCAAGGATATCTATGGTGATGGAACACAAGCACTACGTGCCTTCCTGTGTCAGGAGGATAAGAGCAGCGAAGAGGTTGGGGCTTCAGAATCCCTACAGAAAGGTGTCTTGCGCAGACACAAGTTCCGACGCTCATGCACCTTGGTTGAAAAAGAAGGCTCAATTCAAGTGACAAGGCTATGGAAGGAAAATTACAACTTTAATCTAGACAGCAAGTTTACCAATGACCCTAAAGACAAAACGGTGACTAGAGCCTTACATGGGTATGTACTTTTATTTTCTTATTTCTACTGTTGTGAATTACAATATACATGCATTCAGTTAAAGCCACAATCCCAAATTCTAGATGCCTTATGAACTTAATACAACAAGCATTACATCAGAAAGTATTTTTCACAGTGAAAGATGTAATTTGTGATTGTTTAAAATGGACCCCACCTCTAAACTTTTCTCTAACCCCTCCCTGCACTCTCACTTTGGATAGCCCATGGGATTTCAACATTGAGGACACAAATGAGGAAGTTCACTTGATCATCCACATGTGGATAGGTCTGTTTTACAGCCGGTCAACTGCTAGGTTCTTCCACACAGACCCAAGTCTTCCATATATGGAAGATGATGGTACAGAATTGGCTAATGGAATGTTACCTGCCAAGGATTCCTCTGAGATAAAGACCAGCTCTTCTGCTTTTGTACCCTCCTCCAAGATACCAGAATCTGAGGTTTTGGACCTTAGCAATGGGGGTAAAATAGATGCTCATCTCTCAAACCTACAATCTGAGGTATTGGACCTTTCCATGAAAAACTCTAGCACAGATCTCACTTCAGACAGAAAATGCAGCAGAAAAGACACCCCTGTGTCTCATGAGAGTGACACTGTTAAAGATCTCCCAGAACACAAACCAGCAAGTGTACACAACGAAACCTCCTTAAATCCACATCGAAGTACAGAGGTTGAGTTGAAGGTTTGCAAGCATGATGTTAACATACATATGAGTTGTCTTAAACTGCTTATTTTTATCACAGAATACATGTCTTATTTTTTTATGTGCAAAGTATTTATCTTTCCTTTATTGTTCCATTTCTCCACAGGGTTACAGAGACCGTGTGGATAGCATGTCAGACAAAACAAGTGAGGTAGATGATGATGATAATGATAATGATGGAAGAAGCAGCCAGGAGAATGACACCAAGAGTCCCTTACAAAAGGATGGCAACCTGAGACATTCAAACTTAAAGTCTTTGGAAAGTGAAGGATCATACATTCTCTTGTGTGAACAGACAGCAAATGTGTACATTCAGCAAGAAAATGTTCTGGAGAGTCAAAGAATATCACAATTAATGGGCAAGGACATTGGCCATCAAAAGAATGAGAGGTGTGATGGAGAACAAAACACTAAGATGGTGGAACAAGTTGATGATGATTCAGTCAAATCAAAGGCATGCACAGAAGTGCAGAGGAACTAGCTGTATGTCTCACACGGTGGAGCGTCGTGAAAATGAATCCAGAGATGGGGATCATGTTGCCAGCCATGACGGCAATGTATCAAAGGAGACCCACAAAGCAGTGAGAATTCTCAATGAGAATGATTCTGCAGAGGCAGCACCACCAGAGGTGCATAACATAAATGAGGAAATCAATGCAGCCCATGATGATAATCTTTCTAAATATGAGGCACAACTAGCGAATGATTCCATTGACGAGGCACTTCAAGTAGTGCATAACAAAGACGAGGATCACTTTACAATGCATGATGGAAACGTCTCCAAAGATGAGGTCCAAATTGGATGGGATTTCAGGATGGGATTGGTTCTAAAGATGAGGCAGATGAGGCATGAGGCAGATTCCAGAGATAAAACACCTGTGCTCTGTGAAGGGAACACTTCTAGAGAGGATGACATCATTGCAGTGCGTGATGGCAATATTTCAGTTGCTGAGGCACCGTTAATAGTGTATAATGAAGATGATTCCAGAAGTAATCAGCTATCAGCAGTGCAATGTGATAATGATTCAGGAGATACTCCACTGCCTGTGCATTGTTGTGGCAATTCTGCCATCAATGTAGAACCCACTGCAGTGCAAGATGGAAATGGTTCCATAGGTGAGGCACTACCAATGGTGCATGGTGAGGATGTTTCTGTTGATGAGACACCATTAGAGATGCATGATGAGAGAGATTCTAGAGATGAGGCACCCGCCAAAAATGTCACTTTAACAGTAAGTGATGGGAACACCCAAAGACATATTACTGAACGGGCCTACCGGGCCCAGGCCCAGGGGCCCCAGAGATCAGGGGGCCCTTTGCATTTCTTGTCGCAGGGATGCCGGTAGAAAATGTCCTACTGTAACTGGGACAAATGAGATTCCTTATATGAACGTAAAAAAACTATTTTTAATATACTTTTGAATATACTATTTTGAACAATTTTATTGTTAGGGGCCCACGTCTTGCAAAAAAAAGAGAAGCTTGTGTGGGCTACATAGATTCTATAGCCTACTCAGATTATAATGCGAATACAGGCTACATTCCCATTAGATTAATGAGTAGGCTATAGAAACTAGACACTAGAGGGCGCCATTAAAGTTTGTGTACCGGGGACAGGTCACGAGGTCACACTGGTGCAGGTCGCGAGGTCAATGTCAATAACAACGAACTTGAGACTGACAACGCACAGGTAAAATGGAGCACCTTCACACATTAAGTGGAGCAGCTAAACGAAAGATAAAAAAAGAAAAAGAAGCAAAACAATCTGATATTTTACATCATGTTCCTCGAATTTCACATTTTTTCAAGAATATTAAAACAAATGAAGAGAACAACATTAGGGTTGCGGGGGAGGCTGACGAGCCCATCGTGGGAGATGAGCAACAGCCAGAGCCAGTCAGCAGCACTGCTAGTGCTAGTGCGAATGCTGCACCACCAGGGCAACTGTTGGTGCTGGCGAGTGAGGAAGAGGAGCAGGCCGGTGCTTAAGAGGCCAAACGGCGACGCGTGTCGCCTCCGCCGCCTACTAACATGGAGGATCAGTTACAGACTACTCAAAGAGAGGAGAGCGAGGCTTGGTTTGAAACCGTAACTGACCCAGCTTTGTGGGAGATCACTCAAAGTAAGCGGGCCAAAGCGGTTCTAATTGACAGAGGAGTTAAAGTGTTCCAGAATCGGCGTGCACATTATCTAGCGTCTGTAAGGGATAGTGGGATTGGTGGCAAATCCAGAGTATTAACAAATGAACAGCTGAAATGCATTTTGCCCAATAGCCAAGTGGTTGATAGAGAGTGGATTACGTATTCCCCATTCACAGGAAATATTTATTGTTTTGCATGCAAGCTGTTGTCCACTAAGTCACATGCTGCATTCGTTACTGGCTATTGTGACTGGAAACACCCAGAGCGAATCGGCGAGCACGAGAGAAGTGAAGAACATCGAGCCTGCATGCTTGCCCTGCATCAGAGAATCACATGTGCCACCGTGGACGCCGACCTTATGAAGCAAATCGATGGAGAGAGGCAATATTGGAGAGAGGTGCTTAGGAGAGTTGTCTCCGTCATCAAGTTCTTAGGGGAGAGGGGTCTCGCATTTAGGGGGCGTGAAGAATTGCTAGATTCCCCACACAATGGAAACTACTTGGGCATCTTAGATCTTCAAAAAAAAGTGAGTGTGGCATGCCTGTGTTGTAAATCCTGTGTCGTTGAAATACAGGTGAATTTTTTCTAGTTATTGTGCTGTTGGTTTTGAGTGTTCCTCCGCTGTAAAATCTGTTGAGATGCAGGTAAACGTAGGCTACCGGTATGTCTTATATGCTGTTGGCATTGTGTTTACTTGCGCTCTAAAAAAAAAGTGTTTGCGCTGGGGAGGGGGGGGGGGGGGGGCCTTTCTACACGTCCAGGCACAGGGGCCCATTTTTTCATGATCCGTCTATGCTAATTACAACCATTCTTACTACACGATCGCCTGCCAAACACACACTCACACACACTCACACACACTCACACACACACACACACACACACAGCTTTTTTAGTTTCCTAGAAGCTGTCGCTAGGAGCTGTAAAAGCAAATAATCAAGTGTTTCCCTTTCGAAGATCGGATCCCAGAATAATAGCGTAACGTATTCAGACCGGACACCGTTCTTTTTTCTAGACAGGCGGTGAAGGCTTTGACGAGGAGTTTGAACAGTGCAGTCCCACATGTTTTAAAGGGGCGCTTCGAGAGGCTCCAGACAGCTAAAATGAAGAAAGGCACATCGTTAGATAATTGATTAGATAATCTGAGAGGAGTACGTTGAAATGACCTGGTCTACATTGTGTCGTTCTCAAAGACATATTACTGAACGGGCCTACCGGGCCCAGGCCCAGGGGCCCCAGAGATCAGGGGGCCCTTTGCATTTCTTGTCGCAGGGATGCCGGTAGAAAATGTCCTACTGTAACTGGGACAAATGAGATTCCTTATATGAACGTAAAAAAACTATTTTTAATATACTTTTGAATATACTATTTTGAACAATTTTATTGTTAGGGGCCCACGTCTTGCAAAAAAAAGAGAAGCTTGTGTGGGCTACATAGATTCTATAGCCTACTCAGATTATAATGCGAATACAGGCTACATTCCCATTAGATTAATGAGTAGGCTATAGAAACTAGACACTAGAGGGCGCCATTAAAGTTTGTGTACCGGGGACAGGTCACGAGGTCACACTGGTGCAGGTCGCGAGGTCAATGTCAATAACAACGAACTTGAGACTGACAACGCACAGGTAAAATGGAGCACCTTCACACATTAAGTGGAGCAGCTAAACGAAAGATAAAAAAAGAAAAAGAAGCAAAACAATCTGATATTTTACATCATGTTCCTCGAATTTCACATTTTTTCAAGAATATTAAAACAAATGAAGAGAACAACATTAGGGTTGCGGGGGAGGCTGACGAGCCCATCGTGGGAGATGAGCAACAGCCAGAGCCAGTCAGCAGCACTGCTAGTGCTAGTGCGAATGCTGCACCACCAGGGCAACTGTTGGTGCTGGCGAGTGAGGAAGAGGAGCAGGCCGGTGCTTAAGAGGCCAAACGGCGACGCGTGTCGCCTCCGCCGCCTACTAACATGGAGGATCAGTTACAGACTACTCAAAGAGAGGAGAGCGAGGCTTGGTTTGAAACCGTAACTGACCCAGCTTTGTGGGAGATCACTCAAAGTAAGCGGGCCAAAGCGGTTCTAATTGACAGAGGAGTTAAAGTGTTCCAGAATCGGCGTGCACATTATCTAGCGTCTGTAAGGGATAGTGGGATTGGTGGCAAATCCAGAGTATTAACAAATGAACAGCTGAAATGCATTTTGCCCAATAGCCAAGTGGTTGATAGAGAGTGGATTACGTATTCCCCATTCACAGGAAATATTTATTGTTTTGCATGCAAGCTGTTGTCCACTAAGTCACATGCTGCATTCGTTACTGGCTATTGTGACTGGAAACACCCAGAGCGAATCGGCGAGCACGAGAGAAGTGAAGAACATCGAGCCTGCATGCTTGCCCTGCATCAGAGAATCACATGTGCCACCGTGGACGCCGACCTTATGAAGCAAATCGATGGAGAGAGGCAATATTGGAGAGAGGTGCTTAGGAGAGTTGTCTCCGTCATCAAGTTCTTAGGGGAGAGGGGTCTCGCATTTAGGGGGCGTGAAGAATTGCTAGATTCCCCACACAATGGAAACTACTTGGGCATCTTAGATCTTCAAAAAAAAGTGAGTGTGGCATGCCTGTGTTGTAAATCCTGTGTCGTTGAAATACAGGTGAATTTTTTCTAGTTATTGTGCTGTTGGTTTTGAGTGTTCCTCCGCTGTAAAATCTGTTGAGATGCAGGTAAACGTAGGCTACCGGTATGTCTTATATGCTGTTGGCATTGTGTTTACTTGCGCTCTAAAAAAAAAGTGTTTGCGCTGGGGAGGGGGGGGGGGGGGGCCTTTCTACACGTCCAGGCACAGGGGCCCATTTTTTCATGATCCGTCTATGCTAATTACAACCATTCTTACTACACGATCGCCTGCCAAACACACACTCACACACACTCACACACACTCACACACACACACACACACACACAGCTTTTTTAGTTTCCTAGAAGCTGTCGCTAGGAGCTGTAAAAGCAAATAATCAAGTGTTTCCCTTTCGAAGATCGGATCCCAGAATAATAGCGTAACGTATTCAGACCGGACACCGTTCTTTTTTCTAGACAGGCGGTGAAGGCTTTGACGAGGAGTTTGAACAGTGCAGTCCCACATGTTTTAAAGGGGCGCTTCGAGAGGCTCCAGACAGCTAAAATGAAGAAAGGCACATCGTTAGATAATTGATTAGATAATCTGAGAGGAGTACGTTGAAATGACCTGGTCTACATTGTGTCGTTCTCAAAGACATATTACTGAACGGGCCTACCGGGCCCAGGCCCAGGGGCCCCAGAGATCAGGGGGCCCTTTGCATTTCTTGTCGCAGGGATGCCGGTAGAAAATGTCCTACTGTAACTGGGACAAATTAGATTCCTTATATGAACGTAAAAAAACTATTTTTAATATACTTTTGAATATACTATTTTGAACAATTTTATTGTTAGGGGCCCACGTCTTGCAAAAAAAAGAGAAGCTTGTGTGGGCTACATAGTTTCTATAGCCTACTCAGATTATAATGCGAATACAGGCTACATTCCCATTAGATTAATGAGTAGGCTATAGAAACTAGACACTAGAGGGCGCCATTAAAGTTTGTGTACCGGGGACAGGTCACGAGGTCATACTGGTGCAGGTCGCGAGGTCAATGTCAATAACAACGAACTTGAGACTGACAACGCACAGGTAAAATGGAGCACCTTCACACATTAAGTGGAGCAGCTAAACGAAAGATAAAAAAAGAAAAAGAAGCAAAACAATTTGATATTTTACATCATGTTCCTCGAATTTCACATTTTTTCAAGAATATTAAAACAAATGAAGAGAACAACATTAGGGTTGCGGGGGAGGCTGACGAGCCCATCGTGGGAGATGAGCAACAGCCAGAGCCAGTCAGCAGCACTGCTAGTGCTAGTGCGAATGCTGCACCACCAGGGCAACTGTTGGTGCTGGCGAGTGAGGAAGAGGAGCAGGCCGGTGCTCAAGAGGCCAAACGGCGACGCGTGTCGCCTCCGCCGCCTACTAACATGGAGGATCAGTTACAGACTACTCAAAGAGAGGAGAGCGAGGCTTGGTTTGAAACCGTAACTGACCCAGCTTTGTGGGAGATCACTCAAAGTAAGCGGGCCAAAGCGGTTCTAATTGACAGAGGAGTTAAAGTGTTCCAGAATCGGCGTGCACATTATCTAGCGTCTGTAAGGGATAGTGGGATTGGTGGCAAATCCAGAGTATTAACAAATGAACAGCTGAAATGGATTTTGCCCAATAGCCAAGTGGTTGATAGAGAGTGGATTTTGTATTCCCCATTCACAGGAAATATTTATTGTTTTGCATGCAAGCTGTTGTCCACTAAGTCACATGCTGCATTCGTTACTGGCTATTGTGACTGGAAACACCCAGAGCGAATCGGCGAGCACGAGAGAAGTGAAGAACATCGAGCCTGCATGCTTGCCCTGCATCAGGGAATCACATGTGCCACCGTGGACGCCGACCTTATGAAGCAAATCGATGGAGAGAGGCAATATTGGAGAGAGGTGCTTAGGAGAGTTGTCTCCGTCATCAAGTTCTTAGGGGAGAGGGGTCTCGCATTTAGGGGGCGTGAAGAATTGCTAGATTCCCCACACAATGGAAACTACTTGGGCATCTTAGATCTTCAAAAAAAAGTGAGTGTGGCATGCCTGTGTTGTATATCCTGTGTCGTTGAAATACAGGTGAATTTTTTCTAGTTATTGTGCTGTTGGCTTTGAGTGTTCCTCCGCTGTAAAATCTGTTGAGATGCAGGTAAACGTAGGCTACCGGTATGTCTTATATGCTGTTGGCATTGTGTTTACTTGTGCTCTAAAAAAAAAAGTGTTTGCGCTGGGGAGGGGGGGGGGGGGGGCTTTCTACACGTCCAGGCCCAGGGGCCCATTTTTTCATGATCCGTCTATGCTAATTACAACCATTCTTACTACACGATCGCCTGCCAAACACACACTCACACACACTCACACACACACACACACAGCTTTTTTAGTTTCCTAGAAGCTGTCGCTAGGAGCTGTAAAAGCAAATAATCAAGTGTTTCCCTTTCGAAGATCGGATCCCAGAATAATAGCGTAACGTATTCAGACCGGACACCGTTCTTTTTTCTAGACAGGCTGTGAAGGCTTTGACGAGGAGTTTGAACAGTGCAGTCCCACATGTTTTAAAGGGCCGCTTCGAGAGGCTCCAGACAGCTAAAATGAAGAAAGGCACATCGTCAGATAATTGATTAGATAATCTGAGAGGAGTACGTTGAAATGACCTGGTCTACATTGTGTCGTTCGAACACCCTTTCTGTAGATGAGTTAAACTCCGCCATTCATCAGCCCATGAATGACATTTTAAAAGAGAACCAAGCTAAAGTACATTTCCACTCAAAGATTTGCGATAGGGCTATTTTGTTTGCAGGTGAGATGCCACCAATATTAGATTTGAATGACTCCAACCAAAAAATTGTTTCAAAGGAAAGTGACGCTCAAAAAAGATGCCCAACCCCAACTGTGGATGAGGTGCCATACGATTACATTCCATGTCCTGACAATTCTGAGGGCGTGGCTATTTGCAATGGTGATGGAGTCAGTAAAGCCAAGACTGGGAAAGGTCAAAGCAGATGTTCAACACCCACACAGGATGAGTTACCATTTGATCAGGAACTTTGTTATGACAGTCAAACACTGAAGACTGTTTTATTGCCCAATTCTAAAGACACTAAGGTCCATAATCTCAGTAGTGGTCTTGGTCTTGAAAAGGAACAGGTTCAAGGTAACCATGAACTCCATTGTAGAAGCAGTCTTAGCTCTGTGGACAATGAGCTGCATAAATCCAGCAACAACAATCCTGAATCCAATCATCTCAAAACCAATCCAGTCGTCTCTCAGGTACAAACTTCTGACCCCAGCAGTAAGTCACTGTCCACCTGCCAACCTCCCAAGCTTCACTCAACTTCTTCCATGAATGCAAATGATTTTGGTGCCGATTCAATTATGGACCATACCTCTGCTGAACAAGGACTGCATACTCATTCAAGAACAAAGTCACAGGACTAATCTCCCAAAAGCAAATGCACATTGACAGAGAAAGCATTTTCTGAGCAATCAAGCAATCCTGAATCCCATTCCACTGAAACAGAAACTACATGTATTGAATACCACTCAAAAAGAACATGTGACTCAAATGACATTTCTTTGGAAAGAGATGCTATTTTAGAATGTGACTCAGTGGAGTTTATTCATCAAATGATTGCATTAGTCAGGGCTACAGCACCTTCACAGGACCTTTTAGCTCTCGACTCAAATGAACCCCGTCCATCCAGCCAACGCCCTATCATGGCAGTGAAACCTTGTAAGAGTGATGACAGCAGAGGAGAATACATCTGCAATGAAGGACAAACAGATGACCCTGTTTATTTGTTTATTTGTTTATTTAAAAGGATCCCCATTAGCTTATGCCGTAGCAGTTTGCTAATCTTCCTGGGGTCCACATATAATCAACAGACAAACACCTAATACATTAATACAACATATAATACATTAAAGGTGACTTTGGATGTGCTCATAGATGAAGAAACTGATAGCCCTGCCTGCTCAAACACTACAGTTCAATCTAACAGCACTCCATTGGCCCCAGTGATGATGAGGAAACCGAATGAGAGCCCCACAAGAGTCTCTGAGGATGTTAGAGATAGTAAGGAGTCTGCTGGAGATCTAGACAACATTGAATCTAGTTTTAAGGCAAATTTGATATATGATGACCAACACAAAGTTCGTAAATCTCATTTCAATAAAACAAAACTTGACTACATTAACTCTTTATATAAGTATCAGGAATGGGACAAAGAGGAATGTGATGAGGATTTGGCATTCAGCAAGACGAGCACTTCCTCTTCAGTCTCCTTACAGTCAGAACAGCACCAGCAGAACTGGTTCAAGTATTGTCAGGCTAAGACAAGTGGGAAGTCAGTCAACAGATGGATGGATATGCCTGAGGAAGACTCCGCAGTTGCAATGTCATCTATAGTTACGGTTTTGGATCATAAAGGAAACAGAAGGACTTATGAAAATTATCCCATTGTAAAACCGACAACAAATATGCACACCCGGACAGTTCATAATTTAAAGAGAAAGGGCTCAAACAGTTCTCTGGAAGAATTCTCTGAAAAGTTGATTAAATCTGACCCCACCCAATCCTCTATGGACCAAGAGTGTCTCATTTACTCAGAAAAAATGAACCAGATTCTAAAAGGTAGCAGAAAGGGTATGAGCCACAACAAGACTGCCCTATTCAACAGATCGAAACACATTGTAGGTCAAATGTAAAGTCTAATTTCTGTAGCCCAGTGACAGTGCACTTTTCCAGTCTGCAGGAACAAGACAGCTCAGAAGAGCACTGGGAGGCACTACCGTCACTTGCAGGGCAAAAGATAAAAGTAGACATGCCTGAAAGAAAGGATATGGCTGAGGCAACCAACGGAGAGATGCCCCTGCATCTTCAGAAACTGTTTTATGCAAAGGGAAAAGAGATGACACATGCAAGGATTTCTGACATGGCTGTGGAATGTGCCAAGTCATACCAAGCCATGATGAATGACGTTTGTGCCGGCAAAAAGCTCTCATCCAAAACTGGGGGTCACAAGAGTGACAACACATTCCCCAAGTCTAGAGCAAGCAAACACACAGACTTCTGTGGTCAGATGAAGAGAGAAATGTCTGACAGTCTTCATGATAATCTAAATTCTGTTGTGAGACAGTCATGTAAGATCAAGTTCAGGTTCTACATATTAGTGACATCAGCTGACGCCTTCTTCAAAAAGACTAAGGTAATTACAGTGGGGGGGGGAACATCTTGATTCAACTATAGAAAACAACATTATTTGTCCATGTTTACAACAATGGGTTGCACTTTATATTGTTTCCCCTACATTGTATCTTGTTTCATAGTCAACATCTTGTTTCCTAGTCATTAGTTTATTACACAGCATATGGAGCGGAAACCGTCCTTATTCCACTAGTGGAAGAACATAAATGAAATGTAATGAAAAATAAAAGAGATTACCAATGTACTATGTAACAGCATGTTAATGCAAAGACGTTGCTAGTGTAAAGAGATACTACACATGTAGGGGCAACCTAATGTAAAGTGACCTACATCACGATCCTTAATTTCCTGTAGGATCTGTTAAAAGCAGAGGGCCACATTGAGGTAGAACCATCGAAATTTTGCCTGGATGAGGATAGCCCCTCGTCCCCCCTACTCATCATTCTGAGAAACGAAGATATTGCTGAACACATTTGTACGGTAAGACAGGAGCCAGGCAGGCTAAGTAAAAACCATGTCACCCAGCAAGAGAATTGTAGGAGATGTACCAGGGCATTATCTCGAGATGTAAAAAGAGATTTGTCACCATCAATGAGTGAGTTTCATGCAAATTAATGTGAGACCATTGTTGAAACCCAGCCATCTTATAGCTCACATCAGCTTCAACATTGTGTTTTCCACAGATCCCTCATCTGCTTGAGCTGAAGAAGTCACCCAGCGTGTTGTTTGCTGGTATTGACCAGAGGTGTCAAAAGTATTCACATTCATTACTCAAGTAGAAGTATAGATACTATGGTTTAAAAAGACTGAGCATTAACATGTGAACACGGAAGATATGATGACTAGTTGCCTAAGTATTGTAATGGTGCAAAAAGTCAAACGTCAAAAGTCAAACGTCAAAAGTCAAGTCAATAGCCTTTATTGGAACTCTGAGGGCAAAACCATACAAACCATAACAAAGTAGTGATTCAATATTTCCTGAAAAAACACACACATACACACAATCTACATCAGCATCAGAGTTACCAATAAGCTTTGTTCAGCCGCAAAAGCAGCAGGTTCTCAAAGTTCTTTGAGCCAATGCATGCTCTTTTTGGCCTGAAGATCAGCCCTGCGACACTAAACAGTCTTTCACAGGCTGCTGAGGCAGGGAGTCCCGTATTAAGTTTGAGTGATAGCTGGCACACAGCTGGGAAGGTCTTCAGTACCTCTACTGTGTCTCCTGGGCACCCCAGGTACGCATCCAACTGCTGGGACGTTTCAAGAGGGCCGGTCTTCTTCAAGGAGGAAAAGAAGTCCTCTTCCTCAGACGATTGGGAGCCCTCACTGAAGTGTTTCTCGTCCTGACAGTCCAAGTGGCTTCTGATATAGTGAAGGCCTGTGGAATAAAAAACAAAAATCATGACAATTTAGACTATATGGCAGTATTGTAACTGTGTATTGGATAGTGTTGTGTGTGTGTGTCATTAAATGTAATTTCAAACTAATTTCACTGTCTTCATAGAAATTACACATATTAAGCGGAAGTGAGACACTTACCAAGTTTGAGGATATTTTCGTCACTTGTCCAACAGGTCTTAAATTTGGGAACTACAATGGCTGCGGCTATCAGTTCTGGATCTGCAAGCATCTCTCCGAAGCGTTTCTCAAGGCCTGAAAGAAGTGCAGCAATCAAAGGCTCACAGAACTTGGAGGCGACTTGAAGGTGCTGTAGCTTGGTCCTTAGCAGAGTTATGGTGGGGACCAACCATCCCATCTGCACACTGGTTTCTCCCTGAAGAACATCCAGTGCCTTTGCAACTGGGCTCATTGTCTTCGCATATTCTGCAAGAAATGCAAGTTCCACTGGAGTAAACCTGTACAAAGAAGAAGAGAAAAACACAACATGGAACATTAAGTCTACTTGATGTAGCACCTTCAACTGGAGGAACTGATCATTAAAAAGGAAAAATATTGTCATCTGAGACTTTTAGAAATGAAGTTGTGTTGCTACAAATCACATTCATAGTAAATATGGGGACTGCATATTCGCATAGTGCATACGTGTTCTACAGTATTCCAAGTATAAAACTGTGACTTAATCTATTGTTAATCACTTCATTAACTGTAAGGCAGAAAAACAAGCACTTACTTGGGTGTATCTAGTTCACTGCAGACAGCTGCAAGGGCTCCCTCGCCTTGTTCTCGTGTTATTCTCACTATTCTTTCTACGGCTGAGAAGAGTGAATTCCACCTTGTAGCAACAGGCCTTACGAGTTGGAGTTTGCAGTGGTCTTCAGATGCGGTGGTTGATCTTGAACTTTTATTCCACAGGCTAGAGCATTTGGCAAATGTGGACCTTGACACGCGCTTGTACAGTGGGTTGACCTCTGCTTTTGAAGCATCAACTGTGGACACTAAATTGAGGAGGTGGCAGGCGCAGCGATGGTGCTTGGGTAGCTGGTATTCTAAGTAGTCATCTTCTTCCAACAGGGCTCCGGCATCAACAAATTCAACACCCTCAAGGCTTTCCTCTTCTTCATCGTTATCATCATTTTGGCCACAATCATCCTCTTCTCCATCACCCTCTCCTACAGGTTCAGCATTGTTGTTCTCGTCAGTCTGCCCATAAACTCTGAAGGCTTTCAGGAAGTTTGATCCGTTGTCAGTTGTAGTGCGAACAATCTTCTCTCTGACATTGAATTCTGTGTGAATATCATTTAGGGCACCAGCCAGGGCAGAAAAGGTATGTGACCCTTTAAGTTGCTTGCATGCCAGGGCAGCACAGGATCTCTGCATGGTCTGGGGGTTAAACCAGTGCGCAGTGACACCAATGAAACCGCGACGGTGTGCCGTCCAGCAGTCTGTTGTTGTTGCTATGAACTCAATTTCACTAAGGGCAGCTTTCAGTTTTCTTTTCATTTCAACAGAGGCCTTTGTGACTTTGTTAACAACAGTATTACGCGTCATGACATTTGTATTTGGCTGAAGATGTTGCACAAGCTCAATGAAGCCCTGTTGCTGAACAATGTGTGGTGGGTGCAAGCCTTGGACAATGAATTTGAGGACTACTTTATCCACACTTGCCTGGGACACTCTTCGAGCCTCCCACAGCTTGGTTTGTTTGGAGGGTGGGGTCAAAGAACCTTCAGTGGATGACTTCCTTTTGAGGGCTGTTGAAGAAAGTTGCGTGTACCTCTCTAGACGAGTGGGGTGTTTCTTCTGTGGAGAAAATGAATGCACAGGCACAGATTGAGATTCATATTATTTCTCTCAAACCACAAGCTGAGATTATCTAGGACTTCCGCTGTATTAAATGTCACGCTGGAAGTTCATGAATGGAGGTCAGACTACAAGTTAGGGAGCAGTTTCACTGGTCTATGCAATTATGTTGAGCAGACCAGAATATTGCCACTTAAAGCTGTTTTAGGACCACAAGCAGCTGCTGGCATGACTGAAAAGTAACATTATTGTTAATGGCACACACCGCGCACATTTCTTCTCCCGTGGGAACATAATTAACTCTTTACAGCAACAAACACGGTAAAACTCCGACCTCAACACATGAAGGATTACAAATGAAACATTGAATCATAGCCTACTGCTAGCAAGCAAACCATGGCATGTTCTTAGCCATAGCAAACATTGCAAATTTACCATTAGTACGTTACTAGGTTACTACAAAATGTCGACTGATGATAACAAACTTTCAGCTTACCTCAATATGCTTTTTCAAATTAGACAGTGAGTTTTTGAAGGCCATTAGCTCGTGGTACTTGGGTGCGCAGAGCTTGCAGTTTTTGCATCCAACCATTTCAAAAAATTCTTCCAGGTACGGCCAGGGATGGAGAAGGGTTGGCTGATCTTCCTGGCTATCAACCTGGTTGATGCTGGTGCTTGGTTGGGACATTTCGCTGTTATTTTGAGTCTCTGGCACGGTCACGGACATCTTTGGCTACATACATCTGCTTTCCTTGCTGGAGTGTGATTTGTGTCATGTGCAGCAGATGGAATGCATCTCGTACAAACCAATAGGGTGTCGGAATGGTATAATGTTTATACTTCTTGTCACAGCTATAATAGGTGTTATAATAGGTGTTATAATAATATAATAGGTGTTATAATAGGTGTTATAATAGCTATAATAGGGTTAGGCTAGGGTATCGGATAACGTCAAGAGTAGCAGGAACGAGCATATGAACCAACCATTAAGTGGTTACGATCTGGCGATGACTGGAAGCAGGAGCAGAGCTTAAGTAGGAGCCAGTCGCGGTCTTATTCGTCCACACCTGGCACCACTGATTGATGGCTGATGAATGAGCCAGGGGCGCTCTTAATCGTCCACTGATCGACGTCTGATGATCCAGGGGCGCTCTTAATCGTTCAGTGATCGACGTCTGATGAGCCAGGGGCGCTCTTAATCGTTCACTGATCGACGTCTGATGAGCCAGGGGCGGAGCTGTGACACTTCTCATCCAACCACAATCAAATTCACTCTATCCGGATGGCGCGACTTATCTGGATAGGTTTTTTTTGTGTGTGTTTTTTTTAACGATGAAAAGCTGTAATGAAAACAAGCTGAAATGCAATAGGAGTAACGAGGCTATTTGTAAAATGTAAGGAGTAGAAAGTACAGATAATTGCGTGAAAATGTAAGGAGTAGAAGTAAAAAGTCGGCTGAAAAATAATTACTCCAGTAAAGTATAGATACCCAAAATGTCTACTTAAGTAAGGTAACGAAGTATTTGTACTTCGTTACTTGACACCTCTGGTATTGACCATCCCAATGACGTTGTGAACCTGACCCACCAGGAGCTCTTCAGCAGGGGAGGCTTTGTCGTGTTTGAAGGGGCAGCGCTGGATGCACTCAGTCTTTGTACGGACACTCTACACCAGACTATCACACTACATCATGCTTTAGTGCAGAAGCAATGGTGCTTTGCAATCGATATGATTTTACCAACAGTCTGGTAATGTATTTCTCATACATCGCAACTAGATGTCAACACATTATGGATTTGTGATCTTTGTGTTTGGCTCTTTCAGGCAACGTGAAACAAATGGCAGGTTTCCTGGAGGAGCTCAGCAAGAAGGGGAAGTGGAAGTGGCTGCTGCACTACAGAGACAGCCGTCTGCTGAAAGAGAACGCACGGTATGCTTACATTGTTAGAATTGTAGAATGTAGAATGCTTACATTGTTAGAATTGTATCTTACACTCTTCATTCAGTGTATACAGTGGTAACAATTAGTACTTTCTGGTACTTTCTTACTTCGAATTCCCTGACCGGTACTGTACCAAATGGTATCATGAATGATCAAAACAAGTAACTCATAGGTTATTACTATGTAATAACATTGTATACCGTTATTTTCCCCCAAATCCCTGGTTATCTCTGTACTATAAAATATATAATATATACAACTCTTACCATTTGTAAGAATATTGTTACAGTGACAGATGAGATGTCTGTGTAAGAGTGAAAGATGAGCTTTCTAAAATAACCCTTATGATGCCACTTTATATTTATGGTGACCTGAATTTTGTGATTGACTTGTAATGGCCTGAATTACTTCAAAAGATACTGAATGAATTAACATATTCATCTCTACATTTAAGATTAGGTAATTTTGTTAATCACTATAACTGTGTGGTTGCCCCCTCTGCAGGTCCAGTGCTGAGGCACAGGACAAGAAGAAATTCATGGACTGCTGTCAGGAAGCTGGCATGGTGGAGATACTGCCCTACCATGAATGTGATGTCATTTCAAAGGATCGACCCAATTACCTCGACTGTCTGGTCCACTTGCAGGTCCAGAATGTATCAGCCCGTTTCCCTGTATTCATAACTGGTGAGATTTCTATTAACATTTCTTAAAGCAACTGTGCACTGAATCTGATATTGAGACAAATCATACTTTAAACATGTTGATGATCCACCCCTCTTTTGTAGTTGTTGCAAAAGCCTAAATATGAGAAATAGCTCACGTAAAAATATAACATCAAACTTACATCTGAAATGAGTTGTTTGTCTCATATTTGTTCAAGACGAGTCCATATTTACTAGGTAAGGTAGCTTGGACAACAAAACCTACTATATAAAATACAAAAGTATGTGGAAAAAAAGGGTGGGGTGGGGGTGGGGTAGAAGCATTGCACAGATACATGATCGATAGTACATGCAGCAAATGCAGCAAAGCCTATGCATACTTAAATGCAATTTCTGGTCCAGGTCATAGTAACGCATGCTAAGGCTGAACTTATACAAACGCCCTGTTCCAGTCATGTTAAGTGACCTGTGTAAGTAATGGGTCAGTGAAGCATTTTTAAAATGTATTATTGGGACAGAGACAGTGGAGATTGACAGGAAGGATGGGTGAGATAGCGGAGGGATGATATGCAGGATATGTCGACAGCTGGAATCGAACCGGGGACCCAGCAACGCCTTAGTGTGCTACTCCACCAAGCGCCCCCAGTGAAGCATTTTTTTAATCAAACAATTTCTAAGAGGTTAAAGTAGAGATTATCAGCTTTTATTTGATGGTATTTGTGTAAATATTGGTTACACCATTTAGAAATGATAACAGTTTTGAAACATAGACCCCCTATTTCACTGTCCCATTACTTACACAGGACACTGCATGTTTGTTACTCACCAAATAATAGATTTTGATAGGCTGCTGACAAACTGTTCTTCGTCTGAGCAAGGGTCTCAATTCCCCAAAATATAAAATAAAAGAGAAAATGAGAACTTGAGAAAGCAGCACTTTCATGAGTAACAAACTTATATTGAACATAGTCACTCAAGAAGGGCCTGATAGAGCCCACTGTTTTGTATTGACCGCAACAGAGCATTTGTTTACACTCAGTGTTAGCATGTCCTGGACCAGAGCTACTTACATGCATGAACTCACACAATTGACACTGGTGACCCTAACCATACTGCAGCAGGACATCCATACCCAGCCATCACCTTGTCTTGAGATGTCTTAAGATGTCTTAATTAACCAAAATAAGACATTTTGTCTGTCAAGATGTCTTAAGTCGTCTTAAGACCTAACCTGAAGACATGCACTCATTCACTCACTTAAGACATGGAGCATAAGAGCCATATTTTCTGTGTCTTGAAGACACAGAACATCTTGAGATGTCTTAAGACACTGAATATCAATGTCTTAAGACAGTCAGGCGATCTTGTTCCAATTGGAATAATTCAAGTATAATAATGAATTATCCTATTATATATTTTACATTATTAATTAGTTAATAATAATTCAATTGGTGTGTCCCAGGACAAAAAATGCATGTCATGTGGATAAAAGGTATTAACTGTGAAGTTTAAGTGTTTTCAACACGATGAGCATAAACAACGAGTGACATCTCTGGGAAGTTGATAAAACATTTAATACAAGTGCAATTAAATAGAAAAGTACAAAATAGTTTAATACAAGTAAATACAGTGTATTAAATATGAAAACAAGTAAATAGTATAATAAATATTAATTAATTAAATAGAATAAATATATATCAACTATATTATATTATTAAATATATTACATTTTATATACAATTTCATTGTTATCTTTTTAAATATGTAACAAATCATTAAATATTAAAACAAGTAAATAGTATAATAAATATTAATTAAATAAATAGAATAGAACGGGAGGGAACTGAACGAGTCATGCCACAGCATGACAGCAGTTTATGTAACAAATAATAAAAAAAAACAGTACAAAAATCGAAGTAAAATCATAAATCATTGTCTTTAACAGCGTTAACTGCTGCGGTCTGTGCATCTTTATCTCTTTGCACTGCCTTGTGCCACGCCAACAGAAAAACTTCTGTCATGCTGTGGCACGACTCATTCAGTTCCCTCCCGTTCCCTCCCCTATGCTTGAAAGCAAGCTTGGTGGCTCTCTGAACCAAATGTTTCACTTCAGCCTCTGTGGAGGTTGGCAGGATCTTCCTCTCGGCCCATTTCTTGAGAGCATTGAACATGCTGTATCTGCAATCGAAAAAATACAGATATTAATGACTTGAATGTTTCCTCAAAGTGGTGTGAAACGGTGTGCAATGGGCTTTGAAGTAGATTTTCTCTTGTTTGGTGAGACTATAGTGCGGAGGCTACTCTGCCCTCGCAGTTAAAAGACGGCTTCACCCATTTTCAACCAGCTTTCTATCATTACATTTTAGGTTTTAAATGGGTAATAATAATGTTATACACACTAGCTGTGCTCTGGTCCAATCAGAGTGGCCTGTGGGTGCTCTGCTCTGGTCCAATAAGAGGCATGGGGAGTGGCCTTGGAAAGGGGGAGAACCCCACTGCATTCTGGGTGTTGTAAAAGGGCATTTTGCCACGCTTTTACTCTGATATCTGGTCAGGTAGCACTAATTTCAAGTATATTTACACCTTTCTACTCCATAGACAGGCCAGTTTCAGTGAAAGACCATCTTCCCAGCGGTGAAACACTCCTTTAAGTTCTGCTTTTTTTCGCTTCAGCATCACATGCCGTGGCATTGATAATAGGAATTGATAAGCTCAGAGGCATACGATAACATTTCCTATTCCATTTTGTTATCGGTTCTCAACTGGAACTGGTTCTCGATTCCCATCCCTATCCAGGGGTATGGTACTTTTCTTTTGTTCTTGTAAGACTCACACAGTATCTCAGATGCCCCAGATACATTTTTAAAATGTAAATTAAGTAATACAACAAGTGCCATCAACGTGTGTTGGCTCCCCACAAAGTTTGTGGGGAACCAAAACACATACTATATTATTATATTTTTAAAAAAAAGTATACCTGTAATTTATGAACCATTTGTTCACTGTCCTCATCTGCACTCCCTCCACAAGCAACTGGCTCTTTTCTACAATTGAGGGATAGCGTCTCTTCAGGAAAAGAGCTTTGCTCTTTTCAAGAGCCCTCTTCTGGCCCCCTTCACTGCTGGAGCCTAGAATAAGAAAAAAACAAGACAGTCTAATAAACATCATGGCATATCCCAGACAAAGTCAAGAGAAAATGTATTCTAATAGTATTGTTTAATTGTTTGTTTTACTTGTCATCCTGCTTGATGTCCCTTGGTGCCGGTGGCATGAGCATGTACATGCCTGGCAACGACAGCAGGCCCCATCTCTCTCTCCAACTGATGACCCTGTAGTATGAAATTAAATACATAAATCTGGAGCACTGTCCCACATGGATCTCCTCATGTACTGGATTTTCTATAACATTTATTCAACAACCTTATTTTACACAACAAACTACATTAACACAGATGGAGTAAACACTACAATAGTAGAAATTGTAGAATTTAGTCCGACACAAAGGACCAGGTTTGCGTTCACAAAATGCTCTTCTCCACCTTTGTATATATTTTTATCACACACCTCTGACGATTCTCCCTCTGCTCTGGCCGAATCTGCTCAAATTTGGAACAAGGAGTCGTCCTCTCCTCTCCTCTCCTCTCCAGAAACATCTGCTTCTGGATGACACAGGTGAGTTTATCATTATAAGGGTAAGGGAGAAAGCTTAGTTCTGTATTATGCTTCATTTATTACAGCAAAACGACGCCTGTCTAGATAGTTGTAGATTAGGCTAATTTAGCTAACAAGCTAGTTAGTAAGATTGTACTAACCTTGACTGTTAACAAGCTAGTTAGTAAGCTTATACTAACCTTGACTGTTAACAAGCTAGTTAGTAAGCTTGTACTAACCTTGACTGTCTAACAAGCTAGTTAGTAAGCTTGTACTAACCTTGATAACTGTCGCTGCTGCTCAAATTTCCGTAGCGTCGCGGCATCTTCTCCTCAGAATGTTGGTTGTTGGTTATGGGAACTGGTAACGTCAGCAGCTGTTGATAATCAGTGCAGGCTCGCAAATAAGAGGAGGGAGATGGATACTAGAGAAAGCGGATTGGGGGAAGTTTGCAGAAGTAAGTGAAGAGTGGTTGTCCTTGGTAGATGGGAGTAGGGGTATTGAAGAGGTATGCAGGGAAATTAACGCAGGTATAGTGGCTGCAGCAGGGGAGGCGATACCGAAATCAGGGCCAAGGCAAATGAATAGAAGAGTACCGTGGTGGTCAAAAGAATGCAAAGATGCTGTTAAAATAAGGAATGGAGCATTTAGGAGATTGAAGAATCTCCATAACTTTCAGCTACTGACTGAATATAAGAGAGCACAGGCACTAGTAAGGAGAGCTGTTAGGAAGGCAAAGAGGGAGCACTGGAGAAAGTTCTGTGACTCTGTGGGACGTACTACTCCAATAGGGCAGGTGTGGGGAATGGTTAAAAATATGAAAGGGATAGGGAGGAAATATGGGTATCCTATGCTTATTGAAGGTGATGATGTTATTGTTACAAGCAAAGAGAAAGCTGAAGTCATTGCTAGAACATTGGTTAGGGTACATAGCTCTGACAACTTAAGTCTGGAAGAGAAGAAAGGGAGGGAAGAGACTATGTTAAGGTATCCTGATGTAGATGTGAGGGTGGATGGAGTAGAGGGCAGCTTGGATGCATTATTCACTAGAGCGGAACTACTTAAGGTGCTGAGGAAGTTAAAGAAATCTGCTCCAGGAAGGGACTCTATCTGTTATATCATGTTGGAGAAACTGAGTGATAAAGATGTTCTGTTGATGCTGTGCAACAACATTTGGGTAGAGGGAGTGATTCCCCAGGGGTGGAAAGAGTCCTTAATTGTGCCAATTAGAAAACCAGGTAAAGATCCCCACAATCCAAGCAGCTATAGGCCAATTGCATTAACATCCCAGGTGGGAAAAACTATGGAGAAAATGATAAATGACAGGTTAACCTACTGGGTGGAATCAAAAAATCTGCTACAGAGTTACCAGAGTGGATTTAGAAGAGGGAGAGGTACTATGGACCCTGTTATATGCTTGGAGGATGACATTAGAAGAGCTCAAGTAAACAAAGAGGTAGTGGTAGCAGTCTTTTTTGATATTGAGAAAGCATATGATATGATGTGGACAAAGGGCCTGTTGATAAAACTGCAGGAAATGGGGGTTGGGGGCAGAATGTTCAGGTGGATTAAGGATTTTTTGTATGAAAGGAGCCTGAGGGTTAAAATTGATGGGGAGGTCAGTGCTAGATATATAGCAGAGAATGGAACCCCCCAGGGAAGCATTGTAAGCCCCTTATTGTTCGATATTATGATAGATCATATTTTAAAAAATGTACAGGGAACTGACGGAGTGGCTTTGTTTGCTGATGATGGTGCTATGTGGAAGAAGGGGAGGAATGTAGGTTTTATTGTTAAGAAAATGCAGAAGGCAGTTAATGAAGTCCTGATCGGCTGGTTTCCCAGGCAACCGCGGAGCGACAACAACACGGAGCAGGGTGGATAATAACGGATAACGGAAAGTTAAAGTCTTTAACGGCTAAACAACTTTGGTCGGATTCGATACGAACTTTACGTTCATCACCGTGAGCCCGTTTATGTTTATGTACAACTTTCTAACCGGCTACAACTACGTTACGGACGTGCAGACGCCGAGTGAAGGAAAGGGGGTCCTTTCATCTGGAAGTCAACACAACTAAACCTCCTGTAACCATCACCATGACAGACGGAGTGGCTTTGTGTGTGAAGTGAAACTCCGTAGGTAAAAGAACCGTAGACAAGTTTCATTTATTCATTAAACATTTTATTTTATGTATGTATTGTACACCATAATATGCAAACTGGATCTGTACATAAATATATGGTACTTCACCTGAAATTATGATTACAATATTATAACATCATTTAGAAAGAAAAGCCCTTGCATTTGTGGTAGAGAAAATGTGACACTGACTTTGTGGTGTTTGAAGAAGGACTAAAACAGTCTAAAAACAGGTGATATTTGTATAATTTAATACAATTAGAAACCTCTACGAATCTATAAAACCAGAACACTTTTAAAACTCTTTTACTTTAAACATCAGATCGAGTGTAACGGTTTGTTGGGTCCATCCACGCGCGGACGGTCGTCAACATGAACAGTCGCATTTCTCAACGCTCCTGCTGCTGCTTCAACAACAATGGAACGACAAGGATTATTCCACACTTTCTTCTATTCCTTCTGTGGATTACGGATTTATACATTAAATCACCACAGAACTTACATCTTATGGAGAAGGAGACAAACTTTATTGGAAAAAATGAAACCCATAGCGACTTTTATCTCCACGCCGCAAAGAAGTATTTAAACTTCGGAGCGGCAACTATTCACACGACGCTGACTGCTAACCTGACGCGGAAGAACAAGCCCCCGACAGGTAGAATGGACCGAAGGACCATGATCTGTCTCTATCTACTTCTCTCGGGAGACATTCAACTGAATCCCGGTCCAGTTACAACCAGGCAAGCTACACGTTTGGCCAGAGAACAGCTGTGCCTTTCCCAGGCAACTGTTGCTAGCGACGCCACCCGGCTCCCCCACCCGGCGACGACCCCCCCTCCCTCCCCCACCCGGCGACGACCCCCCCTCCTCCACCCGGAGACTCTCTACCGAAACCGTGGAACAATGGGCAACCCCCCCCATCCCCCAATCCTCAACTTGACGATGACCTGAATGGAGACTATTTCCAAGTCAAGGACATAAACACTCTTTTTGGACACAGCAGTAAGGGCCTGCATATTGTTCACCTTAATGTGAACAGTCTTGTGCCTAAACTGGACCAAATCAGAGAAATGTTCCATGACAGCAAGGTTCACATTTTGAGCTTCTCTGAGACCAAGTTTGATGAATCAATCAAAGACCCAGAGATTGAAATAGTAAACTACTCAGTCATCAGAAACGACAGGAACCGGTATGGGGGTGGTGTCTGCATGTACATTCACAACGATATTATCTTTAACACCCGGTATACCCGGTATTATCTTGTAGATAGTACTAGTTTTTTTGTCTGTCTTACATGTAACGATGAATTGAGAATCAAGGACCCCAATTGAAATAAGCCAATGGCTTTCTTGGGTTTTTATCCTGTTAGTTGACCTTGTATGTAATATGTACTTTCATGTACCTACTTCTGCAAATCTTCTAATAAAGTTTTCAATCAATCAATCAAGCAATGGGCTGTACAGTGGGGATTTAGGATTTCGGTAGAGAAGACCAAGGTTATGTTTGGTCCTGAATTTAAGGCCAGCGGTGACTACATTACCCAGGATGCTTCGCCTACTTCAGCCCGTCTGATTGGCCCTGTGGATCAGGTGACCCACGTAGCGCCCCTGCAGACAGACGATGACCCCTCATCCTCATCCTCAGTCGCTAGGAGCGGCCTTGTCATGGCGCTGACAGACTTTACGACTGAAGACACGACTGTTTATGACGGTATTCAGGAGGACGCTACCACCTTACCCCACACCTCTCCCTCTCTCTCTCCCCCTCCCTCTTCCTCTCCCTCTCCCGCCATTGGCTACAATGTGTCTGGTTACTCTGTCCCAACCAATGAGAACCTGAGCGGTGATGTCGTCAGTGAGGTTGTTGAGGCTACATCGTCAGCCATTGGTGGAGGTGGTCCAGGTCACGTGACCTCCTCTCCCGCGGAGGAAGAGGCTAGCGCTGAGGCTGATGACGTTGAGAACCAGGAAGAGCGCCGCCCCGTTGCGGCGCATGTGATTGGCTATCGGACCGATTACATCATCCCAGTGGCAGCACCTGTGATGAGGTCATACGTAGGTCAAATGGACTCCTCTGAGGCGGTTGAAGAAGTGGATGGTTACCACGACGATCGTCCTACTACTCATCGTAGCCAGGAGGACATTGTGGCAACGAACTACAGCGACCCAACTGACTCTCTGACTCCTGACTCTCTGATTACTGACACTGTGAATATTGACTCCTCTGTGACTACTGACTCTGTGATTACTGACTCTCTGACTCCTGACTCTGTGATTACTGACACTGTGACCATTACCTCCTCTGTGATTACTGACTGTGAATACTGACTCTGTGATTACTGACACTGTGACCATTACCTCCTCTGTGATTACTGACTCTTTGACTACTGACTCTGTGAACACTGAGACTGAGGAAGAGGGGAACTCTGTAGAAGTCAGTCTGAGTGGTGAAGGCAGTACCACGGGACTCTCCTCAGATTCACAACAAGTCCCCTCCAGCTCCACTGTGCAGGCCCCAGCCAGCAGTCCTGTCCCCAGTAACGACACTGCTGTACTAACAGCTGCTCGACCCTGTCAGAGCGCCACTAAGGCCCCCATCGCGAGCACCACAACTTTCCCCTACACCTACCAAACCACCTCTCTCCACGAAGTCCAGAGGCACACAAGTCACATCGGAAGTGATGGGAATGCCAGTATGAATGTGGACGCTACCTCAGCCCCCTGTATTGACTATACCAGTCAGACAGACACGAGTATGAATGTTGACGCTACCTCAGCCCCTGATATTGACTATACCAGTCAGACAGACACTGTTGTGGTCTCTTCTACCGGCAGTTACCGTGGTAACACTAGTCCGACCCCCGACACTAACACTTCTGTCCCTGTGACACTCGTCACACTCGAGACAGCAGACGGAGAGCAGGAGGCCAGCGGTGACTACATTACCCAGGATGCTTCGCCTTCTTCAGCCCGTCTGATTGGCCCTGTGGATCAGGTGACCCACGTAGCGCCCCTGCAGACAGACGATGACCCCTCATCCTCATCATCCTCATCCTCAGTCGCTAGGAGCGGCCTTGTCATGGTGCTGACAGACTTTACGACTGAAGACACGACTGTTTATGACGGTATTCAGGAGGACGCTACCACCTTACCCCACACCTCTCCCTCTCTCTCTCCCCCTCCCTCTTCCTCTCCCTCTCCCTCTCCCTCTCCCGCCATTGGCTACAATGTGTCTGGTTACTCTGTCCCAACCAATGAGAACCTGAGCGGTGATGTCGTCAGCGAGGTTGTTGAGGCTACATCGTCAGCCATTGGTGGAGGTGGTCCAGGTCACGTGACCTCCTCTCCCGCGGAGGAAGAGGCTAGCGCTGAGGCTGATGACGTTGAGAACCAGGAAGAGCGCCGCCCCGTTGCGGCGCATGTGATTGGCTATCGGACCGATTACATCATCCCAGTGGCAGCACCTGTGATGAGGTCATACGTAGGTCAAATGGACTCCTCTGAGGCGGTTGAAGAAGTGGATGGTTACCACGACGATCGTCCTACTACTCATCGTAGCCAGGAGGACATTGTGGCAACGAACTACAGCGACCCAACTGACTTTCTGACTCCTGACTCTCTGATTACTGACACTGTGAATATTGACTCCTCTGTGACTACTGACTCTGTGATTACTGACTCTCTGACTCCTGACTCTGTGATTACTGACACTGTGACCATTACCTCCTCTGTGATTACTGACTCTGTGATTACTGACTCTGTGAATACTGACTCTGTGATTACTGACACTGAGACCATTACCTCCTCTGTGATTACTGACTCTTTGACTACTGACTTAAAATTCAGTTGGCAGGCAGAGAGTTGGAAAGAGTTGAGGTTTTTAAATACCTCGGGATGTGGTTTGATAAGAGGTTAACTTGGGCCTTCCACATACAGGAGATGGAGGCTAAATGCAAGAAAGTTTTAAATATAATGAGGTGCTTGTGTGGAGTTGAGTGGGGTGCGTCTGGGTCTGCATTGAGAGCAATCTACACTGGCATGATGAGATCAGTATTTGATTATGGCTGTGTGGTTTATGTGTCAGCGTCTAAATCCACATTAAGGAAACTTGATATGTTGCACAATCAAGCTCTGCGCATTTGTAGTGGATTAGCTAAAACTTCTCCGATAGCAGCAATCCAGGTAGAGGTGGGCGAGATGCCTTTGCATTTGAGAAGAGACCAGCTTGCTCTGGTATATTGGGCTAACCTCAAGGGACACAGTGGGGACCATATTGCACAGCCAGTCCTGAGGGATTGCCAAGAGAGGCTGTATGAGGGAGGGAAAAGCTTTGGGTGGACAATCCAACATAAAGTAGTAAATATGAGCATAAGCAATTTTAATATCAGCCCCACGGTGGCATTCCCTGCAGTCCCCCCCTGGACATTTGAAGAGGTGACAGTAGATTTAGGACTGCTTGAAGCAAAACAGGAAGGGGGAGTAGATAAATGTACAGGGATACATTAGGGAACAGTATAATCAGAGGTTGATTATCTTTACAGATGCATCAAAAAGGAGTGATGGGAGGGTGGGAGTAGCTCATGTGATACCGGAAATGGGTCTGGCTATAACAAAGAGGCTGACGGATAATTTGGCGGTTTACACAGCAGAACTTTTAACCCTCACCTTCCCTGGGGGGGCCACCCTGCAGCTCCACACGGTCCCCCCCGGCCTGCTACCCAGAATCCCCATCTTCTTTATATGCACCGGCTGTGGCAAAGTCTTCTGGGAAGGGTCCCACTTTGGCCGGGTCATCTCCCAGTTTCAGGAAGTGCTGCATATATCTGAGGATGACATCACACCAGGCCTACCCAATCCAGAGAGGCGGCTGACTACTGATTGGTTACCGACTACACACTGATTCTGCTGCTTTTTCCCCAGTCTCTTTTATGTTGGACCTTTTTTTTAAAGTTTGACTGATTCAAATGTCCAGATGTTCTATACAGAGACTGTAATGGAATTTACTTCACCTTTGAAGCTGTGTGTTAGAATCAGTTGATTCTCCTTAAGTATGTGGAGACAGACTATGCCTTTTGTTTTTACTGGTTTTACACTTTCAACCTGTTATGGGTTGAAAGTGTTGGGTGTAACAGGCAAGCAGTAATAGCATCTGACTCCAGCTCTGCTCTTTTAAGTATGCAAAATGCATACTCAGCATCCAGGATGGATATTATTTTAGAAATTTTACAATTAGCAAGTGGGATGTTAAAGGCAGGTTTTAAATTTTCTTTCCGGTGGGTGCCAGCTCACATAGGGGTGGAGGGAAATGAGTTGGCTGACACCTATGCCAAAAAAGCAGTAGAAAAAGAGAGAGTGGAGGTGGAAATTAAATACAGTAAGGCAGAGGTAAAAAGTATTATAAAGGCAAAATCGTATGAGAAATGGCAGTATATTTGGAACAGTGGGACCTCTGGGAGACACCTTTTTTATTTTCAACCAAAAGTGAGGGTGGATAATAGTACATGCAGGTCCAGACGTGAAGAGGTGGTGCTGGCCAGGTTAAGGATTGGACATACCAATTTAAATAGTACCCTGGTTTTAATAAACAAGCATGCAGATGGCAACTGTGAGCAGTGTCTATGGAATAGACCAGAAACAGTGGAACATGTTTTAATACACTGCCAAAAGTATCATAACGAAAGGCGTAGGTTTATTGCTCAGGTGGAGGAAAATAAAGAAGTATTTGAGATGAAATATATTTTACAGAGAAGGGAAGGGAAGATTTTAAAGTTGTTGTTTTTCTTTTTAAGGGAAACAGGGCTTTTAAAAAGAATTTAAGTTAGTAAAGTTAAGAAGCAAGTCCTGTGCCACACTCCAGTCCAGCGGTGGCGGTAATACACCAAGTGGTTGTCAACCGCCAATTGAAAAAAAGAAGAAGAAGAAGAAGAAGTGCAGGCTCGCTCATGCGCACCAGCGAGAGGCGGGAATTACCTCAGATTAGCTCACGCGCAACTCTGTTACATAGTAGCCGCAGGTACAGCCAGACATTATCCGAGCTTCGGTGCAGCACCATAGAGATAGTTTTGTTAAATATAACATTTTGTAGCCTATATAATGCGTCGGACTCGTTCGGATCGCTCGGACAACACTCCCCCCCTGTTAAGAATAAGGGAACATACAGTTGGTAGGTAGTAGTAGGCCTATATTATTTTTAACATCTAAACTGTCTTGAGACATTCCAACGTTTATGTCTCAAGACAGACACTGACACTACTTCAATTTAAGACAAATTACTTTGAGATATATGGTTTATTATCTATAAGTTGGCTGAGTGGGATCATTACATGATTGACAGCTGTCGTGAAGAGTGAATGAGGTGTTGAACAGAAGACAAGAACAGAAGAGAAGAGAGCTAGCGTATCTGGGTTGCCAGCTAGTGCATCGGTGATCACTGGAGGGATATGGACAGTCCTGAAGGTGACGACAGGCCTCCGGAAGGAGCTTCTCCTGCTCCGAGCTGCCTGTCCATGAAAAGTGACGACTCCATGGATCGACCAATAACATTTACAGACGGACATGTCAGGCCTCCGGAAGGAGCTTCTCCTGCTCTGAGCTGCCTGTCCATGAAAAGTGACGACTCCCTGGATCGACCAATAACATTTACAGACGGACATGTCAGGCCTCCGGAAGGAGCTTCTCCTGCTCCGAGCTGCCTGTCCATGAAAAGTGACCACTCCCTGGATCGACCAATAACATTTACAGACGGACATGTCAGGCCCCTGAATTCAGCATCTCCTGCTCCTAGCGGTCTCTCCATGAAAAGTGACCACTCCATGGATCAACCAATACTATTTAAAAACGGAGATCTCAGTGTCAAACAGGAAAGGTTATCGCCTGGTCTGTCCGTGAAGAGTGACCTGGACAAGCCAGTCACATCTGGAAAAGAAGCCTTCTCTCCAGGTCCCAGCGAGCTGACAGACAGTCTGCTGACAGACGATCACTTCAGATGCTCGTTGTGCACTGAGGTTCTGAAAGACCCAGTCTCCATCCCCTGTGGTCACAGTTACTGCAGGAGGTGCATTGGGACTCACTGGAAGAACACAGACAAGCCAGAGGACTACTCCTGTCCCCAGTGCAGAAAGAGATTCAGAACACGCCCAACTCTCTACACAAACTCAGCCTTGGAAAGGGTGATCCAGAAGCTCCAGCAGGCAGGCTTCAAGGTTCCTGCCTTGCCTTATCGCTGCTACGCTGGACCCGGAGATGTGGCCTGTAACCTCTGCCTGCCTGAGAAAAAGCTCAAAGCTGTGAAGCTCTGTCTGACCTGCACTGCCTCCTACTGTGAGGCCCATGTTAGGCAGCACTACACCATATCAGCACTGCAGAGACACAAACTGGTGGAGGTGACTGGAGACCTGGAGGAGAAACTCTGCAAGCTGCACCGCAGAGCTCTGGAGGTCTTCTGTAAGACAGACCAGGTTTTGGTTTGTCTCGAATGTGCATTAGAGGTGCACAGAAGCCATGACGTCGTATCAGTCAAACAGGAAAGAGATCGTGAACAGATTCAACAGACCGTGAAAAATGCTACCACTGAGTTAACCCGTCAAGCAAAACGTTTCTGCAGAGGATTTGAGGAGGACGTCCCCAGAGATTGTCCAGCAGATTATGTCATGGTTGCTGCCCTTGGTCGCCCCCTAGATCTTGGGATGTTGTATGACTGCCACAATGACTCTTTTTGCTCAGACGTGTGCCTGTGGGATGACAGCACCATTTCCTCTATGCGTCTGTCTCTGCCTCGGCCTCACACATACGTCAGGTGCATCGAAGGAGACTCCCTGCAGGACAGATTCACAGCTCTGGATGTGGCCCTTCCCCTGAGGGCTAGCGTCCTCTCTGGGTTGGTGGAGGTCGGTGGGGCTGCTGGATATGTAAACCACCCTGCCCAGTCCAAACTTTTGGAGCGGGTCACCCTACAGTACAGATCCTCTACCAGGCTGGACATGCTTAGCCATAGAATATTTGACGAGGAGGAGAGTGTTGGAGAACGTCGGAAGGCAACGCACGTGGTAATGGCTGTTCTATATGGAGCTCAGGCATTCTTCGTCTTCGATAGCGAACCTAGTAACATCAAAGAAAGAAGTACGCGAGTCCAAAAGAACATGCTCATAAATGTGATCGAGAAGATGACAACCACCTTCCCTTCAGAGGACATTCCCTCAAGTCTAACAGACTCAGAGAAACTCAGCAGTCTGTCGTATCACTGCACCCTCTACAGTGATGTTGATGAAACCAACACAATGGATTATGCTGCAGCCGTGGAAGTGTACAAGTCCCTCCCGAGTCGCCTGGGGCAACAAGGAGAAAAGGCTGTGCCTGTGCGCATCTGGCTGTACCCTCTAAAGAATCTGGACACTGAAGCGTCTTGTGTTACATTTGAAGTCAGCTTCGACCTGCTGATTAGGGCTGAGAATGTAATAGAACAACTGAGACAGGTCACAACAAGATGTCAGGACATGATGATGGACCCCACCAATGCCTATGTGATGAAATGGTTCCCGAGTACCAAAGAAAAACTGACACAGTTTTCAGAGTTGCTGCTACTGTACCAGACAGCGTTTCTGAAAGAGCTGGCCACAGCAACAGAGTTCATTCGAGAGAGTGGAGAATCGGGCGTGGAGGGACTGAAAGAGCTTCTTAAAGGCTACAGTCAGTCCCCATTTAGTCCCCAGGCTCTAAACGAGTGGCTTGACTACAAAGAGACAGAGGTGAAGGCTGTCAATGTCTACAAAACACGGAACCTCCCCATTGTGAAATCTCAGGAAGAGCTGGACAGAGTTCTCAGAGATTCACAGACAGATACGATGATGTGCTTCACTCTGACCTCACTGGGGGTGGAAGACTCATTCCTCTCCGCCATGAAGAAGCAGATACACTCTGGAAACCAGTCTAGGCTCACTGACGTGCTGGAGAAGCCCACTATTAGTGTGCATGGAGAAGATTCTTCTTTTTATTATTTTGACATGGAGAAAACAGTGGCAAAAACTTTGGAGAACAACAAGCATATGGCAAAAATGACTTTTGTGCCAGTGACCGACTGCCATAGAGACGCCTGTAACTCCAGGCTATTTCATGAGAGCAATCTCTTTGGAATACAATGTATTGGCACCAATGTAGGGAAGGTAACTGCCCTTAAATGTGGTAAATAGCGCCCACCCAAAAAGATGCATGTCATCAGTTTGTGTAACTTGATTCATTTTTCATATTTCAAGGTAACTGCCCGTGACATAATCAAAATCAACATCGACCGCAGATCGCGTCTTGCAAGAGTGGAGTCCATAGCATTTGACAGCTCCATCCAGGATCTAGTGCTCAGGTGCAGAATACTTTTCCGTGGCCTTGAGATGAGGAATCATCAACAGTTCCACAGTCTAACACCTGTTAGAGAACAACTATTTATATCTGATGCATTTAAGTCCATCAAAGTGGATACTGTGGTTCAGAAAATACCTCAGATTCCACAGTTCACTGGCTACTACATATACAGCAACCACTCTGCCACTGCATTTGAAGAGCCAAGCAGCAGATACATCAAAGATGTAGCAACTCTCCCTGCTCATTGTAGTGAAGGGCAGCCAGAAAGAGAACTACCCACAGGTAGGCTAAAAAGCTTACCATGATATTGCACTACTGCTTTTCATTGGCACTGTTAAGTCATAGTTTCATGGCTTATCAAATATGATAGGTTGCTGTGAGTAAGCTGAACAAGAACATGCATGAAGTAATGGTTGCCATAAAATTGTTTCGTTAAAGGGGTACCAGTTCTGCCACTCTACATACATTTATATTTTGATGGATTTGGGCTGTACAGGAGGAAGTACCATTCCACTAACGTAATGTACTTTTCAGTCGGTAACCTGCCCCGCTCTGAGGCGGCAAAAAGGGAGCACATGGGCATCATAGGCCTTGGAGAACCAGGTAGCATAATAATCAGCACATTTTAACAAATGGTTAATAATTTTAACGTTTTTTAGTGTATTTTATCTATTTTAACTGTTGTTTTACCACTGCTTGTTTTACCAGTGTTTTCTCTTTTTATCTGTTCAGCACTTTGGGCGGCTGTTTGTGGTTGTAAATGTGTGCTATATAAATAAACGTTACTTATATAAATAAATGTTACTTACGAAGAATGACATGTTTGTAGGGAGCTTTGCTGTCAAAGACACTTGTATTGTATAGCTGGCAAACGCGGTGGTGCAGCAGCGAGCGGCAGATGTGGCTGTCTCTCACCCTGACTTGGTAATCAGTCTATGACTTACAAAACATCAAACTCTTCGCAAACAGTATATGATGGAGTGCAGTCAGCGTACGTATCTGGAACTGGTATACAACAGAATTGTAGGAAGATCATTCTACTTATGCTGTGTCAGATTTCCTACAACACCTCCATGTTGGTCTCGACCAGGAGACATTTTTGGTGCTTTACCAAGAAGTTTTGTTTCTACTCAGCTGTTGTAGTATATTTTTGTACCATATTTTGTATGTGATTTGTATTTATTTGTATTCCTGGCGGATGGATGACAGACCCAGCCTGAACCAGCAGACACAAAGTGTTTTAAAGTGTTTTAAAGTTTTAAAGTGTTTTAAAGTGTTTTATCTTAAAGTGTTTTATCTTAGAGAGTGTGTGTAGGATGTCTGAGGGCCAGACAGGAGAGGCGTCTCTCTCTCCTGATGTACCTGGCCCAGGGCGTCGCGGTCTGCGGGGGTCGCCTGATGTACCTGGCCCAGGGCGTCGCGGTCTGCGGGGGTCGCCTGGTGGCCAAACGCGGTGGTGCAGATGTGGCTGTCTCTCACCACCATGACCGGGGCGGACCGGACGGCCCTACTGAATGCTCCAATAGAGAGACAAGGGCTATTCGGTCCCGCCATACATGGACACCATGACGAAGCGCCTGGCCGTGATGGAGGAGGCTAAGAGGCACCATCTCACACAGTTATATCACTAACTTAAAATGTCTAAGTCATGGTTCATGTGAGATTGAGATATATCTTCTTTCCAAATCAGGGACATCACACCGTGACAAACATCACAACACATCCTAACATCCCAAAGCCCCACTTTTTTTTTTTAAACCGTCTAAAGTTTATCCCAGTTTACCCCCTATACTTATCTAACTAATAATTCTAATGCATAATCAAATTAATCTCTTAGTACTATGTTTCTTGCACTATCTTTACGTCTTAGCTAAGGCCTTCACTATCTCTCCCCATATCTTTTCAAACTGATCTTTCTTATTATTGTCTATGGCTAAATTCTTCTCTATATTGGTATAATAAAGAATTTCGTTTTTCCATTGTTGTAGTGTTGGAGGTTTACTTGATTTCCAACTTCCAAGTATTAGCTTTTTAAATATAATTGATGAGTACATAATTATCCACCCCCTAGGGCAGGGGTCGGCAATTAGGTTTGGCCTCGGGCCAATTTTTTTTTGAGCCACTAGATGGCGGGCCCGAACTTTTTTTTTTTTTTTTTTTTTTTTTTTCCTAACACCAGGGGAGCCACCCCTCCTAAATTTCGTTGTTGGGTACCTGTACTGTAGCAATGACAATAAAGACCATTCATTCATTCCATTAATTCATTCATAAGTAATTGATTGTTAAAAAATGTGACACATTCTAATGCTTTGACTTTTCTTTCGAAAAATGTACACATCGCTAGTCAACTAACACAGCTTGTTTTGTGAGCCTGCTAACAATGTAAAGTAGTGTTGTAGTTAACTAGGTAACAATGTAAAGTAGTGTTGTAGTTAACTAGGTAACAATGTAAAGTAGTGTTCTAGTTAACTAGGTAACAATGTAAAGTAGTGTTGTAGTTAACTAGGTAACAATGTAAAGTAGTGTTGTAGTTAACTAGGTAACAATGTAAAGTAGTGTTGTAGTTAACTAGGTAACAATGTAAAGTAGTGTTGTAGTTAACTAGGTAGCAGTCCAATCCATTACGTTGCAGTATTTTGGCTTGACTAGCAAGTTTGTGTTGTGATTCTCAACAACGTTGAAACGTAGTTTCACCCTTTTCCATAGTTTTGAATAATAAATGTGTGGACTGACGATGTAGCGCAGCCTAGCTTATTCTAATAATTATTTAACATACTTTCATTCTGAATGATTCCCCCCTCCTCCCAGACAAGGTCACATTATTATTGGATTGGTTGTTTGCCTGCCGGGTGAAGTTAGCTAAACATTTAACCTGCTAACTAGCAAGAGAAACATCATGTCACTCTCCAAAGGTGTAAAGAGGAAAGTTGACGGTGAAAACAGGGCATTTAAAGAGGAATGGACAGCGAACTATAATGTTCATCCTACCTGGTTTCATCAACGCAAAGCCGTTGTGAGACTCACATCTTCCGTGCTCACAATGTTCCCTTTCTTTACATGCGAGTCGTCCTTTTCCTCAATGAATGTGATAAAGACGCACGAGAGGAATCGATTGATGCAAAAAAAACCTTGAGAACTGCCTGCGGATTAAAGTGACGTCCATATAACCAGATATCAAGCAAATACTGACCGATGGGAGATGCCACTTTTCACATTAAGTGAGTACCAAGCCTGTCGTTATTGTATTTAATAACCTAATTGTATTTTGTATATTTTGAATGAATGGCTCATTGTAATTATTATCCCTAATAGCGTGTTTGCTCTGTCTTTTCAGGAGCATAGGCCTATGCACCACCACCCCTCGCATAAGCGGATTACTTTTCTTTCTTTTCTTTTTTTCACCGATTTTGTTGTCAATGTTTTTCAGAATATTAAACTGAATTTGCTTTGTTACTGTTCATATGTGTGTTGCAGTCACATATACGTAAACATTACGTTTGAATTATTTACTGAGCTGGTGTTATTTTTTTCAAACCACACACGGCTATTTCAGCACTACACGTTGTCCACCTACTTATGATTCACTATGAGGGGTTCAGCGTCAGTGCGCTTCGGTGCACCCCGCTGCCTGATTATCTGTCCCTGTGTCATTCACTCTCAACATGGATAAAAGTACAATAAGCATTATTCAGGTGGAGGTAGATTCTCTATTCGGACATTATAGGCGCTATATGTGGGACTGTCGGTCGGATATTGTAAAAAAAAAAAAAAAAAAAAAAAAAGTGGATTCTCCAAATATTCTGCTGGGCCAAATATTATTGGTGATGGGCCAGCAATGGCCCGCGGGCCGCCTATTGCCGACCCCTGCCCTAGGGTATCTTACTGTGGCTACATCCTGGAAAAGACAGATTGAAGGATCAAATTTGAATCTTTCCTTATGTACCCCTGAGAGCCAATGTTCTATGTCAACCCAGGTTTTCTGTACTCTGGGACACTCCCAGAATGCGTGTATTAGTGAGTCTTTTTTTCCACACTTTAAACAGTTATCTGATACATTACTATAATACTTATGGATTTTATCTCGCGTGTGGTAGACTCTATACATTATTTTATATTGGATTAAACGTAGATTTTCATTAACTGTCATGTAATTTGTAGTATTCCAACACTCTTTCCATTTTAAACCTATATCTGTTCTTCCTAGTTCTCGATTCCACATCTCAATCCTACTTTCTAACAGTTTTTCAGCTACATAGGTCTTCTGTAGAGTTCTATAAATTTTACCTATCAAATTCTTATCAATTTCTCCATCAAATATGATATCCTCAATTGTACTCTGCTGCCCAAATGATTTTAAATTAACATTTGTCAGTTGTCCTTTTCCTTTGCCGTTTCGGTAATGGCGGCGGCATTTTGAGACGGAGCGGCCGTTGTTCTGGACTTTCTCATCGGTATGTGACAGCCACGGAAGAACTTATCGACCAGGTGATCCCACCGTGTTGGCCGTTGCTATAGGAGACCGTTGGGGGAGTGTTAGAGGGTGTGTGTGTGTGTGTGTGTGTGTAGGTGTGTTGTGTGTGTGTGTGCGTGTGTCTGTGTGTGTGTGTAGGTGTGTGTGTGTGTGTGCGAGCGTGAGTGTGAACGTGAGTGTATGGTGGAGGGGGTCATTGTCGGCAGCCCCCCCCACCTCTGCATACACATACACACAGCCCACAGTGGTGGTGGTGGTGGTGGGGGGGGGGGGGGGGGTACCCTGGGTACCCTGACAGTGAGAGATGAATGGGAGGGAATGATCTACCCGCTAGGCCAGATAATTGCTCCATTTGGTCCGGGACTTGGAGAATGGGTTCTAATTAGCCCCCCCCCCCCCCCCACACACACACACACACACACACGCCCCCCACCCCCTAGAAAAACACTCTAACACATGTTGAAGGGCTGACCAACTGGGTTGCCTTGACGATATTCAAGATGAAGACGTGTAACCACAGTCGTCAACTGGCCAACAACAAGGATCACTGACGACCAAAATACTGAACATGAGAGCTTTATTTAGACTTTTTTCAGTACTTTTGAAGCCCTGAAAAAGGGGGAGCATGTTTTTTTTTGTTTTTTTAAATGGTCTTTCTAAATGGTGGAACCAATCTGAAAGCAACAACATTGAATTAAGGCTGAGAATCTCTACTTTGACTCCATAGTAACTGTTGGAGTGTAGAGCTAAAAGAAGATAACATGTTCCTCTTTCCCATACTTATGGAGGACAGGACACTTTGTTTTCCAGCTACACACTGAATAATATTGTGGCCACTAGCCTACGAATGAAAATATCAGATAGCCTAAAATATCAAAGCTTGTTTCCCAATACTGGCACGGATGTGGACACATATAATAGCATATTGATGTAGTCGAGAAATACAGCATGTGTCCTATTGATTTCCTGGGAAAAACATGGAGTGAGATAGTGAGATCTTTGTTGTCATAGAGAAATACACTCTTCAGAACAAAGTGGTGGCATTCTCTGCAGATAATACAAACACAAACTTTGGGGGCCTGAATAGGGCAGGGAAGGTTGAATTCTTTCTCAAATGGAAAGGATTTACAGATACGGATAACACATGGGAGCCTGAGGAAAACCTTCACTGTCCGAAGCTGATTTCAGCGTTCCTTGTTGAATCCCAGAAGAATGTAGTGGAGACAGGCATGTATGGTGGACACAGACACAGTGAGCTGTGGGGGTGAAGAGGTCTTGAAAGCACAAGAGCCCTCCTCACCCCACTCCTCCTCTGTGCCTGATCCTGGAAGTCCTATTATAAGGCTATATATGATTATTCAGGACTCAGTGCATGGCCACCTAGTACAAGAGTTGTACAGCGATTAAGACCTCAGACCACAGGCCTTTGGTCGGCGTCTTCCAGGTCAAACTCCGTTCTGACAGAGCCAGACTGCCCTCTGGATCCTCACCTGAGCCCTCCCCAGTGACGTCTTCAGGAGAGGAAGACTCCTCGCACTCCCAGACCCCTGAGGAGATGAGGAGAGAGGTTGACGCCACGCTATACATCGTATAGCGGCCTACACTGGCTACACTGCTGCGGCCTCTACCCGTGCCCGGTCGACCGTGGTCCCACCTCGCCATGGACTTCGTGACCGGCCTTCCCCCGTCTCTAGGCAACACGGTCATCCTTACCATTGTGGACCGCTTCTCCAAGTCCGTGCGGTTGGTAGCTCTGGCAAAGCTACCGACCTCGGCGGAGACGGCAGAGCTACTCACCACCCACGTCTTCCGCCTTTACGGGCTTCCCCAGGATGTGGTTTCCGACCGTGGTCCCCAGTTCACGTCCAAGGTGTGGCAGGCCTTCTGTTCTGGGATTGGGGCCACGACCAGCCTCTCCTCCGGCTACCATCCCCAGACCAATGGGCAGGCGGAGAGAGCCAACCAGAGCCTGGAGTCGGCACTCCGCTGCATGTCCTCCCTCCATCCATCCTCCTGGAGCAAGGACCTACCCTGGGTGGAGTACTCTCTAAACGCCATGGTAAATGAAGCCACCGGCCGGTCCCCCTTCGAGTGCTCCTTGGGGTACCAGCCACCCCTGCTTTCTACCCAGGAGGGCGAAGCGTCGGTACCATCGGTCCAGGCACACCTCCTTCGCTGTCGTCGGGTCTGGACCTCCGTACGCTCGGCCTTGCTTCGGGCCACCGCCCGAACCACTCGAAGCGCCAACCGTCGTCGCACTCCAGCTCCTGTGTACCAGGTGGGCCAGAGGGTCTGGCTCTCCACGGCGGATCTCCCCCTCAATGTCCCCTCCCGGAAGTTGGCGTCGAGATACATCGGCCCCTACGCCATCGACCGGGTCATTAACCCCGCTGCCATCCGACTGGTCCTCCCTCACTCCCTCCGTCGGATCCACCCGGTGTTCCACGTCTCCCGGGTTAAGCCCCATGTCGCCAGCGACCTGATGCCACCAGCCCCTGCACCGCCCCCTCCTCAGTTGGTGGATGGCCACCCCCAGTGGGCGGTAAGGAAACTCCTTAGGGTTCGTCGCTGTGGCCGGGGTTTCCAGTACCTGGTGGACTGGGAAGGATATGGCCCAGAGGAACGGAGCTGGATTCCCCGGTCCCAGATCATGTCCCCAGCCCTCCTCAGGGACTTCTATCGGGCCCACCCGGATGCTCCGGGCCGGTCGCCAGGAGGCTCCCCCTCGGGGGGGGGTCCTGTTACGGCTGGGCCTTCACACACGCCCTCCCCCGCCCCCACAGCTCGAGCACAGCGTGCTCTCCGCCGCAGCTGAGGCTTGTCCCCCTAATTAGATCTTCAGCCAAACCTGCACACCTGTCTCCACTCCCAATCAACCCTCTGTCTACATCTACCCTGGATTTCTACTCACTCATCGTCAGTTCTTCCCTAAGAATGGCCTGGCAAGTATTATCTGATTCCAGTTGTGTACTTTGCTCGTGATACTATTTTTGCAATTTGTATTCTCCCGTATACAAATTCCCTTGTGCCTTTTTATTGTGCACTTACCTTTGTCCTAGCCTACCATTGAGACTTACCCGCTTTCTCTGTTCCTCTACAGCCCACGCCAGCCACTACCCCCAGCCCGCCAGGCTGAAACCCCCGGACTCATCATCCCCTTTTTTCCCCCTCCCCTACACTGTAAATAAATACCCTACGGGGCTTCACAGTATCCTGCCTCTGTTGTCGTGTCCTTGAGCCCCCTCGCCCCCGTGTCATAACAATTGCATGATGTTATGACTGGCGCGTGCGCACTACTGCCCATATGCTGTACGTATGCTAGGTGTATGTTTGATGTGCTGTATATATGTATATGTGTTATAGGGTAGATAGCATGTGGCATAAGTATATGTGTATACAGTATATGTATGTTCAGTGGAGTCTGTGTAATGTTCTTACAGTTGTATTCTGTTGTCTTTGCAGAACCACAAGTTCACGCATTCATTAAACCTTTGATAGTAACCTGGCCTGGTTATTGTATCTACGCATAAAGGGACATCATAGTTCTAACTGGACTACCCACAGTGATTTGGACTATCCACCAGTCAAGTTTTATATCTATATTTTTCAATGGTCCTTCGAGCCGGATAAGCAAATTACTGTGGAAGATGCAACACCCTAAGCCAGAGGAGATGGTCACCCGACCCAGAAGACGGAGAATAGTTCCCTCCCACCTGTCGGACTACGACCTAAGCGGACCAGGGTCCCAGAGGCGGCTCCATACTACAGAGGCAGGGCCCCTCCCCTCCAGGGCCGCATCGCCGATCAGCCATGGCGGTGCACCAGACCAGAGAGAAATATCCAAGGAGTGGGACCAGCTGACAAAGGAGTGGGACCAGACTAGACAGGTATGGGGACTTGTTACTGCACTGAAAGAACTGAAGCAACAGAACAAAGAGCTCCAGCAACAGTGCCAGAGCCTGGAGGCAGGTATGAGAGCCCCATCCAGGTCTGCAACCCCACAGATACCTCCATGTTCCCACCTGCCACCAAGCCCATACGATCGGCAAGAGAGGTGGCACCCAACACCAGCCCGGATGCAACCAACTGGGTATCCTGCTGGCCATGGAGAGGAGTACCTCCCCCCTCCTAACCATGTTGAAGAGCTAGCAGAGGATCTCTCCCACCTTAGAGTTTCACACCAGGTGAAAGAAGACCCCTCTCACACACCATACTATTCTGCCTCTCCTCACACAAGCTACCCCTGTGCAGACCAGTATGGCCAGAGAACACAGTCACGGTCAGGCTACACACCACGTGGTCCATGGGATAGGTATCCAGATGGAACAGAGAGAGGGTACACCCTGCGTCATCCTTACTATGCAGAACCACCACCCCCCAGAGAGCGTACATATAGAGGACCCAAGCCATCGATTCCACAACTGACGTCGCCAGATCCAAGAGAGTTCTCAAGGATGAGGATTGCACTGGCGAACATCCTCCCGGATGATGCCACGGAGCGGTACAAGTTCCAGATCCTCACAGACCACCTGAGATGTGAGGAGGCCTTGCTCGTGGCAGATTCTTATAGTTACTCCAGACAGCCTTACACAGACACCATGTTAGCCCTCACCAAGATGTATGGGCAGCCTCACAAGCTGGCTGTGCAACGCATCGCAGAGGTGATGGATGGTCCAGATGTCCGCAGTGGAGATGCGAAAGCCTTTCGCATGTTTGCCCTCCGTGTACGCTCACTGGTGGGCATGTTAGAACAGCTGGGGGAGAGAGGCCGTGTAGAGCTGCATTGTGGTTCCCACGTCCACAGATTGCTGGGTAAGCTACCTCATGACCTCACTGCCAGCTTCAAGAGGTTCATCCACCCCCTGAGAGTAACCATCCCCACGCTCATTGACTTTGCTGAGTGGCTAGAGTATGAACTCGAAGTGCAGGAAGAAATCGTTCAGTGTGTCAGCTACGAGAGGGACGAGTCATCCAACCGGAGGAGGGAGAACCAGAGGGACTCAACACAATACAGCAAGACCACCACCATTCTCCTGGGTACAAATGAGACTGCAGCGACAAGTCCCCCCACAGCGCCTGCATCGGAGCCTTCAGCCAGCCACCAAAGCAACGTGGAGAAAGGGAAAGCCTATTGTCCATACTGCGACAACACCAGCCACTTTCTGAACAATTGTACCAACTTCAAGCAGCTGAACAAAGAGCAGAAGGTGGCATGGATCAAAGGTAACAACCGATGCTGGCGCTGTGGCCGCGGTCATCATGCAGCTAAGTGCACACTGAAGACCCCATGCAAGACTTGCAACAGAAGACACCTGATTGTACTGCATGAAGTGAACGAGAGAGCAGAGGATGAAGTGCCAGCAACGGATATCTGTCTCGTGAACACACCTAGCCAAGTCCTGTATGTCGACCGCCCAGTATCCAACTGTAAAGTGCTCCTGAAGATCAGTAAGGTCATCATAAGAAATGGAAACAGGTCATTGGAAGCATATGCTATCTTAGACGACGGATCAGAGAGGACCATCCTTCTCCAGGCCGCAGCACAGAAGTTAGGCCTGAAAGGCAAGCCAGAAGATTTGGTCCTCCGCACAGTCAGACAGGAGCTGCAGGTGCTTCACGGGGCGGCCGTATCCTTCACCATATCCCCCGTTGCTGAGCCAAAGAAGAGGTACAAGATCCAGAGTGCATTCTCCGCCGAGCAGCTGGGTCTGGCAGAGCACACCCATCCTGTCGGTGCACTACAGCAGAAGTACAAACATCTAGCCTGGTTACCTCTCCAGCCACTAAATAAAGTTCATCCAGTGTTGCTGATCGGCTCTGACTACACACACCTCATCACCCCCATAGCGCCTGTTAGATTGGGCCCGCCTGGTGGACCAGCTGCGGTGAAAACACGGCTGGGATGGACTCTGCAAGGCCCAGCTCAAGACATCAAGCTTGATCGTGACCAGCCACAGTGTCTCTTCACATCCACAGCATCCCCGACAGACCCGTCCCCTCACGTGGAGAAGTTGCGGCCGATGGACGTGCTGCCGTATCGTAGTGAGAAGTTGGCCGTGAGATCGCGTCAAGACCAGGAGGCCGTGCACCTCCTTCAAGAGCAGACGGTGAGAGTGAACGTCAATGGCATTGAGCGCCACGCCACACCCCTACTTCGAGTCAAACCCATGCCACAGCTACATGCCTCACCGGAAGCTGTGCTCCCGCAGCTGAGGGGAATTGAGAAACAGTTGGCTAAGGATCCGGAACAAACCGCTACTTACCCGGCAGAGATTCACAAAATAGAAGAAGCAGGCTACGCTGTGAAATTGGAGCCACATCAGGTGGAGAAGACAGAAGAGGCATGGTATATACCACACCATATAGTCCAACACAATGGAAAGAACCGGGTGGTGTATAATTGCTCCTTTCCATACCAAGGCCACAACCTCAACGAGCTCCTACTTCCAGGCCCTGCCTTAGGCCACTCACTTCTGGCTGTGCTGTCAGAATCGTGTCGCTACAAAGTTTTTGTGGACACTCGAGTGGCGGAGATTCAAGGACTAACAGGGTCTGCCACATGGCGATACGTGCCATCAAGAGTCAACCCAGCTGACGACCTCACGCGAAGACTCGCCCTCAAAGACCTGAGTGATGGCTGCAGGCGGACCCATGGCCCAGCATTCCTGAAACTGCCACCAACAGCGTGGCCTAAGAAGCCGGGTTCACCCGGCAACGAGCTCGACCACGAGATGAGACCTGCTGTTGCTGTGCTGACAATCTCAGTTTCATCGCTGCCAGATCTACAGCAACAACAGACCCTGCGTGACTACCTGGAAGTCATTGCCCGCCAGCTTCATGGGGCGGCGGATCCGTCAACTTCCCTGACAGCTGACACCTACGCTGTTGCCGAACTGGAAGCCCTGCAACAGGCACAGAGAGACTCCTTTGCGGATGAGGTAGCCCAGCTGAAGGCCAGTAAACCGGTGGCAAAATCCAGCCGCCTCATGGCACTTGCCCCAGAGCTTGACGAGGCTACAGTACTCATCAGAGTGGGTGGACGTCTCCGCCGCAGCAGCGACCTCGCATCAGACGTAGCGGACCCTGATCCCATCACCCCCAACTGTCTCCGCATGGGGCGGCGGGATGCATCCCTACCTCAGGTCGTTTATGAGGGTCCCAAGACCCTAGGTCGCAGAAGATGGCGATATAGCCAGACATTGGCTGACCACCTTTGGAAACACTTTCTCAGGCACTACCTTCCAGGACTCCAGGCCCGTCAGAAATGGAGATCATCAGCCTCCCTGCCCTTCCTGAAGAAGAGTGATCGTCGCTGCTTATCTGGACCCTCTGGCCTTTTCGGATGTTCAAATTCGCTCTGTGAATTTGGGGGCGGCTGTTAAAAAGGCTTTGGAGGACTGAGTGGTCAAAGCGGCCAATCACTGGCCAGCAGAGGGCGGGACCAGGAAGTACGAGCGGAGAACGAATACTGGCAGGTTGAGCAACACCACGAGCGGAGAAAGTTGCGAATACCTATTAGTTTAGTTAACCCAGTAGAGTTTAGTTAAGTTTGTTATGTATCGTGAGTTGTGCGTCCACGATAAAGTGAGTAATCCTCCGTGTTTCCTCAGCATTGAGAGTAGTTCATGTGTATTAGATGTTGAATGTTTGTCGGTTGGGGAGATTGCATGATGTTATGACTGGCGCGTGCGCACTACTGCCCATATGCTGTACGTATGCTAGGTGTATGTTTGATGTGCTGTATATGTGTTATAGGGTAGATAGCATGTGGCATAAGTATATGTGTATATATGTATGTTCAGTGGAGTCTGTGTAATGTTCTTACAGTTGTATTCTGTTGTCTTTGCAGAACCACAAGTTCACGCATTCATTAAACCTTTGATAGTAACCTGGCCTGGTTATTGTATCTACGCATAAAGGGACATCATAGTTCTAACTGGACTACCCACAGTGATTTGGACTATCCACCAGTCAAGTTTTATATCTATATTTTTCAGTGTGTGTGTGTGTGTGTGTGTGTGTGTGTGTGTGTGTGTGTGTGTGTGTGTGTGTGAGTGTGTGTGTGTGTGTGTGTGTGTGTTTGTTTGAGTGGCTCCTACATACTCTTGTTTATTAGCTACTCTTTTTTGGCTTGTGTGTGTGCAACTGTGCATATGTGCCTGCAAACACACACATACTTTAAAACGCACCTTGATTTGATTTTGACCAGGTTCCTGGGCCTCTCCACCCTCACCCTCAGCTACATCTGTCTGTCCAACGAGCTCCTCGCCGGCCTGGCCGTGTCGTGCCGTAGCCTCTGCGGCGGCGGCTCCCTCCGCTCCTTCACCTTGCGCTGCCACATCAACGAGCCGCACTTCCAGGTGATCTGGGGCGACTCCTGGTCTCACCTGGCCCGGCGCTGCCCAGACATGCAGGTCCAGATCTCTGTGGAACGGATCCTGAACCTGGGCCCTCTGGGTGGGATCCTGCTCAGAGAGATCCCTCTGAGGTCACTGAGTCTCACCAGCGGCTACTTCAGTCAACAGAACTGGAGCGCTAAGCCAGCTCTGAGCAGCTTGGTGCCCTGGTACAGCAACTGTCTACAGGTAAGGGGATTGGGAAGGGCTCCATAGAAATAGAATGAGTAGAATACTCATAATGATAATACTGCTAGACTTTGTTAGACTTTGATTGCTGCTTTTATGACATGGTTTTATGTATTTGTTTTGCTTTTGTTGTTGTTGTTTATTTTATTTTTTTTAAAAGCGCTTTATAAATGTAATCAATTATAAGCATTATTATTATTCTTAGAATGGACATGGTCCCTCAAACCGACAAGGCATTGTTATATATAGTTGCTAGGGTAACCATTATTGCTGCAGGTGTAGAACACAGAGAGAAGTTAATTCAGAGGCGGGACTAATAGCAAGCGTCATTTTACTGAACATTCCGATGTCAGTTGAGTTTAGTTGGTTGTTAATAAGGCTGTGAGATAAAACTTCCAAATGATGACCACAAGATGGCCGCCACTACACCCACCATGGAATGTTTATTTGAATGAGGATGTTTCTTGTACTATATGGTATGCTCTGCTCTGTCAATATACACAGTAGCAGTCAGCAGTGGAGTGTTGATAATGCTATAGGGGTGTTATTGAATATGTGAGCTCATTGTAATGAGGAACATGGGTTGTATACCATTCATTGTAATTCATGGAATGGAATGAGGACTGGTGTTTGATACCATTACTCATTTTGTTCCCTGCATTACAATGAGCCCGATTTCTACCTCCACTAGCCTCCCCTGATGTCCCTTTCCTGTTCAGGCTCCTAGGGGTCCTAGAAATCTATTTAATGTAGTGGTGTCCTTGATGTGGTTGTTTTCCCTCCCTTCAGAAGCTGACCCTGGACCTGAACAACAGCCATGAGTCGGTGGACGAGGAGCTGCTGGCGCTGGTTCTGATGTGCTCCAAGCTCACCTACCTCAAGGTCTGGGCTTTCCTAGACATCAGCTTCCTGGACCAGCTGCTGCAGAAACGCCTGGACAAGAAGACCATACTCAGAACCATCAAGGTGGGTCAGACCGCAGCTTGGCCTGGGGGGTATTCCACCAACGTCGCTAAAGGAAAATCCAGGCTTATTTTTGATGAGTCTGGCGAGACCAGGGTCAGTGGTCTAGCGTCCGCCCTGAACACCCAGCCAGGAATGCCATCATAAGCTGTTATAAGTTATATTCTTAATCAATAGCTATATATAATTAATCTAAAAGTCTAACATTTGTTGTACCAATCCCTGATTGCCCCTTTAATGTAAAAACAGGCAAACTCAAACGTGATCTGAATCATTGCAGAATGTCACTGTGGGTTAAAACAACTGAGGACATTTGATGTGTTTGGAATATGTTTTATTGAGCAACGTCTGCCATGGTTTATACACTGCATGTGTATTAATGTAACCAGCCCAGGAGTCAGCTTCCTAAAGTAGTACTTTATCTCTTTTGACAATCCAGAGCCACTTCTCTCCTAGACCAGAGTTGTTAATTTAATCCATTTCGTTGGTTTACGCACAGAAGATTGACCTGCAATTGTTACTCTCTTATTATGGTTTTGTACTACTTGTGAAACTGACCTCAGTGTGGTTTATAAAACGCATTTGTAACAATGTGAAGTTGAACAGTCCAGTGTGGTTCATAAAATGCATACGTGCAATAATGTGACCAGTTCAGGGTGGTTTATAAACGGTGTACGTGTGTTCCAGGTGAGGATCTACAACAACAACAACTACGACACACAGCATGAGGACCAAAAGCTGGAGGACATCTATTCTCGTTACAGAGAGCTCATCACCTCGGAGCTCAACTACTCTGCCATGTCTTTCCCCATGGTCTGAACGCGCAGAACACACTTGTGCTGCTTCATAGAATCCTCCACATTGCTTTTACAATCCTTCAAAAACGTATTGTATTAAAGTTGCTATAAATATTGCAAAATGAACTCCAGGTGCCTCATTTATAGAAAGTAGCCTACTTTGGATCAAATTTGATCCTACCCGTGTCGTACGTAGAAAACCACGTCAACATAGTGATTTATACAATTTCAACGTGAATCAATTTGACCGTGGAAACGATCGTACGCACATTACCTACTGGTTATGCAGAGTTATTACAGGCATGTGAGCCGCACTGCCTACTGTAATTCATGCAAGTGGCTCGTGTAGTGCACAATTATGGGCTGTCCCTTACCAAGTTCCCACCATTCTGCAGGCTGGGAAAGGGAGGAGGGGCCAAGCCTCCTGCCGGGATCCATCCCTCTGAGGGAGTGTCAAGCAGGGAACAGACAAAGCACATCTTCTAGGCCCACATGAGATTGACATGACAACACATTTGAGCATGCTATACAGTATAAGCACATACTTGTAGTTATGGTTGTCTCATCACAGCTTAAATACACTTAGAAAGTATGGCGTAATTAAAAGGTATACAATGTATAGTATACTGCTGCCACCATGTGACCTTACTGTGTAACTACACACATGAAGCGTCATGGTGGCGCTGCTGTCTTCTGTTTTATCGTCACGTAACCTGCCTTCTACTCCAGATATGTTGACGTTTTATGATTTTTTTTTATCATTATGATGTAACCTATGATATTACTGACATTATATTATCGACACTTTTCTACCCCCCCCTCCCGCATGATGAAGATAACATCATGTGAACAAATTGTTGTACCGGTATTTATAACGGTATCATGTCACAGACATTTCTGGGATTCATCAGGAAAGTTTATTTTTTTACCTGAACTTTCTCATAGTGACCCATATTGGTCTGTGTGACAGCGGTGACTCATGAGTCAGAATAACAACCAGTTACATCCAGTATCAACCCGACCAGTGGACAATGCTGGACAGAGTTGTAAAACAACTGGGCAATGACCTTCACGATTCTTTTGAGACAAGAGCATATCCAAAGTTAAATAAAAGCCATCCATCCATCGTTATTCATCCTAGATCAGTACACAACAACAAAATAAAACATATTGATAGCAGAGCAGTATAAAAAAATGCTATGAGGAGTTTGAGGATGTGAGCTCTGCCTCCTCCATTGCTGAGGAGGATTGAGGACGTGAGCTCTGCCTCCTCAATAGCTGAGGAGATTCAAGACGCACCCTCAGAGGATAAGGGATATTCCTCTACATCCTCCATCTCAGAGGAGATCAAGAGGTCTGCAGCGTCCGCCATTTCGGAAGTCAGTGAGGACCGGCGCTCTGAATTGCACAGTGGAAAGATCTCCCGCAAAAAAATGGTGAGATTTTGGCTAGTCCTCTGGATTTATAGTGATTCTGTCAAGATGCAACCTTAAAGGGATAGTTGAGTTACATCAAAGCATTCACAATTTTGAAACTTAAAGATTAGTGGCCCCATGCAAATATAAGATACCTCTTTCTCAGGACAAGAGACAGAAGTCTGACTCCTCCATGTGTGAAGATGCTGCTCTTGCAGAGGTGACAAACTAATGTAGATGCCTCTTCCACAGGACTGTGATAAGAAGAAGGAGGACAAGTCTGCTTCCTCAATCATTGAGGACATCGAGGAGCAGCCCTCTGTTGCTGCCGAGGTTGAGGACGAGCCATCTAAGTCCTATAATTACAGCAGCGACACAGTGAACTACTCTGCTGGTGACAAGTCCTCCAAGCCATCCTTCAGCAAAGTGGTAAGATTTAATCTTACAAGTGTTCATTTTAGACTGACCTCTGTTTCATTTAGTTGTGGGTAAAGATTCTCTCAGAGAAGATGGGGTTGTTATCAGATTAGATTACACACTTTATTTTCTGTCAAATCATGCATTTGTATACATCTCATTTGTAAGTGAGATACCTGTTTTGTGAGATGTTTCTACTCCAGGATTCTGCTAAGGGGCAAAAACTGAATTCTGAGGCCTCGTCCATCACTGAGGAGATGGAAGAGCAGGCCTCTGTAGCTGAGGACATACAGGACGAGCCCTCTGTATGCTGCAGCACGGACTTCTACTCTGAGCCAAGCCAGAGAGCCGAGGACAAGTCATCCCTCAAAAACTGGTGAGATTTCACCCAATCTGGCAGGAATTACATGTCCCATACTAGATTAGACTAGACTATCGAAGATACTTTAAACAGTTCATATTGTTTGTATTGTATTTATTGTTTATGTTGTTTGTATTCTTCTTATTGTAAATCATCATCATTCATTCATTCATTCACTCACTGAGACAATTGTGTTTTGAAAAGCACAATACATGTGATTGATTGTTTCTGCCCAAGGATTCTGATAAGGAGCAGGGAGAAGAGGCGTCCATTGTTGAGGACATCGAGGAACAGGCCTCTATAGCCGAGGACATAGAGGACCTGCCCAATACACTATGGACAGCTACCCTGAGCCAAGCCAGAGAGCTGAGGACAAGTCCTTCCTAAAAAAAACGGTGAGATATTATCCACTCTAGTTAATACAGTGCATGTTCTAAGAGAGGTATTAGATCAGATTTAAAAAATAAATAATAATAATCTGAAGCTGCTTTAGTTGAAAACACTGGCTACATACTAATGCCCAGGACTCTGATAAGGAGCAGGAAGACGATTCTGAGGCGTCCATTGTTGAGGACATCAAGGAGCAGGCCTCTATAGCTGAGGACATAGAGGATGAGGCCTCTGCCCACTACACCACTGACATGGACAGCTACTCAGAGCCCTGCCAGTCGTCCCTAAAAGAAATGGTGAGATTTTATCTATATTAGTAGGAGAGGTCCCATATTTGATTAGATTAGTATATAGAAAATATAAGCTGCTTCAATTGAAGACCCTACATTCAGGCTAATGTTAGACACCTCTGTTTCATGTGATGTGTCTGCCCCAGGATTCTGCTAAGGCGAGGAACACAGGGGAACAAGCGTCCATCGCCGAAGACTTCCAGGAGGAGGCTTCTGCTTACTACGTTTCCTCCCACCATGGTGCAGGTGATCGGGCTGCCCTCTCGGCCCAAATCCAGCAAGTCAAGGAGGCACCAGCTGTGGGAGGTGACAAGTCCTCTAACAGTGGACAGGCCTCTCTGAAACAGTTGGTCAGAGTCAATCATGCTGCCTCGAAGAGTGGAACGCCGGCTCTGGTGAGTTACTCTAACTATCTCACTTCAGAAGTGGTTTTAAATCATGTCATAACACGAGTTTGGTGTGCTATTATTATGTACTATGAACACTGCAATTACAGGATTATGTCCAGGACTCAGAGGTCGCTGGCCTGAGAAAGGCTCTGGAGGAGGAGCGGGCAGCCAGGGCTGCTCTCCAAGCATCGCTGGACCAGGAGCAGTCCAACTACCTGGAGCTCCAAATGACAGCCAGCCACCAGGCCTCAGAGCTGAGGGACGGTCGGAACACCACTGCCAAGCTTCAGGGTGAGCTTCATGCCACCCTCGCTCTGCAGATGAGAGCGCTGGAGGAGCGTGATCAGCTCGCCCTGGACAGGCAGGCCCAGGTCCAGGAGCTTCAGGAGGCGAACGCCCGGCTACAAGAGGGCCTCCGGGGGGAGAGGGCGGAGAACGAAGCCCTCAACTCTAGAATGCAGGCCCTGCAGGAGGACAACGCAGCCAAGGTTGGAGAGATCCAGGAGCTTGTGTCCTCCCTGGAGGCAGAGAGAGGTCAGGGTGCCGCCCTGCAGGACCAGCTAGAGAGGGCGTCCGCGTTACACAAGGCCCTGAGCTCTGAGATGGAGGCCCTGCGAGAGGAAAACGCTGCCAAAGATGCTCTCCTCTCCACTGCAAACCAGAGAGCTGACCAGAGGGCCTCCGATCTGGAGGTAGAGAGGAGGAGAAGCAAACAGCTCCAGACCGACCTGACCGTTGCCCTCCAACAGTGGCAGAGTGTGCTGTTGGACCGTGACCATCTGGCCAAAGAAAGCCACCCCAGACTTCTAGAGCTCCTCAAGCTGAGCTCAGAAAACAATGCCCTGAAGGAGCAGAGTGCGGAGATGGCTGCTCTTCTCTCCTCGCTTCAGAATGACTTCCACGCTGCCCTCTCTGGGAAGAACATGGCTCTACAGGAACGCGACAAACGCGACAAACCAAAAGCTGGAGGACATCTATTCTCGTTACAGAGAGCTCATCACCTCGGAGCTCAACTACTCTGCCATGTCTTTCCCCATGGTCTGAACGCGCAGAACACACTTGTGCTGCTTCATAGAATCCTCCACATTGCTTTTACAATCCTTCAAAAACGTATTGTATTAAAGTTGCTATAAATATTGCAAAATGAACTCCAGGTGCCTCATTTATAGAAAGTAGCCTACTTTGGATCAAATTTGATCCTACCCGTGTCGTACGTAGAAAACCACGTCAACATAGTGATTTATACAATTTCAACGTGAATCAATTTGACCGTGGAAACGATCGTACGCACATTACCTACTGGTTATGCAGAGTTATTACAGGCATGTGAGCCGCACTGCCTACTGTAATTCATGCAAGTGGCTCGTGTAGTGCACAATTATGGGCTGTCCCTTACCAAGTTCCCACCATTCTGCAGGCTGGGAAAGGGAGGAGGGGCCAAGCCTCCTGCCGGGATCCATCCCTCTGAGGGAGTGTCAAGCAGGGAACAGACAAAGCACATCTTCTAGGCCCACATGAGATTGACATGACAACACATTTGAGCATGCTATACAGTATAAGCACATACTTGTAGTTATGGTTGTCTCATCACAGCTTAAATACACTTAGAAAGTATGGCGTAATTAAAAGGTATACAATGTATAGTATACTGCTGCCACCATGTGACCTTACTGTGTAACTACACACATGAAGCGTCATGGTGGCGCTGCTGTCTTCTGTTTTATCGTCACGTAACCTGCCTTCTACTCCCCACCGCTCCCTTCCCCCTCGGCTGCCCTCACCCTCCTCAACCTCCTTAAGGCAGCCGCCATGTCCCATCCCCTCTACAACCCCCAGGGGTCGCCTTACCCTGGGACCCAGAGGTCTATGGTCTATGGTCTATGGTCTATGGTCTATGGTATGGTCTCAGTGGCCAGGCTGGAATGGACCCTCTGGGTCCTTCACGTCTGGGGCCCAGCCCTGGCTCCAGCTCCCTCCAGCAGGGGGGCATGATGTCCTCTATGGTGTCCCAGCAGATGGGCTACGGGCTTGGCCAGCGAGGCTCCGGGCTGAACCCTGATATGGAGAGCACCATAGACATGTACATCCCGATACCCGTGTCTGCCTGGCGTCCTGCGTTCCCCCTCATGGGTCTGTCGGCTCCTCTTGCCATGACCGTCCCCCCTCCCCCGGTGGGCCACCACCACCACCCCCACCCCATGGGCACAGCGGAAGCAGTGGCAGTGATGATTTAGATACCTCCAGTCCACCCTCCGCGTACCACCGTCCTGCCGACACCCTCCATGATGAGCGATTACTCGGCCACCACCCCCAGAATCAATATTCTGCTAACAGTCAGAATATCAAGCCTATGTAGACACACACATATTTTTGTAGACTAGCTCCTCAATGTTGTGCTTTATATTAATGTGATTTAATGGACCTGTGTTATTTTTGCTTTACACTTGTAGTGCTTTGATATTTTACTTTACCCTTGTAAGTGCACTGATACAGTCACCATTTGAACCTGCTTACCACTGGTAAGCTGAATTTTGTATCATAAATTGTTTGCATATTGTAGTCATCCATGATGTAAAAGCCAACCACTTATCCATTTAGAACACCCTGCTAAAACGCACTGGGAATGAGTGATTGACACCCATAGACAACCATAACATTATAATAATATTAGATTAGATTCAACTTTGTCATTGCACAAGTACTGAAACAACGAAATGTAGTTTGGCATATAACCAGATAGTGCAAATGCCCCATTTAGCAAATGCATGTATCTAAGCAACTTACAGTAAAGTGACATTTGGGACCTATGGAATCTTTTGCGCCATGCTATACCAACTGAGGCACACAGTTGCTTTTATGAAAGCTTGGGGATGGTTTCTTCTCGCTCTCTCTGGTCCCTCTTGGCCTCTCATCTCTCTCTCGCTCTGCAAGTGGTGGGTTTATCTGGTACGAACGAGGGCCCAAACCACTCCCTCAGCTCTTTAAGCTGTTGGTTGTCAAGTTTTAATTGGCAGAAGGGGTTCATGTTTGATGTCATCCAGCTTCACCCTGTAATCTCAAGGATTCAAATTGACAAATCAATGTTCTGTTTACTTTGTGGCTTAGAGATACATTTTGACATGTGTATGCTTTTGTAGTGTGGTTCGAGACATGGATTTGGTTAGGCAGAACTCCCAAGTGTGTTGTCGTTTCATTATTTGTGTGTAAACAAACCAACACTAGTCTATTATTGATTCAACATTTGTGTAGGGCCTGTGATAGTTAGGACTAAGCTTCCCCAGCAGTGAGACCTATCACATTTGATTGAATATGCATCAAGATAATTACTCTGATTTCATCTTCATTCAACATCTTCCGCTAACCCACTGAATGTGATCTCTGCTCTGTTGGTAAATGATGTGTTTCTCATACTTTTCCATCTTGAGCCTTCCCTTCAACAATCTGAGTGATTAATCTGCACCAGAGTGATGTTAATGTCTGCTTTTGATAAAGTTTGACAGATTCTGTGCTCGGTCTTACAAATTTCACTAAATATATGCATGAAATTTGTAAGATTGTCTTTTTGTTCCGTCTAAAACCATGATGACACTCCTCCTCCTCCTGTCTGTCCACTGTTGTTCTTGCCTGCTGTTTTTGTTTCTGTTCCCCAGTGAAGAACCAGGAAGTCTGCTGTCTGTCCTGATTGAAGTGGAAAATGATTTGAATGTGTGTGAATTAGACTGGAGAGACCAGACCAGACCAATCGAGCCCAGACTCCACCTCCAGTCTGCTGTCCAGGCCTAACTTGAGCACCCAGAGGACCTCTCATGTCAATAACCCTCATCTCTGTGTGTTTTCTAACTTTTTCAGCTTTGCGTTGTTCTTGGATCGTTGTGCGCCCCTCACCAATCCTCTGATTGGAGGGCTCGGGGGCCCGCTCCTCTTAGGCCACGTCTCCCTGCAGCTCGCACAGATCAAAGCCCGGCTCGCTCTGACACAGCTCAACGCCATCGCCGTCGGCAACGCCGCCGCCGCCCCACCGCTCCCTTCCCCCTCGGCTGCCCTCACCCTCCTCAACCTCCTTAAGGCAGCCGCCATGTCCCATCCCCTCTACAACCCCCAGGGGTCGCCTTACCCTGGGACCCAGAGGTCTATGGTCTATGGTCTATGGTCTATGGTCTATGGTATGGTCTCAGTGGCCAGGCTGGAATGGACCCTCTGGGTCCTTCACGTCTGGGGCCCAGCCCTGGCTCCAGCTCCCTCCAGCAGGGGGGCATGATGTCCTCTATGGTGTCCCAGCAGATGGGCTACGGGCTTGGCCAGCGAGGCTCCGGGCTGAACCCTGATATGGAGAGCACCATAGACATGTACATCCCGATACCCGTGTCTGCCTGGCGTCCTGCGTTCCCCCTCATGGGTCTGTCGGCTCCTCTTGCCATGACCGTCCCCCCTCCCCCGGTGGGCCACCACCACCACCCCCACCCCATGGGCACAGCGGAAGCAGTGGCAGTGATGATTTAGATACCTCCAGTCCACCCTCCGCGTACCACCGTCCTGCCGACACCCTCCATGATGAGCGATTACTCGGCCACCACCCCCAGAATCAATATTCTGCTAACAGTCAGAATATCAAGCCTATGTAGACACACACATATTTTTGTAGACTAGCTCCTCAATGTTGTGCTTTATATTAATGTGATTTAATGGACCTGTGTTATTTTTGCTTTACACTTGTAGTGCTTTGATATTTTACTTTACCCTTGTAAGTGCACTGATACAGTCACCATTTGAACCTGCTTACCACTGGTAAGCTGAATTTTGTATCATAAATTGTTTGCATATTGTAGTCATCCATGATGTAAAAGCCAACCACTTGTCCATTTAGAACACCCTGCTAAAACGCACTGGGAATGAGTGATTGACACCCATAGACAACCATAACATTATAATAATATTAGATTAGATTCAACTTTGTCATTGCACAAGTACTGAAACAACGAAATGTAGTTTGGCATATAACCAGATAGTGCAAATGCCCCATTTAGCAAATGCATGTATCTAAGCAACTTACAGTAAAGTGACATTTGGGACCTATGGAATCTTTTGCGCCATGCTATACCAACTGAGGCACACAGTTGCTTTTATGAAAGCTTGGGGATGGTTTCTTCTCGCTCTCTCTGGTCCCTCTTGGCCTCTCATCTCTCTCTCGCTCTGCAAGTGGTGGGTTTATCTGGTACGAACGAGGGCCCAAACCACTCCCTCAGCTCTTTAAGCTGTTGGTTGTCAAGTTTTAATTGGCAGAAGGGGTTCATGTTTGATGTCATCCAGCTTCACCCTGTAATCTCAAGGATTCAAATTGACAAATCAATGTTCTGTTTACTTTGTGGCTTAGAGATACATTTTGACATGTGTATGCTTTTGTAGTGTGGTTCGAGACATGGATTTGGTTAGGCAGAACTCCCAAGTGTGTTGTCGTTTCATTATTTGTGTGTAAACAAACCAACACTAGTCTATTATTGATTCAACATTTGTGTAGGGCCTGTGATAGTTAGGACTAAGCTTCCCCAGCAGTGAGACCTATCACATTTGATTGAATATGCATCAAGATAATTACTCTGATTTCATCTTCATTCAACATCTTCCGCTAACCCACTGAATGTGATCTCTGCTCTGTTGGTAAATGATGTGTTTCTCATACTTTTCCATCTTGAGCCTTCCCTTCAACAATCTGAGTGATTAATCTGCACCAGAGTGATGTTAATGTCTGCTTTTGATAAAGTTTGACAGATTCTGTGCTCGGTCTTACAAATTTCACTAAATATATGCATGAAATTTGTAAGATTGTCTTTTTGTTCCGTCTAAAACCATGATGACACTCCTCCTCCTCCTGTCTGTCCACTGTTGTTCTTGCCTGCTGTTTTTGTTTCTGTTCCCCAGTGAAGAACCAGGAAGTCTGCTGTCTGTCCTGATTGAAGTGGAAAATGATTTGAATGTGTGTGAATTAGACTGGAGAGACCAGACCAGACCAATCGAGCCCAGACTCCACCTCCAGTCTGCTGTCCAGGCCTAACTTGAGCACCCAGAGGACCTCTCATGTCAATAACCCTCATCTCTGTGTGTTTTCTAACTTTTTCAGCTTTGCGTTGTTCTTGGATCGTTGTGCCCCCCTCACCAATCCTCTGATTGGAGGGCTCGGGGGCCCGCTCCTCTTAGGCCACGTCTCCCTGCAGCTCGCACAGATCAAAGCCCGGCTCGCTCTGACACAGCTCAACGCCATCGCCGTCGGCAACGCCGCCGCCGCCCCACCGCTCCCTTCCCCCTCGGCTGCCCTCACCCTCCTCAACCTCCTTAAGGCAGCCGCCATGTCCCATCCCCTCTACAACCCCCAGGGGTCGCCTTACCCTGGGACCCAGAGGTCTATGGTCTATGGTCTATGGTCTATGGTCTATGGTCTATGGTATGGTCTCAGTGGCCAGGCTGGAATGGACCCTCTGGGTCCTTCACGTCTGGGGCCCAGCCCTGGCTCCAGCTCCCTCCAGCAGGGGGGCATGATGTCCTCTATGGTGTCCCAGCAGATGGGCTACGGGCTTGGCCAGCGAGGCTCCGGGCTGAACCCTGATATGGAGAGCACCATAGACATGTACATCCCGATACCCGTGTCTGCCTGGCGTCCTGCGTTCCCCCTCATGGGTCTGTCGGCTCCTCTTGCCATGACCGTCCCCCCTCCCCCGGTGGGCCACCACCACCACCCCCACCCCATGGGCACAGCGGAAGCAGTGGCAGTGATGATTTAGATACCTCCAGTCCACCCTCCGCGTACCACCGTCCTGTCGACACCCTCCATGATGAGCGATTACTCGGCCACCACCCCCAGAATCAATATTCTGCTAACAGTCAGAATATCAAGCCTATGTAGACACACACATATTTTTGTAGACTAGCTCCTCAATGTTGTGCTTTATATTAATGTGATTTAATGGACCTGTGTTATTTTTGCTTTACACTTGTAGTGCTTTGATATTTTACTTTACCCTTGTAAGTGCACTGATACAGTCACCATTTGAACCTGCTTACCACTGGTAAGCTGAATTTTGTATCATAAATTGTTTGCATATTGTAGTCATCCATGATGTAAAAGCCAACCACTTATCCATTTAGAACACCCTGCTAAAACGCACTGGGAATGAGTGATTGACACCCATAGACAACCATAACATTATAATAATATTAGATTAGATTCAACTTTGTCATTGCACAAGTACTGAAACAACGAAATGTAGTTTGGCATATAACCAGATAGTGCAAATGCCCCATTTAGCAAATGCATGTATCTAAGCAACTTACAGTAAAGTGACATTTGGGACCTATGGAATCTTTTGCGCCATGCTATACCAACTGAGGCACACAGTTGCTTTTATGAAAGCTTGGGGATGGTTTCTTCTCGCTCTCTCTGGTCCCTCTTGGCCTCTCATCTCTCTCTCGCTCTGCAAGTGGTGGGTTTATCTGGTACGAACGAGGGCCCAAACCACTCCCTCAGCTCTTTAAGCTGTTGGTTGTCAAGTTTTAATTGGCAGAAGGGGTTCATGTTTGATGTCATCCAGCTTCACCCTGTAATCTCAAGGATTCAAATTGACAAATCAATGTTCTGTTTACTTTGTGGCTTAGAGATACATTTTGACATGTGTATGCTTTTGTAGTGTGGTTCGAGACATGGATTTGGTTAGGCAGAACTCCCAAGTGTGTTGTCGTTTCATTATTTGTGTGTAAACAAACCAACACTAGTCTATTATTGATTCAACATTTGTGTAGGGCCTGTGATAGTTAGGACTAAGCTTCCCCAGCAGTGAGACCTATCACATTTGATTGAATATGCATCAAGATAATTACTCTGATTTCATCTTCATTCAACATCTTCCGCTAACCCACTGAATGTGATCTCTGCTCTGTTGGTAAATGATGTGTTTCTCATACTTTTCCATCTTGAGCCTTCCCTTCAACAATCTGAGTGATTAATCTGCACCAGAGTGATGTTAATGTCTGCTTTTGATAAAGTTTGACAGATTCTGTGCTCGGTCTTACAAATTTCACTAAATATATGCATGAAATTTGTAAGATTGTCTTTTTGTTCCGTCTAAAACCATGATGACACTCCTCCTCCTCCTGTCTGTCCACTGTTGTTCTTGCCTGCTGTTTTTGTTTCTGTTCCCCAGTGAAGAACCAGGAAGTCTGCTGTCTGTCCTGATTGAAGTGGAAAATGATTTGAATGTGTGTGAATTAGACTGGAGAGACCAGACCAGACCAATCGAGCCCAGACTCCACCTCCAGTCTGCTGTCCAGGCCTAACTTGAGCACCCAGAGGACCTCTCATGTCAATAACCCTCATCTCTGTGTGTTTTCTAACTTTTTCAGCTTTGCGTTGTTCTTGGATCGTTGTGCGCCCCTCACCAATCCTCTGATTGGAGGGCTCGGGGGCCCGCTCCTCTTAGGCCACGTCTCCCTGCAGCTCGCACAGATCAAAGCCCGGCTCGCTCTGACACAGCTCAACGCCATCGCCGTCGGCAACGCCGCCGCCGCCCCACCGCTCCCTTCCCCCTCGGCTGCCCTCACCCTCCTCAACCTCCTTAAGGCAGCCGCCATGTCCCATCCCCTCTACAACCCCCAGGGGTCGCCTTACCCTGGGACCCAGAGGTCTATGGTCTATGGTCTATGGTCTATGGTCTATGGTCTATGGTATGGTCTCAGTGGCCAGGCTGGAATGGACCCTCTGGGTCCTTCACGTCTGGGGCCCAGCCCTGGCTCCAGCTCCCTCCAGCAGGGGGGCATGATGTCCTCTATGGTGTCCCAGCAGATGGGCTACGGGCTTGGCCAGCGAGGCTCCGGGCTGAACCCTGATATGGAGAGCACCATAGACATGTACATCCCGATACCCGTGTCTGCCTGGCGTCCTGCGTTCCCCCTCATGGGTCTGTCGGCTCCTCTTGCCATGACCGTCCCCCCTCCCCCGGTGGGCCACCACCACCACCCCCACCCCATGGGCACAGCGGAAGCAGTGGCAGTGATGATTTAGATACCTCCAGTCCACCCTCCGCGTACCACCGTCCTGCCGACACCCTCCATGATGAGCGATTACTCGGCCACCACCCCCAGAATCAATATTCTGCTAACAGTCAGAATATCAAGCCTATGTAGACACACACATATTTTTGTAGACTAGCTCCTCAATGTTGTGCTTTATATTAATGTGATTTAATGGACCTGTGTTATTTTTGCTTTACACTTGTAGTGCTTTGATATTTTACTTTACCCTTGTAAGTGCACTGATACAGTCACCATTTGAACCTGCTTACCACTGGTAAGCTGAATTTTGTATCATAAATTGTTTGCATATTGTAGTCATCCATGATGTAAAAGCCAACCACTTGTCCATTTAGAACACCCTGCTAAAACGCACTGGGAATGAGTGATTGACACCCATAGACAACCATAACATTATAATAATATTAGATTAGATTCAACTTTGTCATTGCACAAGTACTGAAACAACGAAATGTAGTTTGGCATATAACCAGATAGTGCAAATGCCCCATTTAGCAAATGCATGTATCTAAGCAACTTACAGTAAAGTGACATTTGGGACCTATGGAATCTTTTGCGCCATGCTATACCAACTGAGGCACACAGTTGCTTTTATGAAAGCTTGGGGATGGTTTCTTCTCGCTCTCTCTGGTCCCTCTTGGCCTCTCATCTCTCTCTCGCTCTGCAAGTGGTGGGTTTATCTGGTACGAACGAGGGCCCAAACCACTCCCTCAGCTCTTTAAGCTGTTGGTTGTCAAGTTTTAATTGGCAGAAGGGGTTCATGTTTGATGTCATCCAGCTTCACCCTGTAATCTCAAGGATTCAAATTGACAAATCAATGTTCTGTTTACTTTGTGGCTTAGAGATACATTTTGACATGTGTATGCTTTTGTAGTGTGGTTCGAGACATGGATTTGGTTAGGCAGAACTCCCAAGTGTGTTGTCGTTTCATTATTTGTGTGTAAACAAACCAACACTAGTCTATTATTGATTCAACATTTGTGTAGGGCCTGTGATAGTTAGGACTAAGCTTCCCCAGCAGTGAGACCTATCACATTTGATTGAATATGCATCAAGATAATTACTCTGATTTCATCTTCATTCAACATCTTCCGCTAACCCACTGAATGTGATCTCTGCTCTGTTGGTAAATGATGTGTTTCTCATACTTTTCCATCTTGAGCCTTCCCTTCAACAATCTGAGTGATTAATCTGCACCAGAGTGATGTTAATGTCTGCTTTTGATAAAGTTTGACAGATTCTGTGCTCGGTCTTACAAATTTCACTAAATATATGCATGAAATTTGTAAGATTGTCTTTTTGTTCCGTCTAAAACCATGATGACACTCCTCCTCCTCCTGTCTGTCCACTGTTGTTCTTGCCTGCTGTTTTTGTTTCTGTTCCCCAGTGAAGAACCAGGAAGTCTGCTGTCTGTCCTGATTGAAGTGGAAAATGATTTGAATGTGTGTGAATTAGACTGGAGAGACCAGACCAGACCAATCGAGCCCAGACTCCACCTCCAGTCTGCTGTCCAGGCCTAACTTGAGCACCCAGAGGACCTCTCATGTCAATAACCCTCATCTCTGTGTGTTTTCTAACTTTTTCAGCTTTGCGTTGTTCTTGGATCGTTGTGCCCCCCTCACCAATCCTCTGATTGGAGGGCTCGGGGGCCCGCTCCTCTTAGGCCACGTCTCCCTGCAGCTCGCACAGATCAAAGCCCGGCTCGCTCTGACACAGCTCAACGCCATCGCCGTCGGCAACGCCGCCGCCGCCCCACCGCTCCCTTCCCCCTCGGCTGCCCTCACCCTCCTCAACCTCCTTAAGGCAGCCGCCATGTCCCATCCCCTCTACAACCCCCAGGGGTCGCCTTACCCTGGGACCCAGAGGTCTATGGTCTATGGTCTATGGTCTATGGTCTATGGTCTATGGTATGGTCTCAGTGGCCAGGCTGGAATGGACCCTCTGGGTCCTTCACGTCTGGGGCCCAGCCCTGGCTCCAGCTCCCTCCAGCAGGGGGGCATGATGTCCTCTATGGTGTCCCAGCAGATGGGCTACGGGCTTGGCCAGCGAGGCTCCGGGCTGAACCCTGATATGGAGAGCACCATAGACATGTACATCCCGATACCCGTGTCTGCCTGGCGTCCTGCGTTCCCCCTCATGGGTCTGTCGGCTCCTCTTGCCATGACCGTCCCCCCTCCCCCGGTGGGCCACCACCACCACCCCCACCCCATGGGCACAGCGGAAGCAGTGGCAGTGATGATTTAGATACCTCCAGTCCACCCTCCGCGTACCACCGTCCTGTCGACACCCTCCATGATGAGCGATTACTCGGCCACCACCCCCAGAATCAATATTCTGCTAACAGTCAGAATATCAAGCCTATGTAGACACACACATATTTTTGTAGACTAGCTCCTCAATGTTGTGCTTTATATTAATGTGATTTAATGGACCTGTGTTATTTTTGCTTTACACTTGTAGTGCTTTGATATTTTACTTTACCCTTGTAAGTGCACTGATACAGTCACCATTTGAACCTGCTTACCACTGGTAAGCTGAATTTTGTATCATAAATTGTTTGCATATTGTAGTCATCCATGATGTAAAAGCCAACCACTTATCCATTTAGAACACCCTGCTAAAACGCACTGGGAATGAGTGATTGACACCCATAGACAACCATAACATTATAATAATATTAGATTAGATTCAACTTTGTCATTGCACAAGTACTGAAACAACGAAATGTAGTTTGGCATATAACCAGATAGTGCAAATGCCCCATTTAGCAAATGCATGTATCTAAGCAACTTACAGTAAAGTGACATTTGGGACCTATGGAATCTTTTGCGCCATGCTATACCAACTGAGGCACACAGTTGCTTTTATGAAAGCTTGGGGATGGTTTCTTCTCGCTCTCTCTGGTCCCTCTTGGCCTCTCATCTCTCTCTCGCTCTGCAAGTGGTGGGTTTATCTGGTACGAACGAGGGCCCAAACCACTCCCTCAGCTCTTTAAGCTGTTGGTTGTCAAGTTTTAATTGGCAGAAGGGGTTCATGTTTGATGTCATCCAGCTTCACCCTGTAATCTCAAGGATTCAAATTGACAAATCAATGTTCTGTTTACTTTGTGGCTTAGAGATACATTTTGACATGTGTATGCTTTTGTAGTGTGGTTCGAGACATGGATTTGGTTAGGCAGAACTCCCAAGTGTGTTGTCGTTTCATTATTTGTGTGTAAACAAACCAACACTAGTCTATTATTGATTCAACATTTGTGTAGGGCCTGTGATAGTTAGGACTAAGCTTCCCCAGCAGTGAGACCTATCACATTTGATTGAATATGCATCAAGATAATTACTCTGATTTCATCTTCATTCAACATCTTCCGCTAACCCACTGAATGTGATCTCTGCTCTGTTGGTAAATGATGTGTTTCTCATACTTTTCCATCTTGAGCCTTCCCTTCAACAATCTGAGTGATTAATCTGCACCAGAGTGATGTTAATGTCTGCTTTTGATAAAGTTTGACAGATTCTGTGCTCGGTCTTACAAATTTCACTAAATATATGCATGAAATTTGTAAGATTGTCTTTTTGTTCCGTCTAAAACCATGATGACACTCCTCCTCCTCCTGTCTGTCCACTGTTGTTCTTGCCTGCTGTTTTTGTTTCTGTTCCCCAGTGAAGAACCAGGAAGTCTGCTGTCTGTCCTGATTGAAGTGGAAAATGATTTGAATGTGTGTGAATTAGACTGGAGAGACCAGACCAGACCAATCGAGCCCAGACTCCACCTCCAGTCTGCTGTCCAGGCCTAACTTGAGCACCCAGAGGACCTCTCATGTCAATAACCCTCATCTCTGTGTGTTTTCTAACTTTTTCAGCTTTGCGTTGTTCTTGGATCGTTGTGCGCCCCTCACCAATCCTCTGATTGGAGGGCTCGGGGGCCCGCTCCTCTTAGGCCACGTCTCCCTGCAGCTCGCACAGATCAAAGCCCGGCTCGCTCTGACACAGCTCAACGCCATCGCCGTCGGCAACGCCGCCGCCGCCCCACCGCTCCCTTCCCCCTCGGCTGCCCTCACCCTCCTCAACCTCCTTAAGGCAGCCGCCATGTCCCATCCCCTCTACAACCCCCAGGGGTCGCCTTACCCTGGGACCCAGAGGTCTATGGTCTATGGTCTATGGTCTATGGTCTATGGTCTATGGTATGGTCTCAGTGGCCAGGCTGGAATGGACCCTCTGGGTCCTTCACGTCTGGGGCCCAGCCCTGGCTCCAGCTCCCTCCAGCAGGGGGGCATGATGTCCTCTATGGTGTCCCAGCAGATGGGCTACGGGCTTGGCCAGCGAGGCTCCGGGCTGAACCCTGATATGGAGAGCACCATAGACATGTACATCCCGATACCCGTGTCTGCCTGGCGTCCTGCGTTCCCCCTCATGGGTCTGTCGGCTCCTCTTGCCATGACCGTCCCCCCTCCCCCGGTGGGCCACCACCACCACCCCCACCCCATGGGCACAGCGGAAGCAGTGGCAGTGATGATTTAGATACCTCCAGTCCACCCTCCGCGTACCACCGTCCTGCCGACACTGTTGGGAATTTGTATTAAAATCACTAGAAGTGATAAATCATGTACTATGTGCTCATTTAAATAATATGTGAATGCGGTCAGTTGAGAACAATAGGAAGGTCACGCAAAGCCAAAAGAGAGGTTCTGTTTTTGAGCGACAAGAAGAAGACAAGCTCCTGACTAAAAGAACGTTTTATGATTCAAACTGCCTATAAATTACTTATTTTTACCTATGTGCTAACAACCATTGTATACCTGCTGTTATGATATTCTATTTTTCTGTACTGATTTTATACTTTCATAACTAATGATTAATGATAAGTCTATTCTTCTATACTATACTTTAACTTGTAAATCGAATCCTAACTCATATTACTGTGCAACTTCAAATGTTTTCACAAGCTACTGATAAGAACTCAACTCACAGCTCTGCTCACAAAGTATGATATCACCATGGGAACGAGACGCTAGCAGGACACTCAAGCTGATAACATACATACACTCTCGCACCCACATACCAGAAGAATTGAAGGCCAACGCTAACGAGAAGACCTTCTGCAGCTGCAACGGATTTGTGCTGACACTTGGAAAACTACCAGATAGAGGGGGGGGCATCACCCAGCCCAAAATGTTTGATAATTGTATAAAGACTATGTACCAGGGCTAAACGGGAGTCTGGTCTGGTGGAGCTCTTGCAGTAAACTTGTTGACGGCTAGCTGAGACGGGCCTGCAGAGGTGAAACTAGATGAGACCACTTTTCCATGGAAATGAACTAATTATTGCTTGCTGATGTGCTTGAATAAATATTATCTTAATGAACAGTTCAGTAGTGGTGCCTAATATTTGATTGGATCATATCATCTTAAGAAGTGATATCAAGGACGTCTCGTTGAGATTAAACGAACTCGCTTGTAAAGTGACGACTCAATTAAATCGATACTGGAGAAGTTGATCACCTTACAAAATTGGTGACCCCGACGTGATCTTCAACGGGATGCAAGGAGGAGTGGGCGAGGCTGGGTTCGGACTAAGCACTTCCACGGTACCAACACAAAAAAGGTGAGCAGAGCCATTTAATGAAATCTGCTTAGGTAGACAATAGTATTCTAGGTGGAAGTGCTGGGCCATGAATCGTGTGTCAAACCCATTCTGATCTGTGTCTGTGAAGAATCCGTCAAAAGTAAGGATAATCATTAATTAAATTGACATTCTATACATTATTGAACACCACTGTCTGATATTTAAGCACATCTTGTATTAACGTGTAATAAGACCCGCCGAGGTCTAAAAGAAGGGACAGTAGCTAAGTCCTGGAAATAAAGAGGGGTAACCAGTCCCCAGGATAGACCCGCCGAGGTCTAAGCTAAGGAAGGGACAGTAGTCCATATTAAGGGGTAACCAGGGGTAACCATGCAGGCCCAGGCCCCAGGGGTAACCAGGGGTAATCATGCAGGCCCAGGCCCCAGGGGTAACCAGGGGTAATCAGGCCCAGGCCCCGAAGGTTGAAATACCTTGCAAACCAAGTGAGGAGTGTAGGACATTGCGGATAGGGTAGCGTTCACGGCAGGACTGCAGTCCGGTGAAGGTCCTAGTATTAGCGTGCCTCCCCTCACAGCGGGCGCTAAAATAATTGTGACGTTAGGATTATATGGTTCTATCATCATTTTAGTCAAAATTGAGTTTTTTGCATAATCTGATCCATTAAGTGGTTTATTAATGTGTGGTGGTATTTTTAAAATGTTGACATTTTGAGTGGGTGATTCATAAAATACAACGGTTCCATCTCACAAAACATAATGGAATGTAAAAACCATGACGCTCAGTGTCTCTGAACTACCCTAAACGGAGATAGAACCTTATAATTCTAAACTCGTGCAAAGGTGTTACGTAATATTGTATGTAAATAATAATTGGAATTGTTATTATTATTGTAATTATTACTATTAAAAGGGATAGTTGAGTAAAGCGCCCAGGAGCAACTGGTCTAGGCTGAGTGCTCCCTGGCTTGGTATCACTCAAATATCACTTGCAAACTTTATAAAATATGTTATGCCTCGTTCAAGGTGTTTAAAGAAGTGTTGTGCTGCGGGTGTAACCCACCATTGAAGCGCAGACAGCAGGAGAAAAAAAAAAAAAAAAAAAGCTCACTAGGAGTGCCTCTGACGCACGGTGATGTATGTCTCACGGGTTGTATAATAGTAGTATTTTTGGTGTGTTCTGATATTGACATATTGGGTGAGGGTGATTTTGTTTAGTTGTTCAGTTTGTTTAGTATTGGTTGGCAATAATAATATTGATGATAAGGGTGGCAGCATAGCCACACGATACAGTGGACCTTCAGTAGAATGACTATCTAGATGAGCAGATAATACAGAACACATAATTCAGAGAATACATAGAGGACCGACAGGATAGATACACACAGAGACCCTATAAAATATAATATAAGACCTTAATTAATTCAAAAAAACTAACAAAAACAAATACAAAAGAATAAGAAAAATAAACACATGAACTATTGCATTTAATTGTTAATACATTTACAAAAAAAAAAAAAAAAAAAAAAAAAAAGTTTTCGCTCTGTCATTCTGACTCTGTGTTGTGTGTTAGATTGATGGCACATTTTATTGAATCCATTTTTCAAAAGTGAAAGGCTCTGAATACTACCAAAGGCATTATTATTATTATTATTATTTTATTTTATTTTTTCCTTTCTTTCTTTATTTTATTTTTATTTTTCTCAGACACAGCATTAAGACACAGCAATAAGACACCCCAAGGGGTATAGTTAAGAAACAATATGACCATGAAAGAGACTCCACAGTGGTGGCTTCAGGCCCTGAAGGAAATGCATAGAAGGACAGACCATGACGGAAGAGAGCAAGAGGAAAAGAAGATGGTAAAAGCAGTAGCTAAATGGAAGAAGGCAGGTCTGTTCCCCCCAGAAGGGCCACCCACCCCAGAGCAAAGACTGGCGATCATTGAAGAGGCCATAGAAAAATCAAAAGAAAAGGAGAGTGCTGCCGTAGGCAAGGGAAGGTGGTCTGGAGCACGACGAGAGGCAAAGAAGGCGGAGGAAAAGGAGGTGAGAACAAGACGAGTGGTCGGATGGCTCAGAGGAGCAGAACACTCTCAACGCCAAGCCAAACAGACAGTCGAAGCACAGGCGGGGGAGAAAGGCACAGACACTGTGGCTCCGACAGCCGACGTGCCCATGGAGACGGCCTCAGTCGCTGTGGTTCCTCCAAGAGAACTGTATCCCCTGTCCGCATTGCTACAAGCAGCAAGGTGGGGGTCGGAGGCAGAAAAACACCCCCTTCCCCTAAAAAGCACCTGGCCCCTGGAGGTACGAAAGGGACTGAGCTCAACCCCTCCCCCATATGCCTGGGATGTGAACCCTCTGAAACCTACCAAAGAATACCTGACAGGGCCAACCCCCATACAGGCACCAGTCTTTGACATTATGAGTGGGACAGTGGCAGTGCAAGTACGATCAGAGGAGGCGCACAACACTCTCCACTCTACCCAGGATCACAGCCCTGGAGGACAATGCGACGACCTGCTTTGGAATACGTCAGGATCGATGGGCCTTCCAAGAGCATCGCCATACACCATCGGCACGCCCCACGGAGGAAACGGCCCACCAGGGAGAAGTGACTTGATGGAGGACATAGAAAAACAGCTGGCTGACCGACTGAACGAACTGAATGTGCAAATAAAAGAAGACGACTTGCGCAGAAGGCACCCCGAACGGAGCCAAGAGGAATGGAAGGAGGAAGAGAAGAAAAAGAAACGCCGAAAGAAGAAGGCGAACAGGGGGAAACAAGGACTCACGCTGAGACTCAGGGGCGAGTTTAAAAGGGCAGGGGTGACAGAAGGAGAAAAGGAAGAAAGCAGCGAGTGGGAAACCTATAGCTGCAGCGGTGAGTCAAACACAGAAGAGGAGAGGGCAAGCGAGGCACAAGCACGGACCCCACTCCCCAGAAGATCCACACGAGTCAAGAAACAACCACAGCAGTACCTTCAGACGTGTGATATGAAAACAAGAGGCATGCCCCCTGCCACAGAGAAAGAGCAGCGACCAGGCATGTTCCCTTTAGTTGCCGTAGCAGGAGGAGGATTACTTTACCAACCATGGGGACATCGGGACATGGAGGCTCTCCAGAACAGCCTCCCCTCCCTCCCCAGAGGGGCCGCCCCGTGGATACGAGCGTTTGAGGCCCGAACCATGGCAGATAGGGTGGCCTGGGGGGATGTGAAGGCCCTCATTGCCTCTACGGAGGGAAAAGGAAAATGGAACCAGGTGGAAGACCTGGTGGGAATGGGAAATATCCCCGGAGAAACACCACTGAACCAACACAGGACGGCCCTGTGGACCGCGCTCAGGACACTGTGGCCCCACACCCCGGATACAGCAGCCATGACAGGGATAAAGCGGAAGCCGGACGAAGACATCCATAAGTTCATCAAGAGGGCCGCTGAGGCATGGGAGGAAGGAACTGGGGCCAGATATGATCACAGCCAAGCGACGGAAATGTTGTTCCGAGCAGAGGTGGGCCGAGGCCTAGGCAAAACAATCCAAGAAAGGCTGAGCTCGGTAGTAGGCCTGGGCTCTATGGATGAGAGCCTATGGATACAAAATCTCACTCATCATACCAACCAGGAAGAGAGACAAACCGACGAGGCCGAGGAGAAACAGGCCGTGCAGCGTGAGAGGTTGTTGAAACTGCAGGTAGCCGAAGCTGACGCTGTGGCTACGGCAAGGAAGAAGGAAGCTAAGGAAGCCAAGATATTGGTCCAGCTCGAAGAGGTGCCGCAGGCCTCTGCAGCACCACAGCCCCCGGCTCAGTACCAACAGAGAGGTGGAGGGAGAGGACGTGGGCAAGGAGGCCGCGGAAGAGGCCGCGGAGGACAAAGAGGTGCCTGCCACTCATGTGGAGTAACAGGACACTGGAAGTATGAATGCCCTAACCAAGGGGGCCAACAGCAGTCATGGGGACCAACGCAACAGCAGCAATGGCAGCCCCAGCAGTTTCAACCCCCCACACAGCAACAGTGGGGGGGCCCGATGCCAGGCCAACCGGCACCAACCATGATGGCCCCCATGATGAATCAACCACAAGGAGGGGCTCCTTATGGTCAAAGCCTATAGGGATGCCCAGGAGGCGAAAGAGGAACCTACCACTTCCACCCGAACGAAGAACCAATGATTGAAATACTGGTGGGAGGAGAGAAAAAACAGTTCATGGTAGATACTGGAGCAGCAGCGTCCACCATGACAAACCACAAGGGTAGAGTTCCTCCTCTGTCAAAAAATCTGGCCATGACGACAGTAGGCTACTCCGGGCAGGCACAGACACAGAAATACACAATCCCCCTAGAAACAGAAATAGGCCACCAGAAATTGTCACACAACTACCTGTTCGCTCCCCAATGCCCCGTAAACTTAATGGGGAGGGACCTGCTATGTAAATTGAACGCGGAGGTAACTTGTGGACCAGGCGGATTAACAGTAACACTTCCCGGCGGCAGGAAAGTCACCGGGGAAGCCCCATGCAGAATACTAATGATGAGAGAGGAACCAGGAGCCACCGCCCAGACCACGGCTGTGTTCTGGGCTAGACTACTCTCGGAAAACACTGAGGGAGTAACTAAGACCTATCATCAATGGAAGACATGGATACAACAGCTAAGGCCCTATGGGCCTCCCCTAGACCCTCTTCATTGCACTTTTAACTACATCAGAGAACCAGATGAGTCCTATGAAGAAGCCTGGGAAACCCGTAAAGAAGGAAAGAAGAGCGTGCTAAGGGCTACAGACATCATTGTGGGGCCAGAAGGGGTAGCAGCGGAATGCACACTCACGGATGAGCAGCACCAGTGGTACGCCCTCCAAGCTGAGAGCGCGCCGCACATAACCCTGGCCATCACTCACGGTGGAGTAGCAAAGGAATTGGGACCCATGATGAAAAGAGCACAAGTCCAGGAATGGAGGTCGACTGTAAACCCCCTCCTCTGGCGAAGCAAGGACCTGACGATGTGGAGAATAGGGAATTGCACGGACGAAAACACCGTCGGGGAGAGACAAGATCTCGAAAGAGACCATGGCCGAGAGAATGACAATCACCAGGACTGGGATGGGATGGTGAACAGAATAAACCCAAGACTTTGGTCCAAAGGAGACCATGATGTGGGTCTGGTGCCCCATCACCAGATCGAAGTAAAACTAAAAGAAGGCCAAGCAGTGATCTGGCAGCCACAATACAATATCTCCCCAGCGGCCACCCAAGGGATATCAGAAACCATTGGAGGACTGACTGCAACGGGGGTGTTGCGGCCCAGCTGCTCCCCGTGGAACACACCAATACTACCAGTAAAGAAACCTAACGGGACCTGGAGGATGGTCCATGATCTCAGAAGAATAAATGACGCAGTGGCAGGCCATGACATCGCCGTCCCAAACCCGTACGTTGCATTGAATTGCCTGACCCCCAAACAAGTCAGATTCACAGTCATAGACCTGGCTAATGCTTTCTTTTGCCTGCCTCTGCACCCAAACAGTCAAGAAATATTTGGGTTCTCCTATCAAGGGTCCAAATATACATACAATCGTTTGCCTCAGGGCTACAAACAGAGCCCTGGCCTGTTCAATAAGGCACTAAAAGAAGACCTACAAGACATCACTCTCCCAGAAGGAACCACAGTAATTCAATACGTGGACGACATTTTGATAGCAAGTGAAAATGCACAGGACTGCCTGATGGCCTCAGAAACCGTGCTGAGAACAGTAGAAGAGGCAGGATACAAAGTCAAGAAAGAAAAGGTACAAGGCTGCCGGAGAAAAGTAATCTTCCTCGGACGAGTGATAGCAGCCAACACGAAGCAAGTGGTGGAATCCCAAAGATCAGCAGCGTTGACTTACCCCAAGCCTGTGACGGTGAAAGACATGTTGGGATTTTTAGGGCTGACAGGCTACAGCAGACAATACATACCTCATTATGTGGAGACTGGAGCGGCATTAAGAGACATAGTGGCGACAGCAGGCCACCGAGACCTAAAAGCAACATTGGATTGGAACATCGCCGCTGAGGAAGCATTCATAAACATGAAGCAGGCCTTGGCACAGGCTGAACAGTTGGCAGTACCAAATTATGAAGAACCTTTTCACTTAGATGTAGGAGAGAATAAAGGAGTGATAAATGCAGTACTATTTCAGAAAAGACCAGAAGGAAGGGCAGTGTTACTCTATCACAGCAGCAGACTGGACAGTGTAGGAATGGGACAGACTACTTGTACACGACACCTGATAGCAATAAGTACGGCCCTAGAAAAGACAGCATCAATGACTATGTGTCACCCCATAATAGTCCACACCAACCATGGTGTGGTGGCATTTTTAGAATCTAAGGCCTTCTCTCTATCCAGCTCGAGAGAAGAAAAGCTAGAACGAATACTGACTCAACCACATGTCACATATACGTCACTAGGGGTAAATATGGCAGAAGGACTCCCCGCAAATAGTGTAACACACATTTGTGAGTTGAGAGCAAGAAAAGAACACAAGATACGACCTGACTTAGAAGCACAGGCAAATTCATGTGCTGAACTGACACTGTATTGTGATGGATGTTGTTATAGAGGCCCGGATGGTAATATTGCGTCATTTGCAGTAGTGAAAAGAATGGTCAATGGCTCTTACAACACGGTAGTCAGTGGAATAATTCCGCAGCCTGCGTCAGCCCAAAAAGCAGAAGTAGTGGGGCTCACGGAAGCACTGCGCCATGCTAAAGGACGCAGTGTCAATATTTACACTGACTCAGCATATGCCCATGGGGCATTAATGATGGACGGCCCCCAATGGGTCAGGAGAGGATGGGTGACCTCGAATGGTGATCCAGTCAAACATGAGATGGCTCTAAAAAATTTAATGGCAGCAGTACAGATGCCATTCCAGGTGTCGGTTATAAAGTGCAAGGGGCACTCGAAAGCCGACACAGACGAAGCCAAAGGAAATGATGCTGCAGATGCAGCCGCTAAATTAGCAGGGGGATATGTCCCCAGAGAACACCAGCTGGTTTCAATCCAGCTAGACAAACCTAAATGCTCTGTGCAGACTATAGAGGAAATACAGGGGGCCGCCTCCCCCCAAGAACAATCAGTGTGGGTAAAAAGGGGGGCGACGCGAGGCGGGTCCTCTGAAAAGGGCTACGGGTTGTGGAGAGCGCATGACGGAAGACTAGTGGCCCCTGCAGGCCTAATGAATATGCTGATAGCTGAAGCACACGGTCCCACTCATGGGTCGGTGCGAGACACTTGGGCACTGATAATGAGAGATTGGTGGACCCCTTATGGTTTGGAGATGGTTAAGAATTTCATCTCAGACTGTGATGTGTGCAATAAGCACAACCCAAAAACAGTACTTAAATGCCCAATGGGCACATATCCAGTGCCTCCCTGCCCATTTCGAGAGATATGTATTGACTTCACGGACATGGGATTAGACAATAGAGTACAAGGCAAGAGATACTTGTTGGTGGTGATTGATAGGTTTTCAAGGTGGCCTGAAGCATATCCGTGTAAACGGGAGGATGCTGCGTCTGTAATAAAGTGCCTTTTACAGGATTTCATACCACGGTTTGGCTTCCCTACAATGATACACTCTGATAATGGGTCACATTTTAAAAATGTCCATATGGCTGCAATTGAGACAGCAATGGGGATTAAGCATCGATTTGGTTCAGTCTATCACCCCCAATCACAGGGGCTAGTTGAACGGGCTAACCAATCTATTAAAAGAAAGCTTGCTAAAACCTGTGCCTCGACAGGACTGTCGTGGGTGGGGGCATTGCCCATGGTGTTGATGGCAATGAGAAATAAGACCAATTCAATGACTCATTTGACACCCCATGAGATCATAACTGGTAGACCGATGTTGGTGCCGACAGGCATGATACAGAGACAGAGGGAGGTGGGCCCAGGATTGGACCTCCTCTCCATGGAAATGAATGTATATGTCAGGGCTCTAACTAATCTAAATCGAGTATTGTCTTCACAGGTACTGAATGCAGCGGAGAAAGCAGACACCGGCGAAAAACAGACTCCTATTCTAGACCCAGGCGACTGGGTAAGAATCAGAGTCCACAAAAGGAAGTGGAACGAGCCACGGTGGACAGGACCGTGGGAGGTAGTATTGACCACCTCACACGCAGTCAAAGTCAAAGGTAAACCAGGTGCAGATTGGCATCACCTGTCACACTGCACCAAAGCAGACCCACCACATAGAACTTTGGCTGAAATCAGAGAACGCCTAGACAATGTGTAAAATTTTCAAATTCCTGGCGATTCTGTCAGCATGCACCCTCCTTTCAATGGGGATGTTTACTGGGGTCCCAGGGGGGGGGTTGGGTTCCGACGAAGCATTTCATAACTTAGCCTCAAATAATGTTTGGTACAACTGGGTAAACTACACAATGTCCACCATCTCTAAGGAGACATGTGTAGTCTGCTTGAAACAACCCAGAGATACTAGACTGTTTCCCTCCCCCTACAAACCGGATGATTGTTCAAGTTATAGAGTAGGGATGGGACGAGGGGGAAAACGAATAGCTGATAGTGACGAGTTCTCAATTGACATTGGTAGAGGGGGGATATACTGTATGTACGACTGCAATTTGTTGATGGGCCTACCTGTCAGCCACTCTCTCTCTAGGAAAAACTGCCCCGGTATGACTAGCACTAAAGGCCCCATGATATATGAGGGACATCACCCTTTACACTTAGAAAAAGCCTACGACTGCCTTGACAGGACGGGCAAGGGGGGCGATGTGGGACGCCTTAATGCTACGCGCTTCTGTAGGACTTTGTGCCAGAGCGGTAACAGCACTACTTGTACTTTTAATGGCTATGGTATTCCGACTGGTCAGGTGACAGGGAATCAGACACAACCTGTAGCAGACATGTTTTGGAAATGTGGGGGTTCACAGCTATATAGATATCTGCCTTTAGATTGGCAGGGATTATGTACACGCGTGGTAATGGTGGTTAAGATGGAGATACTGGATAGCAGTACTGTTATGGCCCTCGCATCTCCCACTACTGCTAGACACAAACGCGACGCTCCTAAAGGGTCATATGACACTCAGGTATACATTGATGCGATAGGAGTGCCACGCGGCGTTCCGAACGACTTCAAGGCTCGGGATCAGATTGCCGCCGGGTTTGAGTCGGTCCTGTGCTGGTGGTGCACTATTAATAAAAATGTAGACTGGATAAATTACATATACTATAACCAACAGAGATTTATTAACTTTACTGAGGATGCTCTTACAGGGCTCGCGGCACAGTTAGATGCAACCACCCTTACCGCTTATCAAAACAGGATTGCGCTTGATTTTCTGCTAGCCTCCTCAGGAGGTGTGTGCACTATGTTTGGTGACACTTGCTGCACGGTCATACCCAATAACACCGCTCCTGATGGCTCCGTCACAAGAGCACTGAAGGGTCTGCGTATGCTCCGTGCAGAGGTGTATGCAAACGCTGGAGTTAACAATGTTATTGGAGAGTGGTTCGAATCTGTTTTTGGTAAATGGAAAAATCTGGCTATGTCTATGCTCTCTGCCCTCCTCATCTCTGCCACAGTGCTGATCCTGTTTGGCTGCTGCATTGTCCCTTGCATTAGAGGCCTGGCACAGCGACTGATTACTACGGCCCTAACCAAGGTTGATGCTGGAACACAGATGCACTTACAAATGCTTATTGCTGAGCAGCAGCAGTCACTGTTGGAGGGTGAGGAGATGGATCATGATACAGGAGTTGAAGATATGTTGTAATTATGGAGTTTTGTGAAGGAATGGTGTAAATAAAGGCATTTGCGGTCTACGACCCATCTCACCTTTCTGGCTACAAATTCTCTGTAATGGTCATAATTTTGTTTTAATGACCAAAGGGGGGATTTGTTGGGAATTTGTATTAAAATCACTAGAAGTGATAAATCATGTACTATGTGCTCATTTAAATAATATGTGAATGCGGTCAGTTGAGAACAATAGGAAGGTCACGCAAAGCCAAAAGAGAGGTTCTGTTTTTGAGCGACAAGAAGAAGACAAGCTCCTGACTAAAAGAACGTTTTATGATTCAAACTGCCTATAAATTACTTATTTTTACCTATGTGCTAACAACCATTGTATACCTGCTGTTATGATATTCTATTTTTCTGTACTGATTTTATACTTTCATAACTAATGATTAATGATAAGTCTATTCTTCTATACTATACTTTAACTTGTAAATCGAATCCTAACTCATATTACTGTGCAACTTCAAATGTTTTCACAAGCTACTGATAAGAACTCAACTCACAGCTCTGCTCACAAAGTATGATATCACCATGGGAACGAGACGCTAGCAGGACACTCAAGCTGATAACATACATACACTCTCGCACCCACATACCAGAAGAATTGAAGGCCAACGCTAACGAGAAGACCTTCTGCAGCTGCAACGGATTTGTGCTGACACTTGGAAAACTACCAGATAGAGGGGGGGGCATCACCCAGCCCAAAATGTTTGATAATTGTATAAAGACTATGTACCAGGGCTAAACGGGAGTCTGGTCTGGTGGAGCTCTTGCAGTAAACTTGTTGACGGCTAGCTGAGACGGGCCTGCAGAGGTGAAACTAGATGAGACCACTTTTCCATGGAAATGAACTAATTATTGCTTGCTGATGTGCTTGAATAAATATTATCTTAATGAACAGTTCAGTAGTGGTGCCTAATATTTGATTGGATCATATCATCTTAAGAAGTGATATCAAGGACGTCTCGTTGAGATTAAACGAACTCGCTTGTAAAGTGACGACTCAATTAAATCGATACTGGAGAAGTTGATCACCTTACAACACCCTCCATGATGAGCGATTACTCGGCCACCACCCCCAGAATCAATATTCTGCTAACAGTCAGAATATCAAGCCTATGTAGACACACACATATTTTTGTAGACTAGCTCCTCAATGTTGTGCTTTATATTAATGTGATTTAATGGACCTGTGTTATTTTTGCTTTACACTTGTAGTGCTTTGATATTTTACTTTACCCTTGTAAGTGCACTGATACAGTCACCATTTGAACCTGCTTACCACTGGTAAGCTGAATTTTGTATCATAAATTGTTTGCATATTGTAGTCATCCATGATGTAAAAGCCAACCACTTGTCCATTTAGAACACCCTGCTAAAACGCACTGGGAATGAGTGATTGACACCCATAGACAACCATAACATTATAATAATATTAGATTAGATTCAACTTTGTCATTGCACAAGTACTGAAACAACGAAATGTAGTTTGGCATATAACCAGATAGTGCAAATGCCCCATTTAGCAAATGCATGTATCTAAGCAACTTACAGTAAAGTGACATTTGGGACCTATGGAATCTTTTGCGCCATGCTATACCAACTGAGGCACACAGTTGCTTTTATGAAAGCTTGGGGATGGTTTCTTCTCGCTCTCTCTGGTCCCTCTTGGCCTCTCATCTCTCTCTCGCTCTGCAAGTGGTGGGTTTATCTGGTACGAACGAGGGCCCAAACCACTCCCTCAGCTCTTTAAGCTGTTGGTTGTCAAGTTTTAATTGGCAGAAGGGGTTCATGTTTGATGTCATCCAGCTTCACCCTGTAATCTCAAGGATTCAAATTGACAAATCAATGTTCTGTTTACTTTGTGGCTTAGAGATACATTTTGACATGTGTATGCTTTTGTAGTGTGGTTCGAGACATGGATTTGGTTAGGCAGAACTCCCAAGTGTGTTGTCGTTTCATTATTTGTGTGTAAACAAACCAACACTAGTCTAATATTGATTCAACATTTGTGTAGGGCCTGTGATAGTTAGGACTAAGCTTCCCCAGCAGTGAGACCTATCACATTTGATTGAATATGCATCAAGATAATTACTCTGATTTCATCTTCATTCAACATCTTCCGCTAACCCACTGAATGTGATCTCTGCTCTGTTGGTAAATGATGTGTTTCTCATACTTTTCCATCTTGAGCCTTCCCTTCAACAATCTGAGTGATTAATCTGCACCAGAGTGATGTTAATGTCTGCTTTTGATAAAGTTTGACAGATTCTGTGCTCGGTCTTACAAATTTCACTAAATATATGCATGAAATTTGTAAGATTGTCTTTTTGTTCCGTCTAAAACCATGATGACACTCCTCCTCCTCCTGTCTGTCCACTGTTGTTCTTGCCTGCTGTTTTTGTTTCTGTTCCCCAGTGAAGAACCAGGAAGTCTGCTGTCTGTCCTGATTGAAGTGGAAAATGATTTGAATGTGTGTGAATTAGACTGGAGAGACCAGACCAGACCAATCGAGCCCAGACTCCACCTCCAGTCTGCTGTCCAGGCCTAACTTGAGCACCCAGAGGACCTCTCATGTCAATAACCCTCATCTCTGTGTGTTTTCTAACTTTTTCAGCTTTGCGTTGTTCTTGGATCGTTGTGCCCCCCTCACCAATCCTCTGATTGGAGGGCTCGGGGGCCCGCTCCTCTTAGGCCACGTCTCCCTGCAGCTCGCACAGATCAAAGCCCGGCTCGCTCTGACACAGCTCAACGCCATCGCCGTCGGCAACGCCGCCGCCGCCCCACCGCTCCCTTCCCCCTCGGCTGCCCTCACCCTCCTCAACCTCCTTAAGGCAGCCGCCATGTCCCATCCCCTCTACAACCCCCAGGGGTCGCCTTACCCTGGGACCCAGAGGTCTATGGTCTATGGTCTATGGTCTATGGTCTATGGTCTATGGTATGGTCTCAGTGGCCAGGCTGGAATGGACCCTCTGGGTCCTTCACGTCTGGGGCCCAGCCCTGGCTCCAGCTCCCTCCAGCAGGGGGGCATGATGTCCTCTATGGTGTCCCAGCAGATGGGCTACGGGCTTGGCCAGCGAGGCTCCGGGCTGAACCCTGATATGGAGAGCACCATAGACATGTACATCCCGATACCCGTGTCTGCCTGGCGTCCTGCGTTCCCCCTCATGGGTCTGTCGGCTCCTCTTGCCATGACCGTCCCCCCTCCCCCGGTGGGCCACCACCACCACCCCCACCCCATGGGCACAGCGGAAGCAGTGGCAGTGATGATTTAGATACCTCCAGTCCACCCTCCGCGTACCACCGTCCTGCCGACACCCTCCATGATGAGCGATTACTCGGCCACCACCCCCAGAATCTTTCCCCATACGTGCTCTCTGTGTAACGGAGAATGTTACCGGATCATGGTGAGTATTCTATCTCCGCCACCAGCACAACCCGTCAATCACCTATCATCACTGTGTATCATCTCTGAACAAAACATTGTTGTTGTACTTTCGATCGGTCAATCAAATGTGGATTTGTGTAGTGTTTATTTGTTTTTATAAATAATAGTTTCTTCACAAAGTGCTTAAAAGTTGTAATGCTGTGCCTGTAGTGTTTTTTGTTTGTTTGTTTTAATATATATTCAGAGGATAGTTAAACTCTGGTTTCTCTGCTTGTTCACTATTGACATGATGTGTTGGGACCGGTGAGTTAAAAATGGATGCAATGATGAAATAAACATGCTTTGTTAAACTGCTCCAAGAGTTTCCTCAAGAAAACCACTCCTGAATGTCCAGACTATTTTTTAAATGATATTATATCTTTTTTTCCTACAGTATATATTATTTTTGTCATATTTATTTTTTCTCCCCACGATTTTAAAAAATATTTTATTTTTACCGAAGCGTCCTTGAAGAATTGTTATCGAATACCACCTATTGCAAACATTTCTGACACAAAACGGACTATTGGAAATGACAGTTGGGAAGTGACAGTTGCCAAAATGGTGACGGCTTCTTTTTCTTTTCTTTCCAATATGTACATTCCCTCATTCATCACTGTAAGACATTTCCCCTCCCACCTGGCTTCCATTTTTTAACCTCTGCCTTATGAAGGATAGGCCGATTTTCACTGGTGATTTTTGATGACTGTTCCTTAAGAAGAAGACGATGTTTGAACTGCACACCAGGGACCAAGAGGACAAGCTGCCATTGAGGCCCTAGAAGACTTAGCCTAGACCAGGACTGAAAACAGTCCCTTGTCCCGTCATGTCACACTCCCAAAGACTGACTTTTGATGGTCGACAAATGGACTTTGTTTTCAAGATGTGTTTTCATGGACTGTGTGCCTGAAAACGCAAAAGAACTGCCCCTGCCCCCCCACCCCCACCCCCACCCCCATTGTATTTCCCTGCTGCCTGTGCTCACACCTGTACCATTGTATATCTCCCATCTCTAGCTATGTGTAGTTCTCACACTCTTACTAGGCCTTGTTACTGTCTACGGGTGTAATTGGTGTCGGTTGGCTCTGGATCAAAGATGTCTGCCGATGATGCCGTACAGGATTCCAAGTCAAGAGCTGCTACAGCGAAGACTGAACATTTTCAGCTATAAAACCCATGATTTAAACCCCCACCCCCACAACCATTTTTTAAATATATATTTTCCCATCATGGACATTTACCAGGCCGTCCTGTTAAGGACGGACAGAGACCGACACTTTGAACTTTAAACTGTGTCTTTTAAACTTGGCTACAAGGTGAAATACTGGAAACTCCTTGATGTTATAAGGTGTGGCAGAGGTGGATAAGATGAAGATGATGATGATGATGATGATGATTATGTAGGCGTGAAAGAAACTCCTGGAAATGTCCTGGAAAAGTCCTAGAAAATGATTTCTCAAAAAGAGGGAACCTGGGACCCTTGGTAGCGTCCTGTAACAACAGCCCACTCAGGCAGTCTTACACGTTGTTAAGTCAGTCAGTGATATTTGTGACAGGGTCTGGTGAAAAAGTTGGGCACGGTAATTTTTCTGTCTTTTGCAGATTGTATATTGAGTGGGCTCTTCAACATGTAATATGAATAATACAAATAAATGAAACACATTGTTTACATTCTTTTTTTAAAAAGAAACCTTTTGGTCATTTGCGCGACTTGAGAATTGCCATCATGTGGACCTTTCACATTTTTTTTATCACTTCAAATGCCGCGGTATACCGTATTACTCCCCAACCCTGGTGATGTATTTGTCAGTAGTTTTGTTGGGAGAAGTCTGTGATATTGGTGTCAGATGTACAGTGCCAGAGATGGAATGCATAGATGGGTAAACAAAACTAATCTGTGACTTCTTTTCCTCTGCTTCTCCCCCCTCTCTCCACTGTCTTCTCCGTTCTCACAGCAGATACATAATCAACATGCGTAAGTCTGTTTCGTCAACCCTGTTACCGACATATTAATTAATGTTTGAAAATGTTTTAAATCCATATTTAGAACAAATCTGATATTCTATGAAATATAAAGTCCCCTTTGTTACAATAAGTGTGTTTGTAAAGTGAGAATAATGAGGAGGTTTTTTTTCCCATGATGAATATGCTCATTTACAATTGACACTTTAACAGCATCTTCTGTTTTAAGAAAAAGTTATGGAAACAACATAATAATACCCTGATTTCTTTGTGTGGATTACTGGTCTATTTTACTTTACATATAAAATGAGTTGATTTTGCATTAGTCTTTTCATTGTTTAAATTATATTATAATATTATACAAGTAACAGGGCTGACAGCTCAGTAACAGGATTGACACCAGTTGGTTGTCAACTGGTTACTGCTTGTTTAAGTTACAGTTATAGGTCTAATGGAGCTTAATGGTACATTCATAAACCTTTAACTCAAAACTACTAATCAGAATAGTCTGGACACAGATTTATTAATAGACGGTGATGAAAAATGATGATAGTATGGATGGAACCAATCGTTTTATTCAAAACTTAGAGCAGTTTTGTTCAAGTGACATAAAATGGCACGTTTTCGTATAATGACCCCTATACATATTACAACAAATGTTTATGTATTTGTATAATAGCCTATGGAAGTGTGCCTTTATTACTTTCTCAAACTAGTAATAATGTCATTAATCTTAATCTGATTGTACTTGTTGTACGGCGACCTTGAGTGTCTTGAAAGGCGCCTTATAAAATAAATGTATTATTAATAGATTACCATGTGTTGTGACAGGATTGTGTCTCTGTTTTAGAAGACTGAACAGTGAAGGAGAGACGACGAGTGGAGGAGAGACAAGAAAGAGGACTGATTAGGAAGAGTGAAGAAGAGAGGAGAGAGGATTGACAAGAGCAGAAGAGTAGGCCTATTGGAAGGAAAGAAGAGGAAAGAAGACAGGCTGAAAAGATGGCTCTTTCAAAGAAGAGGAAGTGTCATTTCACTGATAAACTACAAGCAGAATTTCCATTTATTCATTCTTGTAGACCTGGCCAGGCTGAGACCATGGTGCTCTGCTCCCTTTGTAAATCTTCCTTTTCAATAGGCAGTGGTGGGAGGTTTGCTGTGGTGGAGCACCAACCAGGGCTGGACTGGCCGCGGTAGTTTTGGGCCGAGCCGACCGGCAAAATAAAAATAAATAGCTACCATCGAACGGCCCATAAATCGAAAGCTACCATTGAACGGCCCATAAAAAACCGGATAAGTGGTTGTTGAAGATCACTCCACGGTTCTTGCCACCAGAGGGAGGCATCGAGCAGTCCACCCTGCCACAGGTCATTATAACAAATCACAGATGTTAGCATGATAGAAGAACCAACTGATGTAGGCTGCTGTATTTTTTACTTACACCTCCCAGCATGTCTTTTAGTTTCCACTTCCTATTATTATCCATTTTAATGTCAGATTGAGTTTTTGTTTGAATTTGTGAAAGCTAAGTGGACTACTGACATGGTTTTCTAACATTTACACTGTGATGTTTTTTTTGTTGAGTTATGAATAAAAATTCTATCTTCTAAAGTTTGTTCTCAAATTGTATATCATTCTCTCAACAGATTGTATATACATACGTATATATTTTGGATAATCTCAGTTTAATGATGCATACTTAGAATACATTAAAAAAATCCAGTGGGCGTACTGCACCGAAAAACAGATTATGAGATTTGTCAGAGGGTTTATTAAATTGTCTTAATGGAGATCTAAAAACTGGCCATTACAATGCATTTATAATAATGCAATATTGATAGGGCATCTATTTGGGATTAAGCCTAATTTACCTCAAAGCCTGGGTATATCTCTCGCCAAAAGGAGATAATGGTGGCCTACTACCGCGGCGCAGTGGAGAGCATCCTCACCTACGGCATCTGCAACTGGTTCTCCAGCTGCACAACCGCGGAGAGAAATGCACTACAGAGAGTTGTGAGAACAGCCCAGAAGATCACCGGCGCCCCCCTCCCCTCTCTGGAAGAGCTGTACAACACACGCTGTCTCAGGAAGGCCTCCAAGATCTCCAGACCCAACCCACCCTGGGTACGAACACTTTACCCGGCTGCCCTCGAAAAGGCGGTACAGGACCATGGCCGCAAGGACAAACAGACTGAAGCACAGCTTCTACCCCAGGGCCATCCAGGCCCTGAACACAGCAAAGATCTAGGTTCTGGGCCCTGGACAGTCTGGACGGATTGATGGCAGCTGCTGGACTGAAAAAATCAGGTGTAGTGCTAAGGCACAAATATGTTCATTTCTAGCCTGCAAACTGCGACACTTCAAATGAATGTGCAATAACACTATGTGCAATATGACAACCCTAGTCGTCTATCTGTACAGTATAGTATAGTGGATAGTGTACATAGCCTTTATTTATGTAAACCAGCTCCTTCCCTTCTTGTGTTTTTTTTAGTTTTTTGTTTTTTTTTCTTTCCTAGCACCAGGGGAGCCACCCCTCCTAAATGTCGTTGTTTGGTACCTGTACTATAGCAATGACAATAAAGACCATTCATTCATTCAAAGACGTACATTACTGTGAAGTCAATGCGGACGGTGGTCAACCTCGCGCTATACGTGCAATGAATATGAATGTAAAAAGTAAATATATTTGCATGAATATCAATATGATATGAACAGTAAATATATATGTATATAGTGTGATGCGTATAGGACATGGACGAATACGATATGTGCAGTGTGCACGTATCCTTTGTGTGCACTCCTTCATAATAGCCTACGTGAGAGGCAATATTTCTTATGTCGGTGGAAATGGTATCCATTTCAAAGCGTTTCTCCTCTTTCACCCTTCTGCCAGCGGAGTCGCAGTTGCTCATTTCTGTCTGATGATGCATCGGTAACGTTAGCTACCTAGCTAGCTTAGTTAGTTAGCTAGCACCTGGTGGTAACATTAGCTACCTTAGTTAGCTAGCACCTGGTGGTAACGTTAGCTACCGTAGCTAGCTAGCACCTGGTGGTAACATTAGCTACCTTAGTTAGCTAGCACCTGGTGGTAACGTTAGCTACCTTAGCTAGCTAGCACCTGGTGGTAACGTTAGCTACCTAGCACCTGGTGGTAACATTAGCTACCGTAGCTGGCTAGCACCTGGTGGTAACATTAGCTACCTTAGTTAGCTAGCACCTGGTGGTAACGTTAGCTACCGTAGCTAGCTAGCACCTGGTGGTAACATTAGCTACCGTAGCTGGCTAGCACCTGGTGGTAACATTAGCTACCTTAGTTAGCTAGCACCTGGTGGTAACGTTAGCTACCGTAGCTAGCTAGCACCTGGTGGTAACGTTAGTGTAAGAGTCTCTAGGCACAGAGGGAGGTCGACACAAAGGAACAGCTGTACAAACGTGTTTGTTAATGTACAGCACGGCTCAGCACCGTCACTGACGGGCTAACACACACACACTGCACCGTCACTGACGGTCTAACACACACACACACACACACACACACACACACACACTGCACCGGGCTAACACACACACACTGCACCGTCACTGACGGGCTAACACACACACACTGCACCGTCACTGACGGGCTAACACACACACACTGCACCGTCACTGACGGGCTGAACGAGACGTTCAAAATAATCAGGAATAAATACTAAGTGCAGCGCGCGGCCGTCACTGCCGCTCAAACTTTCCATACAGTGTGTGTGTGTGTGTTGTGGTCGCTCGTATCTGTGGACTGTTTAGCTCTAGCCACCCGCACAGCTCCAGTGAGAAGGGAGCAAAGAACGATATATGCCGTGTGTACGTGTTATATAGGCGGAGGGTCCCGTCCCTCGTGACACAAGCGTCGCCTGGGCCAGCCAATGGGCTGGCGCAGTGTAATTCAGTTTCTGATGAGGTCACGCAGGGGGCGTTCCCCATAGTGAGATACGAGAACTGAAGGCACTACAACTAGAAATCAGACAGTAACTCATTTTTTTCTACAATGCTGAATGCTGCTGTTTAAATTGTTTTAACTTGAAACCAGTTGGTCACTGAGTAGTGAGTAACAGACTCAGTGAGTACTGTTTTTGTTGCTTGAATAAAGGCTGGCAGTCTTTAATAGCCAAATGTTGTGGACTATACTGGGGAAGTATTTGTTATTATTCAGGAGTAAAACAATAAATACAAATATCGGATTGATATCGGTATCACAGATACCTGAAGCCCAGGTATCGGTAGTGAAAAAATGGGATCGGGACATCCCTACCTAATTTCATCCAATTCAGGCCTTTCAATATCTTATTGATAATCACAACCTAGAGAAACAAGATTTCTACAGGTATTTACAACTGAGGCATTACTACTTCTATAAGAATATAAAGAATAATGAGGTTTCTGAAATGAGTCTCGTCAACATTTTTATTGATGCGTATAAGGGCAACACCCACAAGAAACTGGTGTCAAGAATTATACAGAAGAGTATACAGTCCACCAAGAATCACTCCACCTTATATGTTAGGGATAAGTGGGAGAAGGAAGCAAACATAGTCCTAACTGAGGAAGAATGGTTGAACATATGTAAAATACAATCCACCACCTCTAGCTCTGGACAATGGAGAGAATTTTCATGGAAGAACATTATTAGGTTTTTTATTACCCCACGAAGAAAATACTTACAGAATGGTACACCGGGAACTGGGAATTGCTGGAGAGAGTGCAACAATTCAATGGCTCATTTCTATCACATTTGTTGGGAATGCAGGGGTGCTGGCCCAAAAAGGTGACAAAATTATTTTCACTGAAAACGACGGAAATTATCATTGCGCGGCGCCCAGGCACCTTCCTATGATGCATGCTATACTTTTTCTATACAAGCTCTGTTCAAGGGACACATATAAAGCCTGTCAGTGTTATTCAGACCTATGAAGCAGCGGTAACAATAATGAAAACGCATCTATTAGAATTAGAAGAAAGATGTATTTATTTTGTAAATATATTTTGTTTTTGTTTTTTTGTTTTGTCACTTAAAACATTTATTCCCACATACATGAAACCACACATCAATCCCAAAAAAGAAAAGTCGCTTTGGATAAAGGCATCTGTTAAATGCCCAAAAATGTAAATGTATCATGAGACTTGTTAACCAAGGGCAGTGTGGTGAGTGGGAATGTAACGATGGACATACAGTATGTGCTGAGAGAACATTCCACAACAAACAGTATCAAAACTAAACTTCAAAATGGGAATTTCTTAACAAGGTTCCCATACGTAGGGACGTCTACAGCTCCATGAGGGCTTTTATTTCATTAATGCGTGACGCCTTCTTGTCGGTGGGGTTCTTGGAGCCGAAAGCCTTGCCCACCAGATCCTGCTTCTGCCTCTGAATCTTCACCATGTTCTCCTCCACAGAGTCCTTCACGATGAACTTGGTGATGAAGACGTCTCTCTTCTGGCCCAGGCGGTGACAGCGATCCACACACTGGTCCTCTGCTGCAGGGTTCCACGCTGGATCCATGAGGAAAACACGGGAGGCGGCTGTCAGGTTGAGTCCCACCCCGCCAGCTTTGAGTGACAGCAGCATGATCGTGGGGCCGTCAGGAGCGGGGCTCCGGAACTCCTGGATGACCTGGGGCCGCCTCTTCTTTTTTTTTCTTCTTCTTTTTAAAAAAAGATTCAAACATTTTTACAATATAATTGAACACATTTTTTCTTGTTTCCCCGCCCCCTTGTATCCCCCCCCCCCCCCCCCACCCACCATTGTGCGGCAACGCCCAACGACAACACAACAAAAATATAATAATAATAAGACAAAACACACATGCCTACATACACATACACACACACACACACACACACACACAATAATACATTCATTAGGGATGCGCTATGATATTAACAGCAATTCACATCACCGTGCATCCCTACAAGAAACACTGTCCATCAAACAATAGTACCTGATGCTGCCCTTCTTGCCATAAAATCTATATGTGGTTGCCATATTTTTACAAAGTCCTGACTCTTATGTCTTATATTATAGTATATTTTATCTAATGGAATGTAGCTAGAGATTTCATTTAACCAATGTGATATTGTAGGAGAGTAATCGGATTTCCAATGGATTGCAATACACTTCTTTGCAGCAATCAAAGCAAGATCAATATATATTTTTTGAAATTCATTCCAAGGATCCATATTGATTGTGCCTAAAAGACACAAGCGAGATGATTTTGCAATGTGAATATTTAAACATAATGCTATCGTGTCAATTACAAAGTTCCAAAATGTTAACAACAAATTACATGACCAAAACATATGGTAAAAGTCCCCTTTCTGTTTTTTGCAGCGCCAGCACAAAAAGGACATTTCATTATTCATTTTATAAAGTTTTGCAGGTGTATACTGTAATAACTTCTATGCACAATTTTAAAAAGAAGGAGTTTGTGCCTCATATTGTAAGAACATTTATGAACTTTAAGACAAAAGAAAGACCAGTCCTCTTTACTTATATCCATGTCTAAATCCTTTTCCCATTTACACCTCGTAGCATCTGTACTTGTAGACAAGCATTCAAGCAGAGATAAATAAACTTGAGAAATACATTTAGAACTTTGAACCTCCTTATTGATAAGGCCTTCTATTTTGGAGGGCTTGGGTTCTTCAAGAGTGCCTTGAGTTGTCTGTATCATATGGCGGATTTGAAAAAAATCGAAATAAATGTGTGGAAGATAAATTATATTTTGACTTTAACTGAAGGAAAGAAACAAATGTACCACTGTCGTAAAGATGTGTTATTTCCCTTATCCCCTTGTCGTACCAAGACTTGAAGGTGTCATCATTAAAACAAGATTTAAAATTGGGGTTTCTCCAGATAGGAGTATAGGGCGAAAGGTGTTCCTTGTGACCCATACGTTTATGGGAGTTCTTCCATATTAGTAAACTGTTAATAATAATAGGATTATTTGTGATTTTTTTTTACCTGTTGTAAACCAATATAAGGCAGGTATCTCAGTTCATATGGAAGAATGTCATAAGTTTCCAGTCTTGACCATGCGCTAGATGAGCTAGAGAACCACTGCCTAATCTGGGTAAGTTGGGCAGCCAGAAAGTAAATGTTAAGGTTCGGTAGGTTTAAGCCACCATCATTATATGGAAGTTGTAAAACTTGTTGGCTAATCCTTGGTGACTTACTCTCCCAAATGAAAGAGGAGAAGATGCTCTGTAAATATATTTTGAACATTTATTTTTGAACAAATAAAACCAATTCTGATGAAGTCCATCCCACCAAGCATATCACTTGTGCTTTTTTGCCTTCTTTGCCTGTACCAGCACTTCCAGTGTTTTTTTTTTTTTTTTTTTGCAGCCATGTGCCTCACTGTGGCTTGCCTGTCATCCTCCACTGCAGTCTTCCTGCTTTGTGCAGCACTGGTTGTTGGCTGGCAACCAAACTCTTCCTGCCTCCCTTTTGTCTTCAACAGGGCCTGTTGTCTGCGAGCCTTGTCTTTTGAGCCTGCAGTGTGGATGTTCCTGCATAGGACCTTGTCTACCTTTGAGAACTTGACATCCTCTCTCCTGAACATCTGTATTGCTGTCTGACCCCTGGACCTGAGGGCATACTTGGTTGTCTCGATTGGTTGTCCCTAAAGGTGTCCATGCTCATTCTGGTGCTTTTGCAGTCAATAATATCTCCCATGGCACTGAACGATGACTCCACCATTGGTCCATGGAAAATGGAGAGCGCTGCTCGAACCACATGGTTGAGGCCTGGGTACCTTCCAGTGTCAATGACATTTGCCCACCAGTTAACCATGTTGTCCCCATCAGTGTACAGGGGAAGGGTGGAATTTGTGCTGAATTTGACAACTTCCAGTGGCACGTCAAATTGGGGTGTGGCACCAAGTGGCTCATCATCCCTGCCAGCCACTTCAGGAGGATGCCCGTCTCTGAGTGTCCCCTCACCAATGGGTCCAAGGCAGACAGTGACTGCAGGGTCCTGCTGTCCAGTGGCAGCTTTTTCTGCATATAGGCTGCTGTCGACATGTATGCAGTCTTCGCTGTTTCGAGAAACTGCAGCACACTCTGTAAAACATTAAAACGATTGCAATTAAATCATTTTACCTGGAGAAATGTATAAATGTTTGATTTGCCGTTTTTAATACATTTACTAACCTGATTACGTGGATTTCCTGCCTTCAGTTTCTCTGCCACCTGTCCGACATACAGCTCACAGAGAGACAGCATTTTGTCGTTGAAATCCAACTCCATGATATTCTTTGGGGTGGTATGCAGGTTCTCAGCCTTGATAAAGCACCCCATGAAGGTTTTCACAACTTCAAGCTGCTTGTGGACAAGGGTTTGGCTGCCCTGTGAATATTGGCATTATTATAAAATGCTACAACAATTCTATTACCATACATACACAGGCATGCAGTTGAGGGTCTGTTTATATCACAATCTAACTGATGAGAGAATACAAGGATAGGCCTATTTAGTTTATCTATCAGAGATTGATAATTCACTAATTCATTAGTGTGAAAACACACACCTGGAACACCGTAACATACTCCTTCATGATGGGAAGGACGCCGAGGTAAATGCTCAGCTGGAGGTCTGTGTTGCGACTCTCAAACCAGAGCTTCTTCCACACCCTTTCTTTCCTGTCCTTCCCAACTTGCGTCATTCCTGGAAGAGAGAGATTAAATACAATATGTATTTTGGGCTACATACAGTATACAAGAGGATTAATCACATAATATTGTTGGGGGCTGAGGCTCCCCTTTACAATAGATTAATTTAAAGAATTTTTGGGGGGGTCCTGGTGGAAAAATTGTATCCTGGCCTTTGCCCGCTCACCAACACTGTGGTCCTTGTATATCTCCACTATATCACTGTGGATCTTGTATATCTCCAATTTTGCCGGCATTGTGGATGTGGTGGCAGGAATCTCCATCAACATCTAGGAGGTTCTGACAGTACTTGGACCTTATCCTGGTCTCCAGCCCGGACTTACTCCCTCGCATGACGTTGCAGGAGTCCATCATCATGCTAACCATGTTAGTAAATGGAATTGTGTGTTCCTTGAAAAAGGTCACTAGGGCCTTTTCCAGATGTTCAGCAGTGCCCTTTAGTACTTCAATGGAGCCAAGGTGCATGCTTCAGCTCCTGATTAAAGTAACCAACAAGGATTTAACAGCACCTTCTTATTGGAGCTTGATGTGCTCTTATCCAGGTTGATGGAGAAAGGGCTTGACTGAATGCTCTCAAACGTCCTCTCTGAGAAGGTGTACATTGATTGCAGCTTGGCAAGAGCTTGTAGTAGATCTCAAACTTCTCCCGCGGGTCCTGGGGCGCATGCCCAAAGACGAACCAGTGCAGCTTGGCACTGATGCTCCACGCCTCTGAGTGTAGCTTGTCAAACACCACGGGCGTCTTGATGGTCAGTGACAGCTGATACATGGGCATCTTGATGGTCAGTGACAGCTGATACATGGGCATCTTGATGGTCAGTGACAGCTGATACATGGGCATCTTGATGGTCAGTGACAGCTGATACATGGGCATCTTGATGGTCAGTGACAGCTGATACATGGGCATCTTGATGGTCAGTGACAGCTGATACATGGGCATCTTGATGGTCAGTGACAGCTGATACATGGGCATCTTGATGGTCAGTGACAGCTGATACATGGGCATCTTGGTGCTGCGGCCACAGTCGGGGATGAGCCGGTGCTTTGGGTGCAGCTTGCCAGGCCCCACCCGGGAGTCAAAGTCCAGCAGGGCCTTGTTGAGCTGTGCCACCTTTCGTCCTCCTGGGCGAGGGAGAACAGGTCCACCTGGTCGCCTTTGGACTCCAGCATGGCCTCCAGCTCTTCCTTGCCTTTACAGATCATAATAAATAAATAAAAAAGCGTCTGCTGAATGTCAGAAATGTAAATATAAATGTAAATATAAATCTCAGTACTTGTGTTCTTGTGGACTTGTTAAACGTCATCAGTCGTGGCCCAAGTACTGTTCCAATACTAAGTACGGTCCAACCAAGTCCCCATCAAATTCCCGGATGTGTTCTCGCTCCACCCATTTTATCGAGGATGCATCGGGAGATGACTTATGTGGACCTGAGACAGCCTAGTATCCCAGAATGCATTTCGCACCAACCAGCGGCAATTATGGAAGAGAAAACCAATACATCCATGGAGAAAATATTTATTGTTTATCTATGTTTTTACCATTTAAAATGCATTCAACTGTATGTATATATAGCTGGGTTTCCGTTAACCGGTAATTGCCGGACTTTGTCCGGTAAATTTTTTTGAAGTCCGACAAATTGAAAAGTCGTCGGACATATTGTCCGGACATATTGTCCGGACATATTGTCCGGTGAAAATAATTCCCTTTGAATACAATTCGCTAAAGTTCACATTCTGATTCCTTCTATTTTAAAAAAGACGAATATATAGGCTATGTATTTCTTTTATTATGATATGATTTGACACCGGCATGATGATGACTCCTAATGTGTAGACCGGCCTATGCGAAACAGCGCACAGGTGCCACATGGGATTGATGCCAGATGGGATTACAGCTTAACCAGTCTATTACCGCTTAAACACAGTAGCCCATTCGGCGGTAAGGGCACCATAGCGAGCGATTACATTAATGGAAAGATGGCAAAACAAAGTAAGCTTAGGAATTATTTCATGAAGCCAAGCAACAATGAGTCTGAGCCTGAGGAGAAGTCTGACTCTGAAGAGACGGAGGCCGCGGCGGCCGCGGCGGCTGACGCCGTCGTGGCTCCTCCAGCCAAGAAGTCTCGTGGATTCAGAGTTGAATGGAAAAAAACGTTCCCCTGGCTGCGTTTAGATGAGGAAGCCGGAAAAATGTTCTGCTCTCCGTGCGAAACATCGGGGAGGAATAATGGATTCACGAGAGGAGCAACTAATATGAGAATGTCGGCTCTCACTGATCACAGTCGGTGCAGTGACCACATATCGGCGGTCAGTTTGAGGAAACAGCAAACCGCTATGCAAGGCCACTGTGAGCAGGCTAATGCAACGGCTAACAGTAAGCTGCACTCTCAGCTACAAGTTGCCTTTCACATGGCAAAAAATGGCATCGCATGTCATCAGTATGTGGGTCTGACTGAGCTACTGAAAGCAGTTAAGGCTCCAGATTTTGTCTCGAGTGAGGGCATTTACCGCCACAGCGACTCTGTTGATGACATGGAAAGGGCACTAGAAGACGTTGTGATGGATCAGCTGGATGAAAAGCTAAAGGGGAGTGACTTCATTGGCATTATCATTGATGAGACAGTAAATATCACCGTGGACAAGAAGCTGATTATATACGTGAAGTTGGAAATAAAAGGAAGAGTTGAGACATGTTTTCTGGGCAATTATGATGTGCACTCCGGGACCGCACAGTGTATATTTGACAAAGTGGTGGAGGTGCTCCGCGAGAGAGGTGTGGAGCTGTCCCGCGTCATTGGCCTGGGCTCGGATGGGGCCAGTGTAATGATGGGAAAGCGTGCTGGAGTTGGTGCTCTTCTGAAGAAACAGAGTGCGTTTTCCATTCAGGTGCACTGTGGTGCCCACCGAGTTGCGCTGGCCGCGCTAGATGCGGCAAAGGCTGTTGACCAGGTAGGAGCCTACAAGCGCACAGCTGCTTCTGTGTACTCCTTTTACAAGCACTCAGCCAGCAGGACCAATCGCCTCCGTCAGGTGACAGCAGATCTCAGCGACGAAGACATGACGAGCCTAAAGCAGCCGTGCGCTGTCCGCTGGCTATCCTTGCACAGGGCAGTGGAGGGTATAAAACGCAACTGGCCTGCTCTGGTGATGGAGCTAAATCAAGAGGCTGTGGGAGGAAATGCCCAAGCCCAAGGCATCCTAGGTCAAATCCAGCCGTATAGCTTTATCGCCTGGACTCACGCACTGGCTGATGTGCTACCGGTGATGACCAAACTGAACTTGGTTTTCCAGAAAGACGACGTCAATCTGGCCATGATCCGACCAATGGTTCACGCATCCGTAGCGGCACTAACACAGCTACGAGATGCCCCAGGCCCAGAAGAAGTGAAGTTCCAGGCGGACTGCCAAGACGGCCTGTACAATGATGTCAGAGTGACACATGTAGGTGACCGGTCCGTTCAGGCGTTTAAAAATGCCCGAGCACGCTACATCCAGCATCTAGTAGATGCACTACACGAGCGATTCCCCGAAGATTCCCTAGATGTACTGAACAGCTTCGACATCCTTCTGAACCCCTCCCAATACCCACAGACGCAGGATGGTAAGTAGAAGCTAGCCTGTTTAATTAAGTTGGTTGCAAAATGCATAGTATAATTCTTAGGCCTATCCTTTTTGAATAACCTAAAATGCTTGTCTAAATTGTGAAATGTAGACTATGGCCGCCGCCCATCATAGGCTAATAATAATTATCATCATCATAATAACAATAATAATTATTAGGCTATAATAACAACAATGATGAAAACAACAGGATAACATTTAAACCTTCCTACTTTTCAGTTAATCTGGCTGTTGATGTCATTTTGTCATAAAAAAAAATAGGCCATCACTGATTCATTATCACTCATTCCGTCCCCTCAGCGCTTGAAGAATATGCTAAACCGGCCATCCAGACCATCATTGGTCATTTTGGCCAAGAAATGACCAGCGATGATGACTCAGCACCAGCCACAGCCCCGGTCATCGATGCCACAAACGTGCAACGAGATGCCATCGGTGTCATGACAGCGCTTCGTGGTTATGGGGGCTTGCGTTTCTCAACAGCCTGCGAAGTCCTCATCCGAGACTTCAGCGAGGATTCTCTCTGCAGAACCGAATTAAAACTGCGGACCGAAGTCGCCTTGGGGAGGGCAAGGTCACACGGCTAATGCGCATTGCAAGTTGCGGAGAGACACTTTGCAGCTTTGATTTCAAGTCCGCAGCTGCACGCTTCAATGCTGCCAAAAAGCGACGTAGGCCTAATAAGTACTAGCTGAATTATATGAGCAGCCATTGTTATTTTCAGAGTTTTTACTCTAGGCTATTTTATTTAAGGCTATCCCCTATCTATCTGAGAAAAGGCATAGGCGATAGGCCTAGGCTGTAAGTTAATTTAAAGCCTATTTATTTTCAAAGAGTTTTATTCTATTTTATTTTATCTGATAAAAGGCATATGAACGGAAATTAGGCTAGCCGTGTCACGCCAGAAGCCTACTTGCACTGTTACTGTTCAATAAAATGTTATACATCTAGACATTGTGGTATTTCTTTATATACGTATCCCAGACTGCCTATCAATTGTTTCTCAATAAACAGTTATGTTCTCTCCATTGTCATACTCCCGAGCTAAACGAAATGCCTTCCCAAACAGCGAGACCTGGTTATAGAAATGACGTTGTTTTATTGATTTAAAAAAAAGGGTAAAACTGGAAAGAGAAAATAGAGAACTCACATTAATCCCAAACAATTTAACAAACTTCAGTTAACGTAATGTGGAGTCCGTTCATTGATCGATGCTGTCTGTTCAGTTCCCAGTGAGGCGCCCGTTCAGCGCTGGACCCGTTCAGCGCTGGATTTGACGCATGGCATAGCGCGCATGCGTCAAATCATGTTATATTATTATATATTATATAGCTCGCATCTAATCGTATCGGATGAGAAATAGACATTAAATGGCATATATAGGCCGCTACACAACAGTAATCACCGCGACAAACAGCTATATTAGATTTGGAGAAAAAAAAATATGATTTTGAAAAAAAAAAAAAATATTATATTTTAATATGATGACCGGAATATATCACGTTTGTCCGGTAAATCGAATTCTTCCCGGACACGATGTCCGACGGCAAATTTTTCTAGCGGAAACCCTGATATATAGGCCTTTTTTCTGGTATGAATTGTTGAACTAATATAATGTAATGTATTAAAATGTCCCTTTGGCTCTAACATCTGGCCTTACAGAAGATTTCTATTTCATTTCAGTCAAAAAGTTACTGTAGCCTAGCCTGACGTTTAAATGCCCTGTTGGAAGTTTGTCATTGTTGTCATCAGACATCAGACACTTAGTTCGTCAGTTCAAGTGTGATTATGCAAGCTACTGGGAGGCTGTGTTAATGTCTAACTCAGGTAACCAAGTGCTTGAACAGTTCCTCTCTCTGCTCGCTGGTCTGGAGCGTTGGTCTGGTGGAGAAGTCCCATACAAAGTAGGCACAGTCAGATGCAACAGAGCTGTCACCTTGCCGGCTGGTGGTGAGCATCTGGTGTGGGGAAAACTCCCTAAAGATGTGAAGATATCTCCAGGCAGCACTGTCTTGACAGAGCCAACGTTGTCCCGTTCTGCACCCAGAGGCATTATGGTTGCCAGGGTTGTAACGTCTCTCTGGGGTAACAGGTGGGTTCCTCTCAAGATCCTGAACGTCTCAGACAGTCCCATCACGCTGTGTAGAAATGCCAAGCTGGCCGACGTCCACACCTGTCCTGGTTGGAGGGTGGAAGCCCCGGGGTGCTGGGGGGCGTCTCTCCACTCCACCACAGAGAAATATCTCGCACATCCTGAAACATGTCCTCCTCTTTAGAAGAGCTCATCTCAACCACTATTCTGACTTTGGCTCATCCACTGTTCTTTTCTCTTGTTGCGACCGTTGACCTCTGCTGCGCCTCTCAATGAGTCTCGGGTCTTTCTGAGGGAATCAGGGACCACAAACTGGTGTCTTTTCTTCCTCGACACCTGGTCTTTGGACGCTCTGTAGAGGATGCCGTTACGAGTGGTGAGTTTCTCCCAGTGCTTGAGGTATCTGATGACCATGGCAGGCTCCTTGGACTTCTCTCTCCTGGACGGTCGACGGCCACGTTCCACGTAGTACAACACCCTCGAGATGACAGGATCACTCAACTGTCCATCACGTAGCTCTCTCTGTGATCGCGATCTCTATGGCGAAATACACATAAGCTGAAGCAGAGATATATATATATATACTCATTTACAGTTTTTCTCAATTGCTTTGGTGCATTTCTCTGATCAGAATTGAAATTATCATAACTGTTAGTTCAACCTCCACAACATTTAGTCATTTGTGCACATCATAGTAGCAGTTTCTCATTCCTTCAAACAAATTGCAAATGCTTTTGGACATGCATCAATTGCTTTCATACAATTCTCTGCTGTTTTATAACATTATCATTTGCTTATGTCATGTCAGTCAAAATGAACTATACTTTTGGATGCTTAATAGTCATTCCCTATAAAACTAATAGTCCTCATTTCATTGCTTGAGTCATTACATCCAAAAATGTTGAACAAGTTATCAAAATCTGTCAAGCAAATTGTATACATTTCTTTCTAATTTTTTCCTGAAAAAACAATTTCTCTCAGGTGAACCTCAGCTTTCACTGATGTGAGGAGTGTGTGAAGCATTACATGTAATTGTAACCAATGATAAGCCACTTCTCCACAGTCACTCAGAGCTGAATCCCATGAACCCTCAATTGGCAAGCATATATGAACCGAGCAGGACATAGTGTGTACCAGTGGTGTAGTCTACGTGATACGCGGGACTACGCCGTATACCCACTAGGAACGGCCAAGGATTTGCGTATACCCACTTAAAAATGCGCGAGGATACGTATACCCACTTAAAAATGCGCGAGGATACGTAACGGTGTTATATACAACAGATAGATCCGGTCCATTCATGTCTCTATTGGTCAGTTTGAGTTCCAGCCGTACAAATATCCATGATATACGCACGGGCCGGCTAACTGGAATCTTGACACATCTTGTATTACTCCGCGTTTGTATATTTTACCCGTCGTGCCTAACCACTCCGCTAGCTGTACCAAATACACACCTGTGCCAAATGCCTGTGCACAACGCTTATTGTGACAGAACTTTCAAACTTCCCAGATATGAAGCGAAAGCAAACGACACTTTTTGAGTGTTTTAGTAAGCCTTCCCCTGAAGCTACTGCCGCTTCTGGTGACACTGACACTGACATGAATGTTACAGAAAAAGAGCCAGATGATGAGGCTAATGCTATCCAGCACCAACCCGATGCCATCGTAACGTCACCTGGTGGTAAGTGAAAGTACCATATGATATGCGTTATCATTAACGTAAACTGTAACAGCAGGGTATTATTGTTGGTATATTGAATTGTATCTAGAACTAGCTAGCTAACTTCACTAACGTTAGCTGCGTTAATATTCTCTGCATAGTTATTCTCTGTCAGAATAGTAGTGTGATGATGGATCAATGAATGCGGGGGAAGGGGAGAGAGAACTTAGATACTGTGTGTGCGCATGTGCGTGTGTGTCTGTGTGCAGTAGAAAACAAACAGAATATGATGTTTATATCTCCTTGTTTCAGACGATGAGACAACTGAGAACTCCTGGCCAGCCTTGTGGACTGAAAGTCAGGCTAAGGAATTTAAAACAAGGCATCCTTGGTTACAGTGGAGGGACAGAAAATTAGGTAATATCAGCACACATGAAAAGGCAAAGCTGATATAAACAATTGAAATTCATAAAGTCAATGACTATGCAAATGAGAGTTAATTCAGGGTCATCTTTAATGTGCATTAATTTAAGACATTTACCATTCAATTACTATATTGTAATGTTAGTTATCAATAGTTGTCAGATAATTAGCTATTGAAAGAGTGTAATGTTTTCCTCCTTTCATCTGCTTTTCAAGCATTTGCTAGCCATGGTGTGAAGATTGTAAACAGTTTATTAAATACTTTAGATTTAATTTAATTAAAATGTTGGCCCTGTTCAGCAGATGTTATTGCTAATATAGATACAAAACGTGTATGATGATGCTAATTAGTCGTGGTTTTGTTTACTTCCAGGTTGTGCTATTTGCAGGTCCATAAAATCAACTGCCATCCTCACAGAAAAAAAAGTGTCCATATCTGAGGAGTGGGTGTCCTTTAAGATCCAGTCTTTAAACACAGACAGATCAACGGCTCGGACCTCTTTGAGGAACAAGATTCGACGACATGAGACGTCCAGGGCACACGCAATAGCCCAGGAGATCACTGAAAAGGGTGGACAGGATTTGCTTGGAAATTTGGTGAGAGCTGTGTCAGAGACTGTGTTGGCTGAGACAGATGCTGTATTCAGAACAGCACACTATCTTGCAAAGATGAACCGACCTTTCACTGACCATGATGATCTCATTGAGCTTCAGGAAAAAAATTGGGTCAACATGGGTACTAGTCTGCACTCAAGGTACAGTTCCACAAAAATTGTGGAACATAGCAAAAGAGATGCAGAAAAAAATTGTTCACAGTCTTGTGTCATCTTCAAGCAAGTTGTCTGTTCTCATTGACGAGGCTACATCTCTCAGCCACAAATCTGCCATGATTGTCAGCCTGAAAGCCTCAGTAGATGGAGCTACTCCTGAATTTTTGTTCCTGGAGCTGGTTGAGCTGGAGAGCCAAAGGGCAGAGGGCATAGAAGAAGCTCTACTGAGCTGTTTGGACATTGCAGGCTTCAGTGAAGAGTGGCTTCAAAAGAACTGGGTCTCATTTATTTCTGATGGAGCAAGTGTCATGTTAGGCAAGAAGTCTGGTGTGGCAACCAGGCTGACTGCAAGGTACCCTAACCTCTTCACATGGCACCGCATGAACCACCGTTTGGAACTGGCTGTATCTGATGCTGTGGATGAGGTTCAGGCAATCAACCACTTCAAAGCGTTCATGGAGAAGATCCACAATCTCTACAGTCAGTCTAATAAAAATTCACGGGAGCTTCTGGAAGCAGCACAAGAAGTGGGCTCACAAGTCCTGAAAATTGGCAGAGTTTTAAGTACACGATGCGTGGCCAGCAGCTTCCGTTCTGTACAGGCTGTGTGGAGGTCGTATGAAGCACTCAACAGGCACTTTGAAAATGCTGCAGAAGACCAAACAAGAAACAGCAAAGAGAGACAAACTTACAGAGGCCTGGCACGTCGTATGCAAAGCAAGGAATTCCTGTGTGACCTTGGACTCATGTATGATGCACTGTCTGAACTTGCAACCCTATCTCAGCAACTCCAGGCCCATTCAACCACACTCTTGAGAGCAAACCAGCTTATGAAGCGCACCATCAGAGTGCTGGCAACATTCAAAGACACCCCAGGAGAGAAAACAGAGGAGGCACTGACAGCACTGGGTTTGGGACATTTGGGATCAGTTCCCCTGGAGTCAAATGCAAAGCTCACACCAATCAATGCAAAGCAGTTCCTCCAAAGTCTGATCAACAACATGGAGAAGCGCCTCTCATTTGAAGGTGAAATGCTTCTTTTTTTTCTTTTTTTATAAAAAAAATTTCTCCAGATTTGATCCCTTTTTCACCCAATTTGGTAGCCAATTGAACCCAACCTAGCATCCAATTATCCCCTGCCTATTGCGAAGGATCCGCCGCACGACCCCGTGGCCGGCAGTCCCAGAGGAGGTCGCCAGGCAGACTAGCTGACTGGCTCCTCGAGCCCAGCACCTGTTATTCTGGCACCCTGGGGGCGCTGTTGCGCGACGGATCCTTGTCCGGAAATACTCCTATACCGCCCTCGGGAGCGGCCGCCCAATATGTCGCTCCCCGTGTGTGCCCCAGCCATATCCGGATCTGGCGAGCTGGGATACGATCCCAGTCCCCGGTGGGCAGTTTGCACTAGTGGCCAGTGCTTAGACCGCTACACCACCGTGGGGCACCTGTGAAATGCTTCTTGATCTCAATGTTCTGGATACAGGAAACTGGCCATCAACACCTGGCATACGGCATGGTGAGACACAGGTAAAGCGACTGTGCAGGCGGTTCAATCTTTGTGAAGCGCAAGCAGTTAATGAGAGATTTCCTTGAGCACCCAGACAGTGAGCCTGAAAGCCTAAAGCCACTCATACGATGCATGCAGACCATCCCTTGCAGCACTGCCGAATGTGAAAGGGGCTTCAGTCTCATGAACAATATATGCACGGACAAGAGATCTACACTGTTGTCGTCCAATGTCAGTCATTTGATGATGATCAGCATCAATGGGCCCCCTGTAAGACTTTTTGAGCCAAGGAAGTACATCACAACATGGTTGAGAAGCCATCGTTCTGCCACACAAGCAAGGAGGCAATGCAAACCTCAGATGGCCGAGTACAAGCATATTTGGAAAGCTTTGTAGACTACCAGGCTGTTTTTTTCTTTTCTTATTTGAAGCGTTTGACTTGTAGCAGTTCTTGTAGCAGTTCTTGTGGCAGTTCTTGTAGCAGTTCTTGTGGCAGTTCTTGTAACAGTGCTTTCTTTCTTGCATTTAAGCTGAGAGTACATACTGTAGTGATGGTGATTAACACTAAACAGTAGAAAATCAGTCCACCCCCCTGCTGTAAATGCCATTGGTTGTTAAAGTCTTGTTTTGTTTATAATAAATTGAAATGTTTGTAAACACATAACCAGTCGTTCAGAATGCTCTCATATATGTGAAGATGCATACTGTATGCATAAGTGAGTATGGTGGTGCTTATGGGGTGTCGCTACGGGACGGGTGTCGCTCCAGGACACGTCGCTCTGGGACGGGTGAGCATGAAGCTGGGAGGGAAAAATCACAGTATACCCACTAGAAAAAACTAGACTACACCACTGCTCAGGGTCAACATAAAACAATACATACAATACATGAGAACGGCTAAGACAGTGAAGATAAATAAATAAAAACAAAGTCAACAAAGTCATCTGTCTGCTACCAATTGGTACAGATATTGTCTCACTAAAGCAAACAGAAAGGGTGTGATGTTGTCTCAAATACAAGGAGTGAACAGTTCCAATTTACCTCACCTCTCGGTTAGTTGTAACACTGCGTAAGGTGATTGTGATTGTGAAAGAGAATGCAGGTAGCAGACAGCTACAAAACACACAACACCTCTTGGACATATGGGAGCTCAAGCTCTTGGACATATGGGACATATGGGCATATGGGCGTCCGACTAAAACCACAGCTCGAGAAAACATCAAAATGCTGATACATTCAACATGTTCAGTCACAAGTTGCGCGACCTGGGATTTCATTGAACCAGTGTGCAGTGCCATTTAAATATGAAAATGTTTATATTGTATGAAGTGGAGGGCCGGTCATTACTAATATCTCACTAGCCAATGTCCCTGTGATGTTGGTTCTTGTTTGATTCTAACTGTATTATCTGTGACATGCCAACTTCAAACATGTGTGATGCATGTAATGAGATAGGTTAGATAGGAAAAGGTTACAAATAGAACCTATTTGATAAAATAAAAAAAGGTTCTATAAATTACTTTGTTGCACCTCAATGTAGCCTTAAAGTATTCTGAAGAACCTTTTATGGCCTTGTGTGAACTCGCAAACTTTGCTCAATGCAACAATGCCTGCCAGCACTTAGCGTGCCACAGAGAGATATACTGCAACACTGATTATTGATTGATTGATTGATTGAAAACCTTTATTGTCCCCAATGGGGAAATTTTGTTGTCAAACAGCTCAGTTAGGGCAGAAAAACATTCAGTACAGAAAACAGAAAAACATTCAATAAAAAACATAAAACAGTGCAGGCTCAATAAGTAAAAAGTTCCAAAAGTTCCATCTCCAGGTCTCCCCCACCCTGCAGGGCCTGGTTGTAGAGTCGGAGTGCAGCTGGAATAAAGGACTGTCCAAATCTTTTTGTACTTTGACGGGGGAGAACAAATCTGTGGCTGAACTTGCTCCTCATCCCTGCCAGCTCGCAGTACATCGGGTGGGAGGGATTGGCCAGCATGGCCGCCAGTTTTTTCCCCATCCTCTGTTCTGCCACCACCTCTAGGCTGTCCAGCCCGGTCCCCACCACAGAGCTGGCCTTCTTCACCAGTTTGTTTAGCTTCGCAGCATCCCTGGCACAGATGTTTCCACCCCAGCAGGCCACGGCGAAGAACAGAACGCTGGCAACCACCGACTGATAAAACATTTGCAGCAGCTTGTTGCAGACACCGAAAGACCTCAGCCTTCTCAGGAAAAACAGTCTGCTCTGCCCTTTCCTGAGAAGAGCCTCGGTGTTGTCAGTCCAGTCCAGTTTGTTATTAATTTGTACTCCCAGGTACCTGTAGGAGTCCACCCTCTCGACTTCCACCCCCTTGATGGTGATGGGGGCTGGGGTCCTTCTCTTCCTCCTAAAATCCACCACCAACTCCTTTGTTTTGCTGGTGTTAAGCAAAAGGTAGTTGGTGTCGCACCACTGCACGAAGCTCTCCACCAGGGCCCTGTACTCCTCATCCCTGTCGTCTGTGATGTAACCGACGATAGAGGAGTCATCCGAAAACTTCTGCAGGTGGCAGATTATCGTTGTTGTGTTGTTTATTTCAAATTAATTAAAACTCAAACCCTTGGTGAAAATGTAATCCTGTTTACCCCATGTTTTGTTTTTATTTAATTGGTTCTGTAATGAACCTCAGTGGAGTCTCAGTTCTAGTTTCTGCATCAATAGAGCACATTTACACAGTTTACAGTGGAGAACTCTATTGTAACCCCCTCCCTAACAGCCAAGAACCTTGGAGTGATCCTGGACAACCGACTATCCTGTGCGGAGAACATTGCAGCAACGGCTCGCTCCTGCAGATTCTTCCTTTACAACATCAGAAGGATACGACCATTCCTCACCAGAGAAGCAGCACAACTCTTGACCCAGGCACTGGTCATCTCCCGCCTTGATTACTGCAACATACTGTCACGACCCAACAGCAATGTGCGTACATTGATAGTCAATGGGCTCGTTCCCACACAGGGCCGAGGCCGGACACAGGTAGATAAGCTCAGGGTTAGCTGACAGCACTCAGGTAAATGTTAAGGGGAAATGGCTTACCTGGCTCCGATGTATCGTGGCGTGGTCCGCGGGGATACTGAACAGCCCGCACGTTCGTTCAGTGGGGTGTTCCTTCCCATTCAGTATTGACATATAACATAACAAACAAAACCGGACACGACACAACACGACCTCGGGGGTAATCCACTATTCCACACGGTAATAGTCTTGATAATAATTGTCCAAGGGGTTCTCTTCTAGGTAAGGCGTCTCAATCAGTATTACTCTTCTCCACTCTCCACTCTCTCGACTCCCCAGGTAGCTAATGAGCACCTGTCATATACCTTTCGAGAGTCCCGCCAACAGGCAAGCCACTCCCCCATGTACCCTGGGTAGCCAATCAACACCCCCTGAGCTTACCATGACAACTAGGAACAGTTGGATCGTGACAATACTCCTGGCTGGGCTCCCCGCCTCCGCCATCAGACCTCTGCAGCTCATCCAGAACGCTGCTGCCTGTCTGGTGTTCAACCTCCCCAAATACTCTCATGTCACCCCTGTCCTTCGCACCCTGCACTGGCTCCCGATCAGTGGCGGCTGGCTGATAGAGGGCGCTGGGGCGCCGCCCCCACCTTCACTTCCTAGTTCCCCACCTTCACTTCCTAGTTGCGATTTGTACAAGTATTTTTTTAAAATAAACATTGTTTATTCACAAAATGCGGCTGATATTCTGTCGGCGCCTATCAGCATTCATTAAAAATCCTCCAATACAATAACATTTTATCTGTGTGTGTGTAAAATTCACTGTTAAAATACATAGGGGGAGGCGTCGGGGCGCCGGTCAATGCCAGTCTATGGCAGGCCGAATACTTTTCGCTTACACGTGAGCTGTAGCAGCGCTCCAATTGGCTGTCTCCTATTTCTAGGCCGGGGCGCAAAAATGTGCGTCCTGAATATCCGGTTGTTAAGTCTGACGTCAAACGTGACGTTTTGCAATTTCCGGCTTTTACAAAAAAACTAAACAATGTGGTGGTCTGTAAACTGTGCAGAAATGAAATGGCCTATCACAGGAGTACATCTGCAATGAACGAGCACCTCAAGCGAAAGCATCCTGGAGCTCTTTGTGAAGACAGCCGCAAGATACCCCCGTAAGTCAGCGTTGTATTTCTGTTCACTTTTCCGGCCGTGAGTGAAAAATGGATAGCTACTAGCTAATGTTACACAAGCAATGTAGCTCACCACAGTTTGTATGTCTTGTCTTCTGGTGTTAGTAATAATATAAGAGCTATAGTCACTCGCAATGGTCCAAAATTCAAGTGCTTCGTAACACAGACGGGGTGAATTTCATGAATGAAAGTGAAAGTTCTGTCACAAAACGCTGTTACGTATCCTCACACATGTTTAAGTGGGTATTGCGTGGGTAAAGTGAAATTGCGTTTTATGCGCGTGCACGCGAAAAAAAATCGTGCACGCGGAAAAAAAAGTCACGCGCCGCGAAAGAGGACCCCCCCGCCACTAATGTGAAAAATCCTGGAGGAAACACTGCTGTGCCCCACCCAAAATGTTTAGCACCAGCCGCCACTGCTCCCGATAGCAGCTCGCATCAGATTCAAGACCCTGGTGCTTGCTTACCAGGGAGCTAAAGGGGCAGCCCCTGCCTACCTGAAGGAAATGGTCACCCCCCAAACTCCAGCCTGTTCACTCCGCTCCTCCACCTCGGCTGGCCGACTGGCCCCACCACCTCTACACCAACACGGCAGTCATGCAGCCCGATCACGTCTCTTCACGACACTGGCTCCCCGCTGGTGGAATGAGCTTCCCACGGCTGTCAGAACTGCAGAGTCACTACCCATCTTCCGTCGTAGACTGAAGACCCATCTCTTCAGGTTACCGTACACCTTAACTGCTCCTCCTGAGACATCTACTGCCCCCCAGCACTGCGTCTCCTGAAGACACCCGCTTTTCCCCTCTACTGTGTCCCTAAAAACTTCAATTGCCCCCCTTGTACTGTTTCTCTGTTTCTCCAGTGTCTAAATATAAAAAATAAAAAAAACCTAGGTTTAGAAGAAGGTGATAGAAGAAGGTTATTCCTTCTATCAATGGCCCCGGGCCTGAGCTGGATTACTCTTCCTGCTACGACTGGTGGATTGATGATTCACTTGCTTAGTATTCAAATGTATTGATTGTAAGTCGCTTTGGAATAAGGCTAAATGCCAAAAATGTAAATGTCAAATGCAAAAGACATTTAATTTCTGTTGGTGTTATTTTGAGGGTGTAGACAGTGATTCAATGTGTTTTGGCAATCCTTTACAATAACAGGAAAACACTGTAGATTAATAAAATACACACTGTATACACCTAGCATAATGAACAACTCAGACATAAGAAAATCAAGATCTTCCACATTTGTTGAAAATTCTCCACACTTTTTATTTATACTCAAACCATGTTCAAGTAGGCAGACAGTTTTGAGTGTACAGTTTTGTAAATGTTGTAAGTGTTAGGATGAGTGGAAAGTGATAGTTCTCTTCATTTCCTTCCTTTCCTTCACATTTTGTACGGTCTGGTTTTCATTGAGTAACAGCTAATACAATTAAATAAACTCTCAGTGCAGACACAGTAGGATATTTATAGCTATCAAGGTTATAGAAAATGACCAGACAGACATCTATGAGGATATCAGGCTAGCAAGGTCAGTATTCTCTTTTAAATCTCTTCTTAAAACTCGTGTTTATAGACTAGCCTTTAACTTATACTCTACTTTTGTTTTGTTTTTTTGTTGTGCTATATCAATAAAGTGTATTATTATAAGTATAATTATTATAATGAGTATTTTTTACATATATTGCTTTGTTAAGATAGCAACATAGAGATGGGATAATAATAATAATAATATTTTAAGTATTATTATATTAAACGTTGTGGTTGTTGTCGTCGTTATTATGACCACTAGTATTATTATTATTATTATTATCATTATCCTATATGTCTAAGCCTACTATGAAAGAAAAACATAAACAAGAGAGTTTTCAGAAACATAGCTTTTTACTTATATTTTTAGCCATAATGTTATCATTGGCCAGAAGCGGAGGCAGCAGCCCGTGGAGGGCTCTGAATCGTCGACCTTCTTTGTCTTCTTGCTTTTCCTTTTGAGCTTAGCCCAGAAAGACAGCTTTGCTTTGGGGGCAGCAGGTGCTGTCATTTCGGGCACAGACTGAGTCCGTCATGTCCATGTTTCCGTGGACATTTTCAAACTAAGAAGAGAATGTCCTGACAGAATTATTATTATTATCATCATCATTGTGAAGTACTTTATTGCAGCATGATACAGTTTATAAATAGGAGTGACTGTCTTTTGTTCTCCAAACATTGAGGAAGGTGAAAGCCGAAAGGCATCTGTTTGGCTGCTGCTGTTATTGTTACATGTAAACAAGTATCAATGATAAAAACAAAACAGACATGAGTCTTTATCTATGCTTTGCACACATCCTTTATTGCAATCAGGATAACAAAGTGTCAACTTTGTTGCATTTTAAATATCTAATTAAATGAACTTTTATCTCTTTTGTTCTGATACCGTAAATGACTGGATTCAAAGAAGTAGGAACAAGAAGATACATTAAGCTTGTTAAGACACGCACATCAGGGGGGATAGTACTAACCCTATACCCAGTAAATGCAACCAAAACACTTCCATAGGCAACACAGATGACTATTATATGAGAACTGCAGGTTTGGATGGCTTTTTGGCGTGAATCTCCTGAGGATGACCGAAATATATTGAAAAAAATCAGTATATAAGAAAACGCTATGAAAATACAGTCAATAGTTGGTATACAGAAAGCCACAACCCCTGCTATGTAGTTTCTGAAAACATCACCACATGACACACTAACCACTATTGTATGCTCACAGAAGCAGTGGTAGAGAACATTTGATAAGCAAAATGTGAGCGGTCCAAACAAACCAACCATTGCAACGATAATCATAGTATTTCTAGTAACAAACACAGAAGTAAAAACAAGTGCATTTTTCAGATTCATGTAATCATTGTAGCGTAAAGGGACACAGATGGCTACATAGCGATCTATTGCCATCCCGAGTAAGATTGTGGATTGAAAAGTTCCACAGTAGTGAATGCAAAACATCTGAACGAGACATTCCTCTCGAGAAATAATATTTCTGCTGAATAAGAAGCTGAATAACATCCTTGGTACAAACATAACTGGGAGAGCAATGCCGAGACATGCTATGGCTCCTATGAGTATGTACATGGGGGCATGTAATTTGGGATTTCGGGCAATGACAAATACAAGAGCCGAGTTAGCAACTGAAGAGTAGACAAACATGATAAAGAAAGGAATGAAGAGTAGTGGGCGAAACCGTTGAATATTTGTGAATCCAGCCAGATATAGTTGAGTGTGCGAGTGGTTGCCTGGTGACTTCTCCATTCCAACATTAGCATCAGCAGTCGTTATGGCACCTACAGTGGATAATAAAAACATGTTTTAATTGCATTTACTGTTGCAAGAGATTCATTACATTGTATGCTCACTTTTTTGGACGACACACTGAGTAACATTCAGCATTATATTATTATATCTACTGCCTATTAATCATTACTACCGAAAATATCTATAAGGAGGAAGTATATATAAGTGATATAGAAGTACATTATAGCTAGACAAACAATTTATTGCGTTAGAAAGAAAATAACACAAAAAGCTGAATACTAATGAATTTATTAACTGATGAAGTGAAGTCTTATTCTTGATTTAGTAATGCATTGCAGATAGACAATAATAAAATCAATTGGAAAAGTAATTAATTCAGACCTGTGTTGAAATATATTTGACAATGATATTTGTTCAAATACAGAGCATTTCCAGATGGGCAGGTTTTGCACTTTTGGAACTATTCATTTGAATATAATTTGAACCCAGGTCTGATGTAATTTCATAGAAAATTACTCAACCATCAAACTTAAAGTAGGCAGTCATCAAATAATTCACAATATTGTAAATGATTATCCTTTAAACTCAGCATCTTGCATATCATATGAAGCAATATGAAGTATAACAATGAAATAATAGATACCGGTACTGTACCTATGTTGTAGAACACTCGGATGGTCCTGAGCACAAGAGAGGAAAATACAAATTGTATTTCTGGCTCCAGTAGGACTTCATCTTTTGTGAGAGAAGTTCATCTTATCAGTTTAGGTGCCTTCCCTTTTTCCTTTTCTCTGTCTATTTCTCTGTACTTACTTTCTGGCTACTTGTTACTCCTCCTTAAATATACTTTTTCCCCACTCCCCTGGTAGAGTCCAAGTCTCCTGGCCAAACAGAATATTTGGGCCAAAATTAGGTGAGCACCCGTGGTTCTCATTAAAACCACAATAGGGAAGCAAGAGGGCTGGGCTGACTTCCAAACAGGAGAAACTAAATGTACTCAGGAGGATTACAGGGTGACCTTGTGGTTGTTATCAGCACTGCTCTTTACAGCCATCCCCACTTAACATGGAACTACAGTGGTCGTCTGCAATGTCTCACCTCAAAGAGGAGTTTACATCCGTTGTAGATCAAATGATTGAATAGTTTATAAACTACAGATGAGCATTTGAAATTATTTGACTGCTCAAATTACAACAAAGACATGTTTAGAGCACAAGGGACAAGGTCTGCACTAGTAAATAAATGTGCACATCTAGCCAACAGCGTGCAACAATGCTTAATTTATCATAACCATTACAGATAACAAATCCTTATTGCTAAAGTGCCCCATATACAGTGCACTACGTAATGGAACAGTGAAGCATTGAAAAGATATATATACTGAGAGTTGAAAATGGTAAACAAGGAATACAAAACAGGGATCAAGGACTCATAACAAGGAGTCTAGATAACAAGCAGTGGCGGCTGGTGCTAAAATCTTGGGTGGGGCACAGGTTATGGGGGCATGCTCCACGGGGAAGAATATCAACTTTAAAATCTGGATTTACAGTCGATTTTAGCATGAGAATAACAGTGTTTCCCCTAGGTTTGCTGCCTTGGGGGGGTGGCATGGACCGTGGCATGGACCCCCCCCCCCCAGGGGGTAAGACCCTGCGACATACCAGCGTCATGTCCAGGGGTGTACTAACTTGTACATTAAGCCGCCTCACGCTACAGAAACAGGAGATAGGCTCCTTCCCTATGGGCCATTAGGCTCGAGAACCATCGGTTCTCAAGGCTACTTACTTATGTGGTCTTGACTACATGTCCACTTTCTCACCTGGTTCTTGCTCTCTCTCTCTGGTGTGCCGACACCATCCTGCTCTCTCTCCTTCTCTCCCTCCCTATCCTCCTCTCTCCCTCTTTTGCTGTCAACCAAAAGGCAAACATAACAACCAGAGTATTTATAATCTAATAAGAGGTATAAATTGATCCATATCAATTGTTATTCATATATACATACATATCATATATTCGTCATAGTCAGGGACTCCAATTAAATGTCACGTAGCCTATAGGCATCTCCATCAATCCAGGATTCATTACATTGTCTACTGTCACATTGCCCATATAGTGGGCTGTTGTTCAGGTATTGATGTTAGCCATTGATGTAGTCAGGATTATAGAGTTGGTTTAAATACCTGGATGTAGTGTGCCATGGCCTCTCTGTGGTCCGTGAAGGAGGCAGTGTTGTTAGCAAATGTGACAATCAGCTTGCATGGAAATAACAGCCCATACCTCACGTTAGCCTCCCGCAGATGTCCCCACACCTCGTTGAATAACGCTCTTCGTTTGACCAACTCGGCTGTAAGGTCGGGGTAGATGTGGATCCTCTTCCCCTGGAACTTCAGGTTGCCAGCAGACTCCCTGTCAATTTTCTGTTTCAGTAACATTATCCGACTGTGATTGAGAACGTTTTTGTTCGATATCAGTTAGACGGCGTTCCGTCTCGTTAGCGGCTGTTTCCAGGTCCTTTACCTTGGTCGTATTGGAAATCATATCCTTGCGGAGTGAATCCAGACATTCTTTAATTGGTTTAAGTTTCAGATCAAATGCGGAGTCAAGCTCTTCACGTATGACTTCTCTCATAATTGATGCAAGTTCTCTGCGGTCCATCACCGTAACTTTTTGTTTTAGATCGCTTCTTAGATTTCTTAACTCTCTGCTGCCAGCGGCGTTGGCCATACAACTTGAGTAACCTATATCAAACAATCAACAAACAGCTGGTGCGGAGATTGCGACCACAAACGAGATAAGTTTGACTTCGGTAATAGGTCCAGTTGCAATATCCTCAAGTTAGGAACAAAAGATGCCTCCTTCTAATCCATTTGTTCAATTTGTTTACAGAAATAAATCCTCCTTACATTGTAAAAAACGTAATTTGTTAGGAGAGCAGTCGTGCGTGCGTTCAATCCATGCTGCCCCGGAAGTCGGAAGTCCTCAGCATATGCATTTTCTGCTATACAACCGGATATTCAGGGCGCAATTTTTGGCCTGCCAAAGACTGCCATTCGGCCGGCGCCCCGACTCCTCCCCCTATGTATTTTAATAGTGAATTTTACACACACACAGATAAAATGTTTATTGTATTGGAGGATTTTTAATGAATGCTGATAGGCGCAGAGACAGAATATCAGCCGCATTTTGTGAATAAACAATGTTTATTTAAAAAAAAAACTTTTACAGATCGCAACTAGGAAGTGAAGGTGGGGGCAGCGCCCCAGCGCCCTCTATCGGCCAGCCGCCACTGATAACAAGAGGCTTACGTTCCAGCAAAGGTCATATCCAAACACACTGATAGGACTTTCACATCAGCAAGGCTCTGTTCCGGTTCAGGAACCTAATTTTGAACCGGCATGCGCGTTCAGACCGAAAATAAATTGGTTCGGACCCTGAAAAGTCACAGCTGGAACCAGAAAATAGTGGTTCTCAGCGGGAACCAAAAACTAGAACCGTGACGTCGTCAGTGGGTGTGTCATATTCTAGGCTGTGAAGACCAGTAAGAAGGAAGGAGACCAAATGTAACCTAATCTAAATCTAATCATTATTAGTGATTAATGAAGTTTCATCATTCTCTCTATCTTCCTCACATGCTCAGCAAACACATGCGCAAAGCCATTTTTATTCTAGTAACAGAGCAGCTGGCTAGTAAGAGAACGTGTCTTTTTTTTTTTCATACAAAATAGCGTTTATTTCAAATACTGTAATGGAAGATATTATCCTCATTTCCAGTGAAGTAGCCGCCATCTTGTTGTGACATTTTTGTTTACCCTGCCCCTTCGTCACCTAACGTTGATGACTTCGATGGTTCCGCTTAAACTGGTATGAAAGCGGGCTGGTTTGCCAGAAAGCACCAAGGTTCTGAGACTCCAGAATGGGAACCGGAACCGGCACGGCACCTTGCTGGTGTGAAAGCCCTAACAGTGAAGACTCAGCGGGGAGTCCAAGGGAGTGAGGGCCTAAGACAGCAAGGTGAGCATACACAGGTGCCACACATTATCATTACTCAACTCTGTAATGAAGGAGTTGAGAGTGGAGAGGCTCCATGGGTGGCAGAGGCAGGGAAAAATATGCTAGCCTGTCTATTTGATTATCATGCTGTTCCTGACCTTTTGATTCATATTTTCGTTGATTGTCCGTTCGGTAACTCGTCGGTGTGTCTGTGAATGATGGGCTCGTCAATCAGGAGATCAGAGTTAAGGCCAATGCACACGGCGTGCGATTTTGTCGCACGACAACATTCGATTCTCAATTCTTTGAATTATTTCAATTGGTGTGAATGGAGAATCGAATGTTGTCGTGCGATAATATCGCATTGCACGCCGTGTGCATTGTCTCATTCAGAATCAGAATCAGAATCAGAAGACTTTATTGCCATGACATGTAAACATGTTAGGAATTTGGTTTCGAACAATGGAGCACGGTTTACAGCAGGACAGGTGCAAGACAGGACAAGACAGTGCAAACCAACATCAAAGTGCAAGAGTCATAATTAATATAAATATAAAGTGCAGAGATCAGTGTTCAAGTGTTCATATCCAGACAGTCCAAAGCTCTCTGGGTGGGGGTGGAGGGAGGGTAGATAGATAGGGGTCAGGTCAGGGGGGGGGGGGGGCAGCGGCATTTAGGAGCCGGATGGCTGTGGGGAAAAAGCTGTGTGTATGTCGGGCCTTCACAGTTTTTAGGGACCGCACCCTCCTGCCTGAGGGGGGCGGGGCGAAGAGACCGTGTCCTGGGTGTGCGGGGTCAGCCATGATCTTCCTGGCCCTCCCCAAAGCCCTACTTTTAAACAGGGCCTCAAGGGGGGGCAAAGGGCAGCCAATCACCCTCTCCGCCGAGCGTATCACCTGCTGCAGCTTGGCCTTGTCCTTGGCCGCTGCGGCGGGGAACCAGATGATGATGGCGGAGGTGACGATGGACTCAATGATGGCCGTGTAGAAGTTCACCAGCATGGTCTTTGGAAGGTGGAATTTCCTGAGCTGCCTCAGGAAAAACAGTCTCTTCTGGGCCTTTTTTGTGAGGGCGTCGATGTTGGGCACCCACTTCAAGTCCCGAGAGACTGTCACCCCAAGGAAGCGGCATGACTCCACTGTGGTGACTGGAGTGCCTCCCAGTATGATTGGAGAGGGAGGGGGTGGGTTCCTCCTGAAGTCCACTATCAGCTCCACTGTCTTAAGAGCATTCAGCTCTAGGTTGTTCCGGGTGCACCAGGAGACCACCGAGTCAATCTCGCTCCTGTAAGCAGATTCATCCCCCCTGGAGATGAGCCCTACCAGGGTGGTATCGATTCAAAACAATGGAATCGAATTCGGCGGTGCAACAAAATCGGGGCCTTTATGATCAGGCGATAATGACTGACGGTAAGCAACACAAGCAGCAACTTTCCTAACTGTAGTATGACGTCAGCGGGGGGAGGGGGGGTCGCAGTAGGCTTGAGTTTGAGTGGGGTCATAAAATGCATTATTTTATTATTATTATATAGATACAATGGTACATTATTTTGAAAATGGAGAGACGGCACTGATGCCACTTTTCTCTTACCACTTAAATGCAGACACCAAAGGCCACTCCTTAGCAGACCCTTGTAGCTATTGTGACTTACACTAGAGAGGGAGCTCCCTCCCGGCGGTGGCATCTGGCTCAGCGGTCTGTGTATGGATTAAACAAATATCATCCTCTGCTTGCAATACAAGCAAACTAGCAATCAGTTTATCCGCAACGCCCCCACCCTGGACTCCTTCAAATCAGCCCTTAACGGGTTTTGATTGGTTAGCTGCATAGTAGCCCCAAGCATTCTCCTTATTAACTTATGAATCGTAAGTTTAGTTTTCATAAAACGTTGTTCGAAAATAGGCTGCCAACAAACGGAAACATGTTCCAAAAAAAAACATTTAGCTTATATGAAAAAATCAACTAGTCTGCAGTTGCAGATCGATCATTTCAAAAACTAAAGCAGATAGACAGCTTCGGCCCACCGCCTATTGTTGTATGAATAGATCCGAGTCTAAAAAACGATTGAACTGTCATTCTACCGCTTTAATACACTGGTACAGGGATTTTTTAAATTTGAACCCGGAAATTGCTAAACGTCACGCGTGACGTCAGACTTAACAACCGAATACCGCCTCCACTGCCTGGATGCGAAACAACCCCGGGAAAACTATGACGATCTACGACAGGGGTCGGCAATTAGGTTTGGCCTCGGGCCCCAAAAAAATTGAGCCACTAGATGGCGGGCCAGAACATAATCAAAGGCTAATTTAAGTAATTGATTGTTAAAAAATGTGACACGTTCTAATGCTTTGACTTTTCTTTCGAAAAATGTACACATCGCTAGTCAACTAACACAGCTTGTTTTGTGAGCCTGCTAACAATGTAAAGTAGTGTTCTAGTTAACTAGGTAGCAGTCCAATCCATTACGTTGCAGTATTAGGCTTGACTAGCAAGTTTGTGTTGTGATTCTCAACAACGTTGAAACGTAGTTTCACCCTTTTCCATAGTTTTGAATAATAAATATATGGACTGACGATGTATCGCAGCCTAACTTATTCTAATAATTATTTAACATCGTTTTATTCTGAATTATTCCCCCCTCCTCCCAGACAAGGTCACATTATTTATTATTGGATTGGTTGTTTGCGTGCCGGGTGAAGTTAGCTAAACAGTTAACCTGCTAGCAAGAGAAACATCATGTTACTCTCCAAAGGTCTAAAGAGGAAAGTTGACGGTGGAAACAGGGCATTTAAAGAGGAATGGACAGCGAACTATACGTTCATCCTACCTGGTTTCATCAATGCAGAGCCGTTGTGAGACTCACATCTTCCGTGCTCACGATGTTCCCTTTCTATACAAGTCGTCCTTTTCGTCAATGAATGTGATAAAGACGCACGAGAGGAATCGATTGATGCATAAAAATAAAAATAAACTGCCTGCGGATTAAAGTGACGTCAATATCACCAGATATCAAGCAAATAGTGACCGATGGGAGATGCCACTTTTCACATTAAGTGAGTACCAAGCCTGTCGTTATTGTATTTAATAACCTAATTGTATTTTGTATATTTTGAATGAATGGCTCATTGTACTTATTATCCCTAATAGCGCGTTTGCTCTGTCGTTTCAGGAGCATAGGCCTACCACCACTTTGCGCCGATTTTGTTGTCAATGTTTTTCAGAAAATTAAACAGAATTTGCTTTGTTACTGTTCATATGTGTGTTGCAGTCACATACGTAAACATTACGTTTGAATGATTTAATGAGCTGATGTTATTTTTTTCAAACCACACACCGCATGTTGGCTATTTCAGCACCACGCCTTGTCCACCTACTTATGATTCACTATGAGGGGTTCAGCGTCAGTGCGCTTCGGTGCACCCCGCTGCCTGATTGTCTGTCCCTGTGTCATTCACTCTCAACATGGATACAAGTACAATACGCATTATTCAGGTGGAGGTAGATTCTCTATTCGGACATTATAGGCGCGGTGTTGGACTGTCGGTCCGATGTTGTAAAAAAAGAAAAGAAAAAAAAAAAAAAAGTGGATTCTCAAAATAATCTGCTGGGCCAAATATTATTGGTGACGGGCCAGCAATGGCCCACGGGCCGCCTATTGCCGACCCCTGATCTACGAGATCCCCAAAATCGTGGCTACAGCCTTCCCTCTAGCAGTTTCCCCGGCCAACATTCAGGCAGGATTCCGGGCAAGTGGGATATATCCCTTCAACCGAGAGGTATTCCAGGAGACGGCATTTGCACTGGCTTCAACAACAGACCGTCTTATAGTAAAGGCTGTTAGTCCAAAATATAGCACGTTGACTTCAGTAAATGCAACAAATGTCCCCTTTGGCATGGAAGTACCTTAGGGTCATAGAAAAACTTTTTTCCAAAGACACAAGTGAGATCTGCTTTTTTTTTCTCAAAATGGCCCCAACAATACATCAGAGCCCATTGGCAATTACCACACCCCATATATTTGCTACTGTTATGGCTATAATGACATTTGACATTTGGTGTCAAACTACATTTGTGAGGTCAGGGAATACAATTAAATAGGTTACAAGGATGAAACCCCAATAGTTTTCTTCTTACCATGGCAATCTAGGGTAAAAGATGCAAATTGTAAAAAAATAAATAAATAAACGCCATGCTTTCGAAACTCCAGTCCTAGAAATAACAAACAATGGCACACGCACCGCTGGACTGGCCATACAATCTTTCTGCCCGCTGGCAGATGGGCCGCGCTAGTTTTGGGCCGGTCGGGCCGCCTGCCTATGGAGGACCAAGTCTGACAAAATTAACAATAAATATATAGACACATGAATGAATGTATGAACAAATACACATACAAATACACACAGTATAACGCAATACATTTCTATATGTATTTATTCTTTTCCACATTTATTCTTTCTTTTCCACATTCATTCTTTCTTTTCCACATTGTTTTCCACATTCATTCTTTCTTTTCCACATTGTTTTCCACATTCATTCTTTCTTTTCCACATTGTTTTCCACATTCATTCTTTCTTTTCCACATTGTTTTCCACATTCATTCTTTCTTTTCCACATTCAAGCTTTCATTCTTTCCCCGATTATCAGTAATGTATGCAAATATAGGGGCGTGTCTTGCATGTTGTCCTCGCCCCACGCATTTTCATTGGTTGATGCCCCACGCATTTTCATTGGTTGATACCGCGCGTGACGTGGTAAAAGCGACAAAGTTGACATGTTTTCATTGTTAACATACTGTGTTCAAAACGGTGAAGAACACGTTCAAAACAAAATGATTTGGTGCATTTTTGCAGTAATCATATTCCTATCATATATGACAGAAAGCTCACAATAAACTGTTTTTTTGCACAGTGTTTGAGTGACTGTTATTTTGCACTCTATTGACACTCTTCAGTTCCAGCACCTCAGCAAAGTCTGATAATGGATGAGCGGTGGTATTTTCACTATTTGCAGTAATCATATTGACATGTCTAGAAAATATTAGCAGAATATATACAATGAAATGAAATAGACTAGATGCATTGCCTGGGAAGACATTAGATGTGACCATTTCTTAATGTTCTTGCTCTGTACAGAAAGTATGCAGCAACTTCAAAAAGTACATTTGAGGTACACACACTGTCACATTCTGTGCTTCATGTGTTGTGTAGACAGGCATACCCATGCACATACAATTGTAGCCAGTGTTATTTCAGAATTATTTGAGATTTTTCAGACATAATACTGTATTTCGACAGTGACAGTGAAAACAGTGTACATTCCGTCCGTGTTTTGTGATTCAGCATTTGCAGACATTTTTAAGAGATGTATTTCATAGCTATTGGCGAAAACAATCTTAGTTTGGTTCTTTCATTTCTATTCTTGTTCATCACCTGTATTTTCTTTACAGCTTTGATTATACAGTTTTTCTCAATTGCTAAAACACATTTCACAAAACTTCCCTCCATTTTCCCAAAACTCTAAACACAACACACTTTTCTAAAGCTACATAAGCAAAACCACACCTTCTCTCTTCAAAACTCAAACTTTCACACCAAAACAGCTGCTCAAAGCCTGCAAAAATGTAAACACTATATGCATAATTACAGACTACAACAAAACAACTGAAAACACAATGTTCAGTGTGTGAGAATGTTCTTTTTTTTCACAACTGCCAAAGCACATTTTTAGAAACCTTACAGTATCTGTTCTCAGAATATATCACTGTAGAGTATTGGGCATTCATAGATGTGTGTGTGTGTGTTTCATATGAACAATATGTAAATCTACAGAAAATACAGTATGTATGTTACGGTACATGTGGGAATATGGTACATGTGGGAAAACTAGGGTTAGGGTTAGGTGCTAGGGTGACTTGGTACATGCTGGCATGTCTAACCCTAACCCTACCCCTAATCCTAACCCTAACCTTAGTTTAGTTTAGTTTAGTTTATTTATTTAGCACACAAGAAATTGTGCAGGGAGGGAACGAAGCCCAGAAGGCTTGTACAGAGTTCCACTCCACGTCCATATCATTGTTTCAAATAAAAATCAAGGGACACTTACTGCACGTCAATAGGAGAAAAGAAACCGCAAACAAAATCATATCCATCGGGCAGAAAGGTAGGATAGCACATACAAACACACAAGACAAAAACAAAACAAACAAAAAAACTGAAAATAGATACAAGGATAGTAAGATTAGTAAAAAAATAAACATAGATTTCAATCTAGCCCACCTTTCAACGGGAAAAGCACTACAATATAAAATAAACAGCTTATAACGAGATTAAATATTTTTTCAGTTGCTTTTTGAAAGCCGATCGAGGTGTTGATCTCAGTGGCGAGCTCAAGGTGTTCCAGATTTTCGGACCTCTATAACAAATGTTAAATTGGTGGCTAGAAGTTCGACAGAAAGGTAAGTGGAGGTCATTATTGAATCTTGTTGGATAAGAGTGGATGTCAGATGAGAAAATAAAGAAATTATGGAAAGTAGAAGGAAGATCTTGCTTGTTGTTGATGAATTTGTGTATGAATAAGCATGTTTGAAAAATATTCAGTTTATTGATGGGTAATAATGAATATTTCCTAAATAGTGGTGCAGACGGTTCGAATCTGTTAGAGTGAGAGATCATCCTTAGGAACCTCTTCTGGATAACAAGTAATTTGTTGAGGTATGAAGGATAAGTATAGCAGCCCAGACTATATTACAGTAGTTGATGTAAGGAAATAGGAAGCTATAGTACAAGGTTAAATGAGCAGAGGAGTGGATCAGGGGGCAGACCCTTCTCATTATACCAAGCATCTTCATGGATGTCTTGCAGACCTGATCGATGTGAATATTCCAGTTTAAACCTTCGTCAACAATGACACCTAGGAATTTGGTATGTTGAACTTGAATAATGATGGTTCCATTGATTGATATTTTAGCGTCATCTTTGGAGTAGCACTTGTTTTTGTTGCAAAAGATCATGAAATTACATTTTTTTACATTGAGGGTTAATTTATTCAGTTGGAACCAGTTAGAGGCAATTGATAATTCTTCATTTACACATTCAATCAAAGACTTGAAGACTTCATGTACAGCTATAAGGTTGGTATCGTCAGCGAATAATAAGGGGAGAAGGTTTTTGCAAGACGTAGACAAGTCATTGATGTAAAGTAAGAATAGTAACGGGCCCAAGATGGAACCTTGTGGAACCCCAGAAAGAATTCTTGATTTCTTCGATGAGCAGCCGTTGGAGGAAACAAATTGTTCTCTGTTATCCAGATAGTTGGTAAACCATTTAAGAGCAATACCTTGCACACCATATCTATTAAGCTTGGAGATAAGAATGTTGTGGTTAACAGTATCAAAGGCTTTGCTTAAGTCTAGAAAGACACCAAGAGCAAATTTTTTATCATCCAGTGCTGTAGAAATAGTGTTGACAAGTTGCAGTAGTGCATGCTCAGTGGAGTATTTCTTACGGAATCCATACTGATCCATACCTTAACCCTAGCACCCTAGCACCTAACCCTAACCCTAGTTTTCCCACATGTACTGTATTCCCACATGTACCGTAACATGTACACTACTGTACTGTATCACAACTCAATGCAAACACTACAGAGGATCCATTACACACAACAATACTCACTGAAAACAATGTTCAGGGTGTGATGTTCTTTTATTTATTTATGGAACTATACCACACACACACACACACACACACACACACACACACACACACACCACAATCATTTGCAACAAGTGTCTTAAATGTTGAGTCGTTATGTTTAATGAATGAAGCCAGGTGTGTTCATTGTGTTCAAATTTTGCTGACTGTGGCAAGCATTTTGCATCACATGAGCTTTAATTTGAGAATTTGAGCAGAGTTTTTTGCAACTTGTGTTTTAGCAAGACAACATGTGTTTAGACTTATGAGAAAAGGAGGATTGTGTTTTGTGAATTGTGTCTTCGTGTGAAATGTGTTTATGGTTTTGGCAAATGGGAGCTAGTTTTATTAAATGTGTTTAGAGAACTGGTCATTTGGTTTAGAGAATTGGCTTTTGTGTATTAGCAATTGGGAAAAACTGTAATTAGATCAATGTGAAAGTCAATTGAGAATATAAGTTCAAAATAAATGTAATAAGGAGGCTTAGTAACTAGCTAGATAAACATTACCACTAACTCTACACTAGCTTGCTAGCTAAAGTTACCTGAGGTAACTTACCTCTAAATATGGATCTGGATCTAAGTTAATTTATTTGAGGGGGTAAACACACACTTTATTTGTTTTTTTGCTTTGAACAAATTACTTACCAACAAGGCATCTGCCTATGGTCCTAGCGGTCACCAGCAACTAGACTCACTGAACATGTAACTACAGAGATGTGTGAAACCTGGACATAAACAAAACCTTCCAAAAGGGTTTAGGCAAGGCAAGTTTATTTGTATAGCACATTTCATACGACAAGGGCAATTCAAAGTGCATTATATGCACACATTATATAAAGACAATAGCCTACAGTAAGAGGAGTAAGTAAGATTTGTATGTATTGTATGTGTTATTATCCATATTCTAAAGGCTTGCTTAGATTCGTTTTAGATTAGTTTTTACTGATTAGATTTCTATTCTGGAAAAGTCTGTATATTTTACAGATTACAATACAAATTATATATAATGTATAACCCTAACCCTAACCCTAAACCCATGGATGGGTACATTTATTGTTTTCAGTTTTTAAAGTTTAAATATACAAATTATACATTATCTACTTAAAATAGGCATTTCCCCAGACTTTTCTAGGGATGTATAGGAATAAAAAAATCACATCTAGAATTTGCCCACCCAGATGGTAATGAAATGTTCAGGTACTCTTTTGAAACACACTTCTCCCTTCATCCAGGACACCTTGTGCATATTCTACCCACAAATAGAGTGCTTTATCCCGCATATTTAATAAAGTTACATCATTGACAAAGTTCCAGGCTGGGTCTTATCGATGGTTTGCTGTGCTGGGCTGTCACTACCAATTTCACCCACAAGAGTGCAGCGTCTAGCCATTTATGGAGGCCTACATCGACTGAGAGCAGCAGTTCCAATTCACTTTTTACCCCAATATAGAGTGCCATATGCCCCCAATAAAGTTAGAATTCATTGAAAAAACACTTCTCCCTTCAAGCAGGACACCTTGTGCATTTTCTACCCACAAATAGAGTGCTTTATCCCGCATATTTAATAAAGTTACATCATTGACAAAGTTCCAGGCTGGGTCTTATCGATGGTTTGCTGTGCTGGGCTGTCACTACCATTTTCACCCACAAGAGTGCAGCGTCTAGCCATTTATGGAGGCCTACATCGACTGAGAGCAGCAGTTCCAATTCACTTTTTACCCCAATATAGAGTGCCATATGCCCCCAATAAAGTTAGAATTAATTGAAAAAACACTTCTCCCTTCAAGCAGGACACCTTGTGCATTTTCTACCCACAAATAGAGTGCTTTATCCCGCATATTTAATAAAGTTACATCATTGACAAAGTTCCAGGCTGGGTCTTATCGATGGTTTGCTGTGCTGGGCTGTCACTACCATTTTCACCCACAAGAGTGCAGCGTCTAGCCATTTATGGAGGCCTACATCGACTGAGAGCAGCAGTTCCAATTCACTTTTTAGCCCCATATAGAGTGCCATATGCCCCCAATAAAGTTAGAATTCATTGAAACACACTTCTCCCTTCATCCAGGACACCTTGTGCATATTCTACCCACAAATAGAGTGCTTTATCCCGCATATTTAATAAAGTTACATCAACAACAATGTTCCAGGCTGTGTATTATGGATGCTTTGGGTCATGGTACTGTTGCTCACGGCCATACTAGCCTGAATACGCCCGATCTCGTCCGACCTCGGAAGCTAAGCAGGGTTGGGCCGTGTTAGTACCTGGATCTTGGCTGAGTGCTTTACCACGTCACGCGCAGTATCAACCAATGAAAATGCGTAGAGTGCGTCCAAGATACGCCCCTATATTTGCATACACATCTGACAATGACAAAGACAAACTATTCTATGTGAATAGCTAGGTGAAAACAACATTGTCTTTCGCTTTATCAGTAATGTATGCATTATCAGTAATGTATGCATTATCAGTAATGTATGCAGCATGTTGTCCACGCCCCTGCGCATTTCCATTGGTTGATACTGCGCGAGACGTGATGAAGCCCTCAGCTCTCGCCTCAGATTTTAAATCCTCAATTTTGGCCGCCATTGGCTACAATCTGTAATTTGGCTCTACAAGTGTTAATATGTCATTTTATGAAGTTTTTGATGTTTTCAGGCGAGAAAGTAACCATATATATTCACAAAATGTGTCCAGTTTATCAAAATAACCCGTTTATATATCTGATCTGACGTTTTTTCCCCCACTTCTGTGGGAAACTTCGCTAGCAACACGAGTAGAGCTTTGCATCTGCATCGCACGTTGAAGTACGTCAAGTCCATCCCACCAGGTTGCGCCAGAACGGTGGGTCACGGTCCGCGGTGTGCACGGAGCGTTATTGAGTCAACTGGTATTGTGGTTATCACCAAGTTCTCCCATACAGTGCTGATATTCCATGGAAATTATAGGGAGAAAGCCGCTGTGAGAGAACAGGGCTATAGACTCTCTTACCCATCTGTGGTAATAACAGTGTCGCTGCTTTCATACGTCACGCGTGGTATCAACCAATGAAAATGCGTAGGGGCGTGGACAACATGCAAGATACGCCCCCATATATTTGCATACATTACTGATAAAGTGGAAAAGAAAGAATGAATGTGGAAAAGAAAGAATGAATGTGGAAAAGAAAGAATGAAAGAATGAATGTGGAAAAGAAAGAATGAATGTGGAAAACGATGTGGAAAAGAAAGAATGAATGTGGAAAAGAAAGAATGAATGTGGAAAACAATGTGGAAAAGAAAGAATGAATGTGGAAAACAATGTGGAAAAGAAAGAATGAATGTGGAAAAGAAAGAATAAATGAATAAATACATATAGAAATGTATTGCGGTATACTGTGTGTATTTGTATGTGTATTTGTTCATACATTCATTTATGTGTCTATATATTTATTGTTAATTTTGTCAGACTTGGTCCTCCATAAGCGGCGGCCCTCGTTTATACTAACACATGGGCTGGCCCAATCACATGCTTAGGCCCTGCTGTCCATCGGCCCCCTCCCCCACTCTGATCCCTCGGCCGACAACCCAAGTACAGTGTCATGTCCGTAGATAAGATAGTGAAAGGGGGTGCCCAGAAAATTAGGGAGAAAAAAAGTAAGAAGCTAGCAGAGGATGCCTCAAAATGTCCGAAACTGACAGATATGTTCTCTGCATCGACTGTGGGGGCTAGGCCTACTACAGCTGCGGCTGCCACAGCTAAATCTTTACCGCTAACTAACGTTAGCACTGATGTGCCGTTAGCAATTGAGGAGGAGACAGAGGACACAGCTAGAGAGGTAAGCAATGTTGTTACTTGGTTTTACAAAAGCAAAGTTATGTTAGTCGCTTGCATTGGCCAGATTAAGGGAGCAGCAGCAGAGAATGTCTTATGACTTATGCTAACCCGTACAGGCAGCATGATTGCATTGCGCTTCACCAGGACTTGGCTGGAATTCATGCACACACAGTGATCTCTCTCGTGGTGTAACGTTAGTGCTGCTTGGCTGTGGACTCTATAGCTAACGTTAGATGGGGGTGTTCTGCATTTTGTGACTTTCTATTTTGTTGCTAGCTAGCAAGTTGAGGTATCACTGTCACTGACATAAATGCAATACCAACAATGGGTGTTAATAATACTTTTTATTTGAAAAAAAAAATATTTACAAAAAAAATCTACACTAGCCTAGTTCAGAACTAATGAATGCTTTTTATTGCATGGAGAAATAAAACTCATGCAGTCTGCAACCCAATAATGTTGTCTTGCAACCTTCCATTTGAAATGACTGGGCTTCTGGTGTAACATAATGCAATCATGCAGCCTGTGTGTACATGTAAATGAGAACTTTGCTGATTTTGACAACCAGTTAGTTTACTTCTCTGTCCATGTCTTGTTGAACCAGGTTGAGCTGCTGCTGCCCTCCCCAGAAAAGCAGAGTGTCAGGGAAAGAGAGGAAAAGGAGAGAGAAAAAGATGAAACAGAGGAAACAGAGTGCCACATTCAGGACTTCAATTACTTTGCCTGTCCTGAGCCTTCCATGCTAGATCACTTTTTAGATTACCACCCTCAGCAGAGAACCAAAAATACAGCGGCACAAAAGTATTTCACATGTGCAGATGGCACCAGTAGGAAGTGGCTCACATATTGCGAAGAACAGCATACATTGTTTTGTTTTGTCTGTATGGCATTTGGCAATAGCACTGACCCCAGAACATTTATTACTGGAATGACAGGATGGAGACGTGCGCAACAGAATGTGGAGGAGCATGAAAAGAGTGCTACACACCGAAAGTGTGCTGAAGCCTATTTTCTAAGAAGTAGAAAAGGAGATATCCAGAGCAAGTTTGCTGGCAGTCAGATGTCTGCTCATAGGCAGCAAGTAAGAAAGAAACGCCAGGTTTTGGAGTGTGTTGTGGATGTGGTGAAGGTGATAGGCAAGAGGGGCTTGAGCTACAGGCATGTGGAGAACGAGGCAGCATACAAGTGGGACGACAGTACCCTGGATCATGGCAACTTTTTGGAGCTCATCCTTATAATAGGAAAGTGCAATGTTAGCCTCAAAGAGCATCTTGAGGAGTGCATTAAAAAGAGCAAAGAATTGCATGCATCCAGTGGAACAAAAGGTAGAGGGTCCCTCACTTTTTTCCGTTTGTGTTGGTTGATCTGGAGTTCACAGGCAGCGTTTTGACTTGGTGAGTATACACTATATAGACATGCTGCAAATCAGTTTTTTGATTCCCAGAAGATTATGATCTGAATCAGTTATGTAATCACTTATCATGTCTTCTCACTCCTTGTCTCTTTATCTCTGCCCCTCCCTCTACTCTGTTCCTCTCACTATCTTTTCGGATATGGCCATTAATTGTCCAGGTGGAGATTGAAAGGGCTGAGCCTTTCGGAACTGGGCGAGTATCCAATCTTTTCAGCTATAGCCATCTTGTACATGTGTTGCTGTACCATGTCTCACATTTCTCTTGTGTGTGTGTGTGTGTGTGTGTGTGTGTGTGTGTCTTTCTCTCTCTTCCCTATTGCATTGTCTGCAATTTTTTTACAGTGGTGTTATATTGAGTGATATTTGATATTGTTTGTATTTAAAATGTTAATAAATAATTGTACTACTTAACAGTATTAGAATGTTAATAAATAATTGTAATTATTCCTATGACTGCTGAGCTTTTTGTTATACAACTACTTAACAGTATTGAGTATGGGTATTGTTTGCTCAGCACAGCAGCCATGTCTCATCACCGTGGAGTACGTCAACAGTGAGTGAGTACACTGGTTCACACTTGCATTGGTATACTTGCTGTCCATGTCACTTACTCCGCTCTATAGGGTTTTTTACAAATGGTATATTCAACAGACTGCCAGCATGTTGATCGGCGGTGTCGGACCGATTGTGTTGGGCCGGTCTGAGCCACATGGCAGGGCCTAATTTTTGTCCCAGTCCAGCCCTGGGCACACGTACAATGTTGTAGTTGTTTAACACTAGAACAGCGACGTTTTCTTACCTACTTTTAGCGCAAAGAGGTGTCGAATCACACGACCACTCTTCACAATGGGGGAGTGTGTACTGACGCACCAAAATCGCTGGATGGCGATGTCACACAAGAAGAGAAAATGACCTACCTCTAAAAATGCATAAAGTTCCAGAGAAGTGGGGACAGAGCAGAGAGTCAGCTGAAAAGGAACATAATATACAACAATATATTATATATATATATAATAACGTATGCATGCCATTGTAGATGTAACGTAAGTGGAGAGGAGATTGATCTAGGAGATTGATCAAGACTGCGGGAGTTTTCATTACTAACGAATGAAAGTTGAAAAAAATAAATAACTGTAATATATAATAACTGTTGTCCCTTTCACACATAGTTCCATGTAATTTCCTTGGAATCCCAAGCTGTGTTGACCAGGTATCTGTAATGTTCACATTTATATATAACAGTAATAAATATAGCAATAAATGACAGCGCTGTAAATAGTGTTATTCTTGCACAATTGCACCCACAACGTGCTATTGCCGTCCGGAGTTGATCAGCTCCAGATTGAACCAAGGTTCTTCGCTACAGAAACATTTTCACACAGTGACAAACATGTGATGCGTTTTATATAATATTCTTTGAACAACAGAACGGGACAGGCGCAGGGGCGGATTTAGGATCGTAGGAGATCCGGGGCTTAGCCCAGAGGGAGAATATAATGTGCGCGCAGAGCGCGCTGGAAAAATTTGCCTTCAACCTTCAACTTACCACCACCTTAAAGCGGACAAAAGGCACTGGAGAACACATATACATTCACAGAAGCAGGAGTGGGAGTCAGCCGGGCCCTCCCGAATCCACCGCTACATCTGGGACCCAGGAGATGGCGCCATTGGAGGAGACGACCTACCACGCCGGCAATGGACCACACTGAACCGTCTACGAACTGGTGTCGGTCGCTTTAAAACATCAATGAAGGCGTGGGGCCTGGCGGACAGTGCGGCATGCGAGTGCGGTGACCCAGAGCAGACCGCCGACCACATAATCACCATCTGCCCCTTATATAGACCACCCTCAGAAGCCAGCCTCTTCGACCTAGAACCAGAGATGCGGGCATGGCTACGCGACACCGAGTTGGACCTCTGACGTTACACGAAAGAAGAAGATACATTCACACCCTTTAATGAAGCAAACTAATTGTGGTGGTTCTGGGCACAGAGGGAGGTCAGCACACGTAGCTCCCCCTGTCAGTCACCATCATTTATATTTGTATAGAATTACATAATTGATGGGCTGAGGCTAGTTATGTTACAGTATGTATATCAGGGCAGACTCTGTGCCTACCACTTATATTGTATTTAGAGTCTTGTCCTGTGTTATATGACGATATATTACATGTATTGTTGGCCTGTGTATAGTACTGTGAAATCAAATCCCCCCTGGGACATTAAACAAACTTAGTTAGTTAGCGTTACATCTTAGGATATATTTGAGTCATATTCTGTATACATACAGACTACCATAAGGGCATACTTAATATGGTTACTCCATGTTTACTAGCTGTAACATTAACGTTACATCATTCTTTTTCACTTGTTACTCAGTCAACCAGAGTGCAGATATCAAAGACTATCAGCCTGTTATTCACTTTATTTGTATAAGTATTATCCTTTGTTTGATTTCTTACCATGTACCGTAACAGTACCTTGCTATGTTTCATTTTCATTATAACATAACGTTATGTTATGATAGCCAGCTAGCATTAGCAAACCGGAAAAGTAGTGTCAGTGAGTCAGTCACCTTTCTAATAAGATTCACAAACCTGAAACATCATCTATGTCATCACTGCTGGTGATGTCATTGTTGTCAGCTGCTGATACTGCTGCTGCAACAGTTCTTGGCGCTTGTTTTGTTGAAAACAACTTTGGGATATCCATCCTTACAATTCCTTCGAGAGAGAGACTTCGGAAGAGACTCCGGTACTGCACGTTACTCACGAGAGTATTATTATTATTTTTTATTTTTTATTTTTTATTTTTAAAGTAAAACATTCGGGGCTTTTCAGAAAACATCCGGGGCTTGAGCCCAAGTAGCCACCCCCTAGCGCCGCCCCTGGACAGGCGCCAGAAACTGCCATAATATACCATACATACTGTATATCTGGTAATATATCGTACCTCCGTTTTATATTGAGAAATTTGATGATAAATATGTTATGTACGACAGTGTCATTGTCTTTGCAGCACTTTGTTGCCCTTTACGACGTCACGTTACGTACGTCTGTTAGAGCTTTACGACGGTGTGTGTGTGTTGTCAGAGTGAATGGCACATGGCAAGTAAACGGAGCTCAGTTTGTATACCCGTGTGGATCTACGTTTCTTAGCACAACACAAACATAATATTGGCGACGAAGATGGCTGAATTTACTTTGCCACCACCGGCACCTTTCTTGTCTCTGCCCGGCGAGCATCCGATTCCGTGGGAAGGATGGCTGGATGACTTTACTGTCTACCTAGACGCCATGGACTTCACAGAAATGTCCGACAAGCGGAAAATGGCGCTGCTCCGTCACTGTCTCAGTACGGAGGGTCAGAGGATATTCCGAGCCCTCGGCTGCGCTGAGACCTACGAGGAAGCTGTCGCTCTCCTCACTAATCACTTTGCCGGCAAACAACGGGTGCTTCTCCGGCGGTACAAGCTACGAAAACGGCTTCAACGCCCCGGTGAGTCTGTTCTGAGCTACGTGACCGATCTCAGGGATCTGGCGCGAAAATGCAACTACGGGGTGATTCACGATCAAATCGTACGGGATCAGCTTATTGAAGGGACATTGTGTGAGAAAATCAGGGAGAAATTACTTTTGGAGCCAGATGAGCTAACACTAGATGATGCTCTAGCTAAAGCCATGCAGGTAGAATCAGCTTTACAGTGTACTAGCATGCTGACTGCCAGCTCACGCTCCGACTCCGCCCCCACGGCCTCACTCACGCAACAGCTTCAGCCTGCCTACCAGGACAGCCAAGAGGACACAGATGCGTGGTTCCCAGTGCAGCAAGCTCGCAGACAGGGGAACACACGTAGCTCTGATAGCTGTAATAACTGTGGGGCTAGCTCACACAATGCACGGGCTCCTAACTGCCCAGCTCGAGGGCAGACATGCAGGAACTGTTTGAAGCCCAACCATTTTGCTAAAGTGTGCAGGTCTGCTCCTGCGGCTCATCCCCCACAGTCCAGACCCCGCTCAACTCGCAGCGACCATACTGAAATTAGAACTGTGTCTACAAACCATGTGAGCTTTAAAACATGCACAGTGCAGCTGGGTGAGGTCAGCCTTCCCTTGTTACTGGATACAGGCGCGGCTGCGTCTCTTCTCAATCTCAGCACCTACAACAAATTCTTTGCCCACCTGCCAATGCAGCAGCCCTCCACTCCTCTGTGCGGATATGATAGCTCTAAGATAGAGATTGTGGGCATCCTTCAGGTACCAGTGCACTATGGATCTAAGCACATGTCTGCATTCCCATTCCACATCGCTAAGCGGGGTGCCAATCTGCTGGGCCTCGACCTGTTCACGGGCCTGGGATTCACACTGCATGACGACAGTGGGTCAGCCATTCAACATGTCACCTCCACCTGGGAGCAAAAATGGCCAGCGCTGTTCGATGGACTGGGTTGCCTCACAGCCTTCACACACAGACCCCTGGTGAACACAGAGGTGTCACCAGTCATGCAGCCCCTGCGCCGGATCCCTCTCGCTCTGAGGGATGATGTCACAAAGGAACTCAACATGCTGCTGCAGGCAGGCATCATCGAGCCGGTCAACGCCGCCCCCTGGATTTCAAACCTGGTCATCGCTAAGAAAAAGTCAGGGGGGTTGAGACTCTGTGTGGACCTGCAGAGACTTGACAACCTTTGTATCGCACGCTGGGGTCTTCCGGTACACCCGAATGCCTTTCGGGCTTAGCTCCGCCCCCAGCTGCTTCCAGAAGGTCATGACCACCATCCTTGCTGGTATCCCTGGGGTCGCGGTGTTCTTGGATGACATCGTGGTCCATGCCCCAGATGTGCCAACACACAACGAGCGGCTTCACAGGGTGTTTGCAGCCCTCCTGGACAATAATCTGACCCTGAACACAGAGAAATGCTCCTTCGCCGCTACCGCCATCGACTTTGTGGGGTTTCGCCTCACAGCAAAGGGCATCACACCTCTCCTGTCCAATGTTGACGCCATACACCGGATTCCGGAGCCCACCTCTGCTTCCCAAGTAGCCTCATTCCTGGGCATGACAGCTTATTACCTACGGTTCCTGCCCCACTACTCTCAGACCACAGCTCCCCTTCGCCAACTGCTCAAGAAAGAGGAGCCATGGAAGTGGACTGCAGCATGCTCAAGGGCGTTCCACTCGCTGAAGATCCAGCTCACCACAACCCCCATCCTGGCCCACTTTGACCCGTCCAGCCCTACCCTCGTCACCTGTGACGCCTCAGCCGGGGCGGTGGGTGCCGTGCTCTCACAGGTTCAGGACGGCGTCGAACGGCCAGTTGCCTTTGCCTCCAGGGCTCTTAGCCCCACCGAACAGAGGTATTCAGTCGGCGAACGCGAAGCTCTAGCCTGTGTCTGGGCATGTGAGAGGTGGCACCTCTATCTATACGGCCGGCGGTTCACCCTCCGTACAGACCACCAGGCCCTGACCACACTGCTGTCAGCCTCAGGCAGTGGGCACAGGCCTCTCCGTTTGCACAGGTGGGGGGAGCGGCTCAGGCAGTATGACTACCAGCTCAGGTTCACCCCGGGGAGGGACAACGTAGTGGCCGACCTCCTCTCTCGGTCTATCGAGGCCCCCACCCCAACTGTCTCTCCGGATGACGACACAGAGCCAGAGCTCATCCAGATGTTGCATGGGCCCCTGCAGACAGCAGTGTCACTAGAGGAGCTGCAGCGGGAATCAGAACAGGACCCTTTGCTATCCACCCTGCGCACCTACATACGCACCGGATGGCCATCACGGGTGCCGGAGGATCTGGCCCCGTTCGCTAGAGTACGGCACGAACTCTCATGCTGGGGGGACGTCTGTGTCTCCAGGGGCCTCTGCACTGTGATCCCAAGTGGCCTGCGTGCGCGTGTCATGTCCATGGCGCACGAAGGTCATTTGGGCATAGTGAGGGTCAAGCAACGATGCCGCGACCTGGTGTGGTGGCCAGGCATCGACCGTGACATCGAAACAATGGTCAAGGACTGTGCACCATGTCTGCTCAGCGAGAAAAGTGGGTTGCCAGCCTCAACACCCCTGCAGCCTACCCCATGGCCGCCCCGCCCATGGGAGCATCTCCAGCTTGATATCTGTGGAGAGATCCATGGCCGAGGGGTCCCGCACCACCAACGCTTTCTGGTGGTGGCATACGACCTCCACTCCAAATGGCCTGAAGTGGTCCCAGCAGGAACGGTCACAACACGGACCATTATTGACATCCTGGATGGCCTGTTTGCTAGATGGGGTCTGCCACTCACCATCACCACAGATAATGGGCCCCAGTTCATCTCAGCAGAGTTCTCGGACTTCCTCCGCAGCAAGGGGATCAAGCACATCCGCACGGCATACTTCCACCCTCAGGCCAACGGGGGGGTGGAACGTTTCAACCAAAGCCTTAAAAATGGGATCCGAGCACATCTGTTCCAGGGGTGCACATTCCAGGCCGCACTCAACCAAACACTGTTGCACTACAGAGCTAGTCAGCATGCAACAACGCAGACCTCTCCAGCATCCCTCATGCTTGGCCGTGAGATGGACTTGCCACTGAACAGACTCAGGTCCCGGGATGCAGTGACACCTGCAGCAGGCAGCACCCGAGATGCTGCTCAAGCAGCAGTGGCCACACATCAGGGGGAGATGAAGCGACGCTTCGACAAGAAACGTGGAGTAAAGACCACCACCATCAAGGTGTCCGACTGGGTTCGGGCCCGTAGGCCCCAGCGACATAACAAGATGGCATCTTTCTGGTCTCAGCCCCTTCAGGTGACACGTCAGCTGGGGCCAGCCACGTTCCTGCTGAGCGACGGATCCCGCTAGCACGCCAGCCGACTGCGGAGGGTGCCTGGTCCTCCTGGGCCTGCCATGGCCACACTGCTGCCAGCAGCCGGTGCAGCAGAGACAGATAGAACTGTCTCAAAGGCCTCGAGTCCTGTACTGCTAAGGGCAGCTAGGCCGCCCCAGGTTCCGCCGCAGCCACTGCCTATGTGGCCTCCACCCGCTCAGCCTCTACCTGCTGTTCCTCTTCCTCACCCTCCTCCACCTAACCCTGGCTTCCTCGCAGGGTCACAGCCCAGGGGGGAGGTCGATAGGCCACAGCGGGAACGGGCTCGCCCTGCACACCTCCAGGACTATGTCACAAAATTTCACACATAGGCCTTCAGGCCCTACTCCTGTTTGACTGTTACTTTAGTTGTTTGAGTTTTGGAAAGGGGGGGGAAATGTTATGTACGACAGTGTCATTGTCTTTGCAGCACTTTGTTGCCCTTTACGACGTCACGTTACGTACGTCTGTTAGAGCTTTACGACGGTGTGTGTGTGTTGTCAGAGTGAATGGCACATGGCAAGTAAACGGAGCTCAGTTTGTATACCCGTGTGGATCTACGTTTCTTAGCACAACACAAACATAATAAAATACATATAGGGCGGAGGTATGATATGTGGTGTGTTTAGTTGGCGAGCGGACAATTGGCTACTACAATGTACAATGTTGCCAAAATCAACTAGGCCTAGCTAATGTTCGAAAACGAATCTACAAATATTAATCTGCGTACTGTATATCTATGGTACAACCGTCTTGCCCACCGCTGGACTGGCCATACAATCTTTCTGCCCGCTGGCAGATGGGCCGCGCTAGTTTTGGGCCGGTCGGGCCGCCTGACCCCCCCCCCCCCCCCCCCCCCCCAAAAAAATAAAAATAAATAAAAATAACTAGCTCGGCCCAAAATAGCACGGCATCAACTAGCGCTGAATCAAGCGGCGGCCCCCGTTTATACTAACACATGGGCTGGCCCAATCACATGCTTAGGCCCTGCTGTCCATCGGCCCCCTCCCCCACTCTGATCCCTCGGCCGACAACCCAAGTACAGTGTCATGTTCGTAGATAAGATAGTGAAAGGGGGTGCCCAGAAAATTAGGGAGAAAAAAAGTAAGAAGCTAGCAGAGGATGCCTCAAAATGTCAGAAACTGACAGATATGTTCTCTGCATCGACTGTGGGGGCTAGGCCTACTACAGCTGCGGCTGCCACAGCAACATCTTTACCGCTAACTAACGTTAGCACTGATGTGCCGTTAGCAATTGAGGAGGAGACAGAGGACACAGCTAGAGAGGTAAGCAATGTTGTTACTTGGTTTTACAAAAGCAAAGTTATGTTAGTCGCTTGCATTGGCCAGATTAAGGGAGCAGCAGCAGAGAATGTCTTATGACTTATGCTAACCCGTACAGGCAGCATGATTGCATTGCGCTTCACCAGGACTTGGCTGGAATTCATGCACACACAATGATCTCTCTCGTGGTGTAACGTTAGTGCTGCTTGGCTGTGGACTCTATAGCTAACGTTAGATGGGGGTGTTCTGCATTTTGTTGCTAGCTAGCAAGTTGAGGTATCACTGTCACTGACATAAATGCAATACCAACAATGGGTGTTAATAATACTTTTTATTTGGAAAAAAAAGATATAAAAAAAATCTACACTAGCCTAGTTCAGAACTAATGAATGCTTTTTATTGCATGGAGAAATAAAACTCATGCAGTCTGCAACCCAATAATGTTGTCTTGCAACCTTCCATTTGAAATGACTGGGCTTCTGGTGTAACATAATGCAATCATGCAGCCTGTGTGTACATGTAAATGAGAACTTTGCTGATTTTGACAACCAGTTAGTTTACTTCTCTGTCCATGTCTTGTTGAACCAGGTTGAGCTGCTGCTGCCCTCCCCAGAAAAGCAGAGTGTCAGGGAAAGAGAGGAAAAGGAGAGAGAAAAAGATGAAACAGAGGAAACAGAGTGCCACGTTCAGGACTTCAATTACTTTGCCTGTCCTGAGCCTTCCATGCTAGATCACTTTTTAGATTATTAGTCTTTCAGACTGCCAGCATGTTGATCGGCGGTGTCGGACCGATTGTGTTGGGCCGGTCTGAGCCACATGGCAGGGCCTAATTTTTGTCCCAGTCCAGCCCTGGTCTTGCCTGTTGTGTATTATTATCATTGCCGACACAGGTCTATGAACATCTGATAATAAGGTGAAAGGCAGTATTATTCATCTTTACTTTATTGGGTGAATAAACTCAATATGAATGATTGTACAGTTGTCTATAGGCAAGAATGGGCTTTAGTTGGCGAGCGGACATGCCACATATCATCCCCGTACCTCCATCCCACATGTATTCATCATCATATTTTTCAATAATATATCTTGTATTGTCTGAACGAACATTTATTTCGCCATATTACGTGACTTATGCACCTTAGGTTTTTGTGAACGGGACGATCAGAAAGAGATTTGTTTACCACGAAACAAGGAATGCAAAATCAAAAAAACAACGCATTACATTGGCCGTCCTATTGAGATGATAACAGTTTACAGATTGAACTCATATCTCTCGAGTATGTTTGCATATGAACACACTTATTCCTATGTAGCCTATTGCATTATTTTCATACATAATACATTCAATGCGCAGCTTTCCGAGAGCCCACGGCACATGAGAGTAATGAGAGTAAAGTTAAAGTTTTATATTATAGTCTTTGAACAACAGAGCGGGACAGGCGCGAGAAACTGCCATATATCTGCCATCCCACACCTTACCTCCATCCCACATGTAGCCTATTTATCATCATATTTTTCAATATACCTCCATAGCCAACCTGGTCTCACACGGCAGCCGTCAGGATTCAACGTCGAATTCCGACGAGAAAACGAGCTCTGAAAGCGCAGGGGTACGCCTGTTATGTGCGCCTGTCGGGCTGCACGCCACATTAATTAGTTACTCCACATTTTGAGATACAAGCGCTTCAACGTTCATTCATTTGGAACTGCGAGAATGAGTAACGTTAGCCCGATTGCACTTGCATTAATAAAGCGTTATATAAATATAATTTATTATTATTATTATTGCTTACAGCTAATTGTTACAAGGTGAGACTCATGAGAGCTAAAATAACATACGTGTAACGTTAGCCAGCAATAGCTAGACTAGATATATATAGCTAGATATAGTCACTATATAGTCTAAATGCAACCTGGTCTCACACGGCAGACGTCAGGATTCGGATGTAATATTAAACTCCCATATTTATTCTTTAAACAAACAAATCTGGGGGAGTGGTCGGAGTTAACGAGATATTGTTCCAATCCATTACCTGGCCATTACCTGCCTGTGAAAAGTATGAAACGTTTGCATTGCCTAGCGTGTAGGCCCGTGAGAAATTGAGAGCATATAAATCACTAGATGCCTACAACTACGCAATCTGTGGTCATGTACAGTACATCAAATACCATGACATAGATTCTAAATAAGAACAATATTCCATTTGCTTACAGATTCCGGGATGGCGTTATTTGCCGATGTCCGTGTGAGTCGTCCGCGAATACATGCGTCTTCCTCTTTGCTGGATTTGTCTGCTTGACTGCATCACGTTGTTTAATTATAAATAAGAACAATATTCCATTTGTTCATTTTCTTTAATGAAATGACTCTGCGAAATGACAATAATTAAACAAGTCCTGAGCAGGACGAACGCAGGTGTAAACTAACGTATTCACGCGACACGGCGGACAACTGTAGGGAGGTTCTAGTGCTTGATGTGAAGTGCCGTTTGGAATGAGACATCTTCTCACATGTACAGGCACACAACGAGTACAACATGTTGCATTTTCATGCCATTAGGCAACTTGCTTCCTAGCATAGCAGGTCCATTTGGACTTTGAAATACCTCCATGACTTTATATGGCCACTGTGTGTGTCTGTGGAGAAAAGGGTACGTTTGGGCCCAGGGAAGGGGCTGCGAAAGAGTCACACTCACCAAACTTTACACACTCCTTCCCCTTCATGGGACATTGTACCATGTCAACTTTCACCCTCCTAGGCCATTCCCTAGAGGCCCTGCACGCGACTGCTATATATTAGCAGGGACCTGCTATGCTAGGAAGCAAGTTGCCTAATGGCATACAAATGCAACATGTTGTACTTGTTGTGTGCCTGTACGTGTGAGAAGATGTCTTTTTACAAACGGCACTTCCAATCAAGCACTAGAGCTCCCTACTCTGTATGGTACATTATATTGATAATTGGGTCCCTGGTTACCTACTACATACCTACTACATACTGCATACCTACTACATACTACATACTACATACTGCATACCTACTACATACTACATACCTACTACATACTACATACCTACTACATACTGCATACCTACTACATACTACATACCTACTACATACTACATACTACATACCTACTACATACTACATACATACTACATACCTACTACATACTGCATACCTACTACATACTACATACCTACTACATACTACATACCTACTACATACTGCATACCTACTACATACTACATACCTACTACATACTACATACATACTACATACCTACTACATACTGCATACCTACTACATACTACATACCTACTACATACGACATACCTACTACATACTGCATACCTACTACATACTACATACCTACTACATACTACATACCTACTACATACTACATACATACTACATACCTACTACATACTACATACCTACTACATACTACATACCTACTCCATACTACATACCTACTACATACTACATACTGCATACCTACTACATACTACATACCTACTACATACTACATACCTACTACATACTGCATACCTACTACATACTACATACCTACTACATACTACATACCTACTACATACTACATACATACTACATACTGCATACCTACTACATACCTACTACATACTACATACCTACTACATACTACATACCTACTACATACTACATACTGCATACTACATAACTACTACATACTACATACCTACTACATACTACATACCTACTACATACTACATACCTACTACATACTGCATACCTACTACATACTACATACCTACTACATACTGCATACCTACTTAAGCGTTACTGTTAAGTGACAAGATCCTCTGTGTGTCTGTGTCACTGGCGTACCAGAGACGCCCGCATCCCCTCCAAGACAGGATTTGTCTGCGAAGACAAACAGCACACATGTGATTGTGTTTGCGTATGTGATCAACACACAGCTATGAGGTCATGTGACGGGGCTGCTCACAGGGCTGTGAGAGGAAACATGAATGCTGCTAATCACCTTGGGATAGCTAGCAAGCTAGGTAGTTAGCTGACTAATTATATTATAATAATAAATCGTATTAAAATCAAACGTGAACGAAGAAATGTGAACTAGCTTACCTATTGATTGATTGATTGAAAACTTTATTAGAAGATTTGCAGAAGTAGGTACATAAAAGTACATATTACATACAAGGTCAACTAACAGGATAAAAACCCAAGAAAGCCACTGGCTTATTTCAATTGGGGTCCTTGATACTCAATTCATCGTTACATGTAAGACAGACAAAAAACTAGTACTATCTACAAGATAATACAGACAAATAACTAGTACTATCTACAAGATAAACATACATCCAACATGGGAAGAACAATACAACAAAACATAAGGTATGTACAGCGGGTAGGACAGGTGGGGACATACACCACAGGTGGGGGCGGGGGACAAAACACAAAGTATGTACAGTGGGTAGTTCGGGCAGGGGGACAGACATATAATATGTACAATGGGTAGTTCGGGCGGGGGGACAAAACAACAAGTATGTACAGTGTGTGGTCATGGTGGGGGGGGGGGGGTACAAAAACACCAGTAGATTTAGGCGGGGGGGAAGGGGGGGGGGGGCGACATAATAACATTGCGTTTGCTCAGAGTGTAGACCAGGTAGGGGGGTGGGACAAAACAACTAGTATGTGCAGAGGGTATTTCAGGTGGGGGGGGGGGGGGGGGGGGTGGGAGACATAACAACAAAACAACAAGAATATATAGAGGGTAGTCCAGGTGGGGGTGTAGTCTTTTAATTTGATTTTTGATTTAGAGGGTCCAGTTACGGATTGCAGCCTCCTGTAAATGTTTTTTGAGAGTGGTTTTGAAGGTGGGCAGTGTTTTGCACTCCTTTAAGATTATAGGAAGGGCGTTCCACATTTTTACTGCATAGTTTGCAAACGAGTTTAACGCCTTGTTTGTGGTGCAACGCGGTTGAACGTGGTTCGTGGAGCTTCCTCTGGTATTGTATGTGTGGACGTTGTTCACTTTTTGGAAGTATGTTGACAGGTACTTGGGTGTCTTTGTGGTGTAGCGTATCTTGAAGACCAGGCCCAGTGCAAGCTGCTGCACTCTGTCAACTACTCGTAGCCAATCAAGGCAAAATAAATGAGCAGCGGTTAGATGTGTCCTAGGGTTGAGGCCTAGCAGAAGCCTAACCAGTTTATTTTGGGCTGTCTGGAGTCTTGTTTTTAGGGCCTTTGTGGTTCTATAGTACCATGATGTTACGGCATAGTCGAAGTGACATTGAATGAGAGCTCCTGATAGGGTCCTCAGTGTGTTTTTACTGACAAGTGGAACATGGAAGCTCCTCACTGACTTTACAGTGAAAAAAGCGATTGAAAGAATTTAAACACAATGAGCAGGGCTTACGGAGCAGCTAGGATAGTCTAAAAGAAAATCATTTGAGACGAGATGTTTGCGTGTGTGAAAAAAAAGCATTTTACCCACTCCGTGTCACACACACACACAGGCCGTAAATGCTTATTGAGGAAAACCAGATACCAGAAGTTTGCTTTCTTCCTACACAGAAAAACGGCAAAATAGCTTCATACTAGCTTATCCTGATGTGATTTAGAAAATGTAAGGACTTCACATATCTCCTTTATCAGATCTTTATCAGACCCTTATCAGATCTTTATCAGATCTTTATCAGACCTTTATCAGACCTTTATCAGACCTTTATCAGATCTTTATCAGACCTTTATCAGACCTTTATCAGACCTTTATCAGATCTTTATCAGACCTTTATCAGATCTTTATCAGACCCTTATCAGACCCTTATCAGATCTTTATCAGATCTTTATCAGACCTTTATCAGACCTTTATCAGACCTTTATCAGATCTTTATCAGACCCTTATCAGATCTTTATCAGATCTTTATCAGACCTTTATCAGATCTTTATCAGACCCTTATCAGATCTTTATCAGATCTTTATCAGATCTTTATCAGACCCTTATCAGATCTTTATCAGACCTTTATCAGATCTTTATCAGACCCTTATCAGATCTTTATCAGATCTTTATCAGACCTTTATCAGATCTTTATCAGACCTTTATCAGATCTTTATCAGACCCTTATCAGACCTTTATCAGATCTTTATCATACCCTTATCAGATCTTTATCAGATCTTTATCAGATCTTTATCAGATCTTAATCAGACCCTTATCAGATCTTTATCAGATCTTTATCAGATCTTTATCAGACCTTTATCAGACCTTTATCAGATCTTTATCAGACCTTTATCAGACCTTTATCAGACCTTTATCAGACCTTTATCAGATCTTTATCAGACCTTTATCAGACCTTTATCAGACCTTTATCAGACCTTTATCAGATCTTTATCAGATCTTTATCAGACCTTTATCAGACCTTTATCAGACCTTTATCAGATCTTTATCAGACCTTTATCAGATCTTTATCAGATCTTTATCAGATCTTTATCAGACCTTTATCAGACCTTTATCAGACCTTTATCAGACCTTTATCAGACCTTTATCAGATCTTTATCAGATCTTTATCAGACCTTTATCAGATCTTTATCAGACCTTTATCAGACCTTTATCAGACCTTTATCAGATCTTTATCAGACCCTTGTCAGATCTTTATCAGACCTTTATCAGACCTTTATCAGACCAGATAAACATTATACCATGTTGGACATGTATATATATTGTATATATAAACATTATACCCTACTCTGGATATAGTATGGTTATTACTGGTGGCCTGAGGTGGTCCAGTGGTCTAGCACCGTGGTCTACAGTGATATACAAAAAATACATTATATACAATATTATAAATATCCGTTTGTTATATAATATTCATTGATGAGTACATGCATAATCAAACGTAGGCTACTGCAATTACTTTGCTGCGGGAGGTATGCATGCACCACACAACTTGATAGGTACATACTGTGCAGTGTATCATTCATAACTGTACATAGGCTACACATATCATAATATCTTATCACTATTGCATGGAACTTGGGTAAACCCGCTGTGAAAAAAAACCCTCAGCTCCAACAAATCTGAAGGGATTGGGAGACAGTTTATCATTTTCATAACTGTCTGTACATATACATATCTTATGTATCCCTATTGCTATATATAGCCTATATATAAACACATTATGTTACATACGTATCAGTCTTATCCACTGTATCTAATTCAGCACTGAAGCCTGAAGTTTGAGCACAATGTGTGTCCCCTTGCTACCTCTGCTGATATAAAAGAGAATTGCAGCCTTGGAGAAAAAGATGGCAGCCGAATTCCAAGGCAAATACACAGACACACACAGAAATACTGCAAAAACGCTTTATACTAACTAGATTTTTTTTTCTTTTTTTTTTCCACTTTTGGTGAAACTTGGCAGCCCTGCAGATTCACCCAAGATGGCCGCCAGCCTAACAACACAACCAGACTCACCTAAGATGGCCGCCAGCCTTACAACACAACCAGACTCAACTAAGATGGCCGCCAGCCTTACAACACAACCAACACAGCTAATGTGCTGATGTCCCATGAAGGGCATGCCAATTGTAATGCTGGATACAATGTTGTCTACATAGCTGTTTATCTTATTCAAATATCGGCTCAATCATTTGACTTACTGGGAAATGGCTCATGGGATCACAGTTGTGGGGCTGGTCCCACGTTGCGGTTACATGAAGGTCAGCAATGAAAACCTCCTTTCCCTGTAGAATTCAAGTGCATCTAAAATTAGTCAATGCTAGAAAATGGTACGTAAAACATATGGCTGAGTTCCAGCTATCTATTAAAATCACAACAAGGCATATAAGCCACAACATTACCTTTTCATCCAGTCACTTCAACAATCAACTATCCTTAGTATAAACATTTCTTGCAAAAATGATTTGAAAAAAACATACCGTCGTAAGGCGATGACGTAGTCTATGCAAATATGCAGGCGCAATATGCAAATATGCAGGCGCGGTATGATGACACGCTCCAACCACTCCAACCACTATGGTCCATCAAGCGTCCGGGTGATAGGCGTGATGTCCGCAGCTGGATATACTTGGAGAGTGTTTGTAAGGCTGGTGGCCATCTTAGGTGAGTCTGGTTGTGTTGTAAGGCTGGCGGCCATCTTAGGTGAGTCTGGTTGTGTTGTAAGGCTGGCGGCCATCTTAGGTGAGTCTGGTTGTGTTGTTCGGCTGGCGGCCATCCTAGGTGAGTCTGATTGTGTTGTAAGGTTGGCGGCCATCTTAGGTGAGTCTGGTTGTGTTGTAAGGCTGGCGGCCATCTTATGTGAGTCTGGTTGTGTTGTAAGGCTGGCGGCCATCTTAGGTGAGTCTGGTTGTGTTGTTAGGCTGGGGGCCATCTTGGGTGAATCTGCAGGGCTGCCAAGTTTCACCAAAAGTTTGGAGTGAGATTTTTTGGCGGTGGAGCGACCCAAAACTGTTTCAGTATGACTTTTATTAGACTGCGGTTCCTCCCACGCACGCCCACATACAACATCCGGGTCTTACATGCAACATTATCAGGTCACCCCTAGGTGTCCCTGTAACACAGGCTACTAACATATGTGTGGTGGCCTGGGAAAACCCTTCACATGGTGGCATTTTGACATTTTCATTTTTTAATATTTCCATAAATTAGAATTCATAACTCAGCTATTCATAACTGGTTGAATGACTGAGATAGCCCTTTATTTTAAAAAGTTATGAGCATTTTAATGTATCATGTCAAAAAAAGTGAAAGGTGAGAAATGCTGCCCCCATGCTGCCCCCGACTCCTTTCTCCTCCGGGTCGGGGGAGGAGCCTATGCAGATCGGCCGGTCTCGTTTGTCTGCTTGTGATGCGGTGTTAGTCTGCTCGCCTCGTCGGTATGCGAGGGACAGATCCATTTGTGTGTCTTCTAGTTAAGATTGTATTACTTTATGCTTATTGTGAGCATCAGTAAACTGGCAATAACACAGGTGGAAGTATCGTCTCTCCTTTCGCTCATGTGTGCGTGCGTTGCTTAACTGAGAATGAGACACGTTCAACGTGACGTTGTTTCGCTAGCAAACTACCCACCACAAAAACATAAAAATAAGTACTTTCTCTTTTGTTTTCTTAAAATGTTTATTCACCATAATGTAGTATGGAGTTCAAAGTACTAGAATACCACATAATATCAAAATCGCCGAAATAGGACATTTCCATCTATTTTTGCTCTTTGCCACAAACGAACGCCAGCGACATCCGACGGGTTTTCCCAGGCCACCACACATATGCCTATATGTAACATCTCCTTTCCTTTAGCTGTTTGCAAATGACATGCTTGCATCTCCGTCTGCAATTCCATTGACAATAACAATCCCAAACATTAACAATAGCATTACAACATTGCATTATTTCCCTTTTTTTTTTTTTTTTTTTTCTGAACAAAGAACAACAGTCCAGTACAGCCGTCTGAGGCAAAGTCAAAACAGTCTGAGAAGAGCTGTCCCTTTACTCACCCCTTCCTTTTTTGTTCTTTTTTTTTTTCAAAGTCATTAGTCCAGTCGTTGTGGCGGCCGTGACAGGCGACCACTCCGTGAGTAGACACCCTGGCCTGCCGTGGCAGGACCCCCCGGCGTCGCCGGTGCCCTTGGTGTACGAGGATGTACCTCGCCGCCTGTCTCCCAGCGACCTGGGTCTGGTCAGGACTGCTCCGCTCAGGCCGTAGAATGTCTGTCTGTTGCGCTTGAGCTGAGTGCTCTGCAACACGCAGATCCACTCGGTTGCGTCTGTACAGTGTGCCGTCCACATCCACCACGAACGAGCGGGGAGCGACTCTCTGGAGGCACTGGCCTCGTCGCCACCGCCCTGTGCGATCACCTGGCAGAGGCCTCATCCTAATGTGATCTCCAACATCCAGCTCTGGAAGGTCTCTGGCAGACGTGTCATAGAATGACTTGGCGACCCTCCGTTTCCACCGCAGCTTCTCTGCCACTCCGTCCACCACACGTGGTTGAAGCAGGCTGTCCGCGACGGGCAGTGAAGTTTTGAGCCTGCGTGCCATTAAGCGCTGGGCCGGGCTGCTGTCCAACCCCTCTGTGGGTGTGTTGCGCCAGTGAAGGATGGCCATCCACGCATCCGTGCCATCCAATTTCGCCCGCTTGCAGAGTGACTTGACAATCTTAACGGCCGACTCAGCCTTGCCGTTGGATCGAGGATGTCGGGGTGAGGATGTGACATGGGCAAACCCCCAGCTCGCTGCAAACTTCCTGAACCGTTCGCATGCAAACTGTGGGCCGTTGTCCGAGACCACCCTCTCTGACTGCCCATAACGTGCAAACTGAGCTTTGCAGCGCGTGATGAGCGTGTCAGCAGACAGATCTGGCAGCTGGTCGATTTCCCAGAAATCCGAATACTGGTCCACAATGACGAGAAAGTCCTTGCCCGCATATGAGTAGACGTCCATACTCACTGCCTGCCACGGGCGCACCGGTGTGTCATGCGACATCATCGGTTCCTTCTGCTGGACCCGTGCGTACTCATTGCATGCGGAGCAGTTCGCCACAAAGTCCTTTATCTCCGCTCTCATGTTCGGCCAGAAGAGCGTATCCCTGGCCCGTCTGTAACACGCCTCCCCACCAATGTGGCTAGCGTGTATGCGTTTGAGCAGCTCAGATCTCATGGCTTTTGGTATGACGACGCACTGTCCCCTGTACAACGCTCCGTCTTGAACATTCAGCTCGTCTCTGAAGGGCCAGTATTCCCGCACTGCCAGCGGAGTGTCCGGCCAGCCACTGAGGATCACAGATGCCAGCTCCTGAAGCACATCATCCGTCTCTGTGTGCTGCACAATCTGGTGGAATCTGAAAGCCGTAACGTCCAGGTGCTGCGCCTGGTCCAGCTGTGAATACCCGGCCTGGGTGCTGTTCACGGTGCACACAGCATGCTGCACGTACGGGGTGTCAGACCCACGGCACGAGGGCGTGGCCCTGCTCAGAGTGTCGCTGACATACATCTCGGGGCCCGGCTTGTACACAACATCCAGATTGTAGCTTTGCAGCTGCAGCAACATGCCTTGGAGACGTTTCGGTGCGCTCAGGAGGGGCTTCTTGAATATTGTGATAAGCGGCTTGTGGTCTGTTTCTGCAGTGATGACTGGTGGAATCTCTGGCAGGCAAAGACTATGCTCAAACACTCCTTCTCAATCTGAGCGTAGTTTTGCTCTGTCGGCGTTAGTGCCCTCGATGCAAAAGCCACCGGCTGTCCCCCTTGTAACAAACAGCCCCCCAGCCCGGTCATGCTGGCGTCGCTCTGGACCGTGACAGGCTTTGTGATATCATAGTACTTGAGGTCGGGCGTGCAGGTGACCATACGCTTCACTCCGCACACTGCATCTTCGTGTTTGGGCAACCAGTGCCACATGACGTCCTTATCCAAGAGCCTGCGGAGCGGCTCACAGACCTCCGAGAGCTTTGGCAGAAACTTTGCAAGGTACGTCACGAACCCAATAAAGCACTGAACTGCTTTCACGTCGGTGGGTGTCGGCATTTCCAGCACGGCCTGTGTCTTCTCTGGGTCGATTTTCAGTCCCTCCGAGGACAGAATGTGGCCGTGGAAGTGTACGGCTTTGAGCTTGAACTGTAGCTTGCGTTCACTCAGCCTGAGTCCCACTGCTCTGCATCGTTCCATGAGAGCACTCAAGTTTCTGTCATGGTCCAGTTCGGCCTCGGCATCCGTATCGCCACACCCGACCACCAGGATGTCATCCGCGATCGGTTCGATGCCGGCCAGGCCCGATAGCAGCTCGTGTTGCTTGCGCTGGTAGATCTCAGGCGCTACTGAGACTCCGAAAGGGAGCTTGAGCCATCTCATCCGACCCCACAGTGTCCAGAAGGTCGTCAGACGGCTGCTCGCGTCGTCAAGCTTGCACTGTAAAAAGGCAACACGAGCGTCTGCCAACGTGAAGAGGCGAGCCTTGGGCAGCTTGTACAACACATCTTCCAGCGTAGGCATATGGTAGTGAGACCTCAGCAGCGCTCGGTTGAGAGGCTTTGGATCGATACAGATTCTTATTTTCTCTGGCTTTGCGACAGTCACCATGTTACTTATCCATGCTGTCGGCTCAGTCACCGGCGCAATGTTGCCGACCTTGACATGTCTGTCAAGTTCCTCCTTGACTCTCGCCTTCAGAGCCACTGGAACATTCCTCAGCGCGCACTGCACCGGCGTCACATCAGGATCCAGCTCGAAGTGTATCTCGCCCGGGACTGACTCGATTGGGTCATTGAAGACGTCATGATAGTCTCTCAGCAGCTGATCTTTGGTGAGGGGCACAGATTGGCTTGCATCAACTGTGTGGAGTTCATCTAATAATTAATAAAAATAATTTTGCCATTTAGCAGACGCTTTTATCCAAAGCGACTTACAATTACGAATTACAGGGACATTCCCCCTGGAGTAACTGAGGGCTAAGTGCCTTACCCAAGGGCACACTAGTAGTGGTGTGGCTTCAGGCGGGATTTGAACTCACAACCTTCCGATCCCAAGTCCAACTCACTATCCACTAGACCACCACTACCCCATCTGGAACGGTGAAGGATACGAGGCCCAGATGTTCGCATGTGCCCCCCCCCCGAGAAGAGGCTTTTGCTCTGTGTCGACTATTTCAAATGTGAGGTTGTGCTTTTCTCCCCGGATGACACATTCAGTGTGGAATTTCCCCAGTGATGGCATGATTTCCCCAGAGTATAACTTTAACTTGGCTGCGCTCGGGCCGAGCGCCGCTCCGGGTGACAGCTTCTCTTTAATCTTGCGGCCCATGACATTGCAGGTGGAGCCTGTATCCAGCTGACACTGTTGCCTTTTCTCATTCAGGCATAGATTCACAAACCACTTGCGCCCCTGCTGGGCCTTTGCAGTATTGACACATTCAGTTACTAGAAACAGTCTATCATCAGTATCTGAGTCATCTTCTCTTTGCTCATCATTTTCAAGCACATTCACTTTTTTTATTTTGTCAGCCTTGCTGCCAGCCTGGCATACCTTGGCAAAGTGATTTGCTATGCCACATATCCGGCATGTCTTACCGTAGGCTGGGCACTGCTCCCTGCCCCGTTTGTGGCTGCCTCCACAGTATTTGCAGCTCCACTGTGGCTCTCTCTCCGCTGGCGCTGTTTTCCTTTGATGTGCGCGCCTCTCACTCTGCCTGTCCGCGGCATTCACATTGTCCGTCTGTGCTAGCGGGGCCATCACTCTCATGTGTCTCTCGGTTAGCTCAGCGAGCCTACAGATTTCAGTCGCTGTGTGTAACGTCAACTCACGTTCGCGTAGCAGACGCCTCCTGGTGCCCTCACTCGCAACACCCAGCACGAGCCTGTCACGAACCAGCTCGTCCTTCAGCGCACGGTATTCGCATGACGATGCTCTCTCCTTAAGCTTTGTCAGGAAACTGTCTATTGGCTCATCAGCCTCTTGTTTGCAGCTTCCAAACATGTACCTCTCATAAATGACGTTTCTCGCCGGTTTGAAGTAAACCCCCAAAGCGTCCATAATCGCTTTTGGGTCCTTCTGTTCATCCTCCGTCAACGTGAGGCTATGTGTGTACACATGACGGCACTCACTTCCCATCAGCCGTCTCAGCGTGGCTGCCTTGATCAGCTTCGACTTCTCGCTCAGTCCGGTAGCGAGCAAAAAGTCCTCAAACTCTGCACGGAAAACTTCCCAGTTTTTCGCCAGATCACCAGTCATGCGCATACCATCGGGCGCGGGGATGCTGTTGCTTGCCATGGCGTTTCATTTCTTTAAGCGTCTTTATTTTATTTTAATTTTTACTTAGATCCCGCTTCTGACTCCATGTTTCAGTATGACTTTTATTTCATTGACTGCCAAAGACGCCAATTGGCGTCTTATAGAATAGTAACGTTGACTGCCAAAGACGCCAATTGGCGTCTTATAGAATTTATTTATTTTTTCGCTGGGATCGCGTTATTGACATGTTCTACACCTAGCAAGTGAATTTCAGACTTGGGTGTAATGTATTTCGGTCCCAGATGGGGGCAGTAGTTCGATAAAAGCCTGGAGAAGGAAGTGGCTTGCTGTGGGTTGTAGTAATGGCGAAACGGATCAGGGTATGTGCCAAACGCGGCGCGGAGCATTGCGGCGCGGAGCATTGCGGAGCATCGCGGAGCAGCGCGGCCATCGCGCGACTCTTCAAACAGTTCAGAGTCGGATGATACAGAAAAAGTGCAGAAAAAAAAAAAAAAAAAAAGTTCTGCAGAAAAAGCTCGTTTTCTCTGTTTATTGGTCAAAATCAGGTGTTTTTGCTGAAACCACCCTATGTTCTACGGCCGATTTCTAAACACTCAAAGAGGCTAGAAACAAACTTTCTTTTTCTGATGAAAGAAGAGAGTCTAAAGTTTTGGTAGATATGTTCAATGTTTATGTAGTCCGAAAAGTCAATATTTGGTGGGTCTTCAAAGTTCAGCGAAAATGCCCCAAAAGTCTGGCAGTGTGGAGCTCTCCGCTCTGAACATGGCTGGCAGTCAAAGAGTTAAACTGCGGTTCCTCCCGCGCACGCCCACATACAACATCCGGGTCTTACATGCAACATTATCAGGTCACCCCTAGGTGTCCCTGTAACACAGGCTACTAACATATGCCTATATGTAACAAAAACTGTGCACGTTTTGGCAGCGGCGGCCCCTCTCTCCCACCCAATTATTTGTGCTAGTTTCCTGCAATGTTGTTCATAATAAACCAGCACAAGAAATGAAAATAATAAATAATAAATAATAACATTTTATAAAACAAGAAACAAATTCAGACAATATATCATATTTATGAAATCTTAATAAACAAATACAGTAGCCTACAGACTCTAAAAGAAAAATGGGCCCCATCAACAGGACTCAGCCCCTTGGTCAGCAGCAGGAAGACCCGTGGTCATCATCTTATATACAGTGCATTGCTCATAGATGGCTATCATGTTATACAGTACATACCAGGGTTTTTCCTGGGTCCGAATGAGGGCTTGGTGGGTGATTTTGGGAGGGACCCCCAATTGTTGTGCACATATTTTGCTACCACGGTTGCCAGACGGAATTGACAATGTCCAGCCCAACCGGTCTAAAAGCTGCCGAATCCACCCGTCCAGTGTGACCAAAAGTAGCCCAATCTGGTGTGGCGGGTGGCGCCAATAGGAAAAGGGGAGGTGCCCAAAGGAAAGCACTTAGGGCTCACCTTAGGGGGAACGCCAGAGCGCAGCCGTGTGATCAGGTCGGAGGTAAGGTAGTTGCACACCTTACTCCATGCTGACAGGCAGAGATCAAGAGGTAGGCCGCAGCCTATGGCTATTTTCTGTGCGTAGCGTTTTATATTATTTCTTTGATTGTATGTAATATTGATGGTGTGATGTATTACAGGTCACCTACTTCCCTGCTGGGTTGAAGGCGGCTGATAGTCGCTGGTAGGACGCTGCCATCGACGTACCAGGTATTTTAATGTATTCGTCATGTAAATTGAATCATTATGTATTTTAATATGTCGGTAATAGTGTTTTAAGATTGTTCATTTGTGTTTCCTCCAGAGCATCAGTGCGGCCAGCTGCTCTTGCCGTGAGACGTTTTGTTTGGTTAAAGTTTATGTTCTTATCTAGTCCGCCTGGGCAAGTGTGCCGGTAGCGGGGCGGACTAGTTTTTCTTTTTGTTTGTTTGTTTGTTTATTTGTTATTTAAATCCGCTTTTCCCCCACCATTGCCACTTCACCGGGTTAATCCCAATTCGACCATCAGGGCAGGTTTGAGTGTGCTATATTTATAGATGATTGCAGTGAACAACCCTTTTCTACAGTGTGTAGCCTATGGTGTGCAGTGAACAACCCTTTTCTACAGTGTGTAGCCTATGGTGTGCAGTGAATATAACACCTGCCCTGGTAACAATAACTGAGGTTCTTTGGAGAGAGGTCAATGTGGGCCTGGATTGTGAACTAATGTAATAAAACTATTTTCTATTTAAAGTACATTCTCAACTGTCATTCTTATGCTAGGGACCTATATGGTGGGTGTAACACTGGCAACACTGCTTGCTACGTTCTTGCAGCTCGCGTGCACAGGTTCTTCCATCAGCACTCGCCTGCCGCTTCGATTGCAGACTCAAGTTAACGCGCGTGCAGAAAGATGCCACGAAACTCATGTCCGGTAGCTTTCTTTCAAGGAATTTCAAAAATAAAAGTCCCATAAAACAATTGTTAATTCTTGCCGTGAGAAATAGAGATGTGGCGTGAGAGCGTGAGAACTGGTTGAAATGCGTGAGTCTCACGGCGATTGCGTGAGACTTGGCAGCTCTGTGTTTGTTATCGCATAACCAGTCGTTCAGAATGCTCTCAGTATTTCCCCTACAGTTGCCTTGGGGTGGGCGGGCCAGACCTCCACACACAGCTTTGTGCCGCGCTGGAGAATGGTTTTGTTTTTGTTTTGTTTTGTTTTGACCGAGAGAGTTTTTGCAGGGTGAAAGCTCTGCAGAAGAAAGTAAGCAAGTTGAAACGTTAGCAAATATAATTACTGTGTTCTGACAGAGAAAGTTGGTTCAAATTAGTCGTTATTATTGTGACTAGAAAGTGTCTGATTATAGTTTCATGATGTGAATAATAGTGTCAAAGAACTAGCAAGCTAGCTAGCGTGCTCAGAGGTGATTAGATGAGCTAGTCTGCTGCACACATGCCAGCTAAAGAGCTAACTGGATGCACTGTATGAATGAATGAATGAATGAATGGTCTTTATTGTCATTGCTACAGTACAGGTACCAAACAACGAAATTTAGGAGGGGTGGCTCCCCTGGTGTTAGGAAAGAAGAAAAAAAAACTTTTAAAAAAAAAATCACAAGAAGGGAAGGAGCTGGTTTACATAAATAAAGGCTATGTACACTATCCACTGTACTATACTGTACAGATAGACGACTAGGGTTGTCATATTGCACAATAGTGTTATTGCACATTTATTTAAAGTGTCGCAGTTTGCAGGCTTGAAATGTACATATTTGTGCCTCAGCACTACACCTGATTTTTTTCAGTCCAGCAGCTGCCAACAATCCGTCCAGACTGTCCAGGGCCCAGAACCTAGGTCTTTGCTGTGTTCAGGGCCTGGACGGCCCTGTGGTAGAATGTATTATTTTACTTAAAGTAGATATACAATCTTTCTTATTCTGCTAGAATTGGGCTTTATGGTAATACCATAATGGTATATTTACAGTACATGGACAGTGGATTGAAGCATTGGAACAAACCCTCACTCATTGGAAATGTCTGTTTTTTGTAGTTGGACATACGATTTTCTTACAGGTGAGAGAGTAAGTAAAGACAGTATCTGACTGCATTGCCCACAGCAACCCAATATTCAATTAGAATGATGTTATGATTTGATATGAATTCAATGTATACCTCTTATTAAATGATAAATACTCTGGTTGTTATATTTGCCTTTTGGTTGACAGCAAAAGAGGTAGAGAGGAGGATAGAGAGGGAGAGAATGAGAGAGAGCAGGATGGTGTCGGCACACCAGAGAGACAGCAAGAACCAGATGAGAAAGTGGACATGTAGTCAAGACCACATAAGTAGCCCTGAGAACCGATGGTTCTCGAGCCTAACGGCCCTTAAGGGGCAGGAGCCTATCTCCTGTTTCTGTAGCGTGAGGCAGCTTGATGTACAAGTACAGTCCATGCCACCCCCCCCCCAAGGCAGCAAACACCGGTGTAGATGCATACTGTATGCATTTAGTGAGTGTGGTGGTGCTTATGGGGTGTCGCTACGGGACAGGTGTCGCTCTGACTGGGAGGGCAAAATCACAGTATACCCACTAGAAAAAACTAGACTACACCACTGTGTATCCTTCATAACTGTACATAGGCTACACATATCATAATATCTTATCACTATTGCATGGAACTTGGGTAAACCCGCTGCAAAAAAAAAAAACTCAGCTCCAACAAATCTGAAGGGATTGGGAGACAACTGTACAGTTTATCATTTTCATAACTGTCTGTACATAATACATATCTTATGTATCACTATTGCTATATATAGCCTATATATAAACACATTATGTTACAAATATCAGTCTTATCCACTGTATCTAATTCAGCACTGAAGCCTGAAGGTTGAGCACAGTGTGTGCCCCCTTGCTACCTCTGCTGATATAAAAGAGAATTGCAGCCTTGGAGAAAAAGATGGCAGCCGAATCCCAAGGCAAATACACAGGCACACACAGAAATACTGCAAAATCGCTTTATACTTACTCGATTTTGAAAATGTAAAGATGCTGGGTGGTAGAACGCACATATCTAGGAAAAGTCATGAAAGGAGGGTCCTGACATTTGATCAAGTGCAAAGGTAGACTTTTTTTTGTACTCACTGGTGCCCGATGACACCTCACGGCTTTCCTAGTGTTAAAACCCATCTGTTCACCAAGGTCTTTGGCCCCTAGTCACTGTTTCTGTTTTGCTTTGTTTGTTTTCTGTTTTGTCTGTCTGACCATTCCCCTTTAGAATTGTAAAGCGTCCTTGGGCTTTTGAAAGGCGCTATAGAAATCAAAGTTATTATTAGTAGTAGTAGTAGTAGTGAAAAGGGTAATTGAGTGTTCACAGTGACCAGGGATATGTGCAAACAGCATGGAGTCAGAGACCGCCATGTATTACAGTTTTTCTCAAAACTTTCCTCCATTTTCCCAAAACTCTAAACACAACACACTTTTCTAAAGCTACATAAACAAAACCACACCTTCTCTCTTCAAAACTCAAACTTTCACACCAAAACAGCTGCTCAAAGCCTGCAAAAATGTAAACACTATACGCATCATTACAGACTACAACAAAACAACTGAAAACACAATGTTCAGTGTGTGAGAATGTTCATTTTTTTCACAACTGCCAAAGCACATTTTTAGAAACCTTACAGTATCTGTTCTCAGAATATATCAATGTAGAGTATTGGGCATTCATAGATTTGTGTGTTTCATATGAACAGTATGTAAATCTACAGAAAATACAGTATGTATGTTACGGTACATGTGGGAATACGGTACATGTGGGAAAACTAGGGTTAGGGTTAGGTGCTAGGGTGACTTGGTACATGCTGGCATGTCTAACCCTAACCCTAACCTTAACCCTAACCCTACCCCTAATCCTAACCCTAGCACCCTAGCACCTAACCGTAACCCTAGTTTTCCCACATGTACTGTATTCCCACATGTACCGTAACATGTACACTACTGTACTGTATCACAACTCAATGCAAACACTACAGAGGATCCATTACACACAACAATACTCACTGAAAACAATGTTCAGGGTGTGATGTTTTTTTATGTATTTATGGAACTATATCACACACACACACACACACACACACACACACACCACAATAATTTGCAACAAGTGTCTTACATGTTGAGTTGTTATGTTTAATGAATGAAGCCAGGTGTGTTCATTGTGTTCAAATTTTGCTGACTGTGGCAAGCATTTTGCATCACATGAGCTTTAATTTGAGAATTTGAGCAGAGTTTTTTGCAACTTGTGTTTTAGCAAGGAGAAATGTGTTTAGATTTATGAGAAAAGGAGGATTGTGTAAAGTGAATTGTGTCTTCATGTGAAATGTGTTTATGGTTTTGGCAAATGGGGGCTAGTTTTATTAAATGTGTTTAGAGAACTGGTCATTTGGTTTAGAGAATTGGCTTTTGTGTTTTAGCAATTGGGAAAAACTGTAAATAAAAAATGACCATGACTATGACCATGACCATGACCATTCCATGACCATGACCATTCCAAGACCAAGACCAAGACCACGACCATGCCAAGACACCGTTTGTAATAAAGTCCTTCTTTCACTCATGCTGCTGGTTTGTGAGGTGATTGTCCTCTCAGGCATCAATATTGCTAAATGTATTGTCAAAGTAAAAAATAAACACTTTCTAAGGGAGCTACGGGAGTTTGCAAGCTAACGTTATCTCCAATGTGGGATTTGGACAAAGTTAGCTCACTAATTCCCGTTGCTGAAAACTATGGAAAAATGTAAATACTTTGCAAGAGGACATGATGCCCGACAAAGGGGAGAACCACCCGACGAACCATTAGAGTGAGTGAAAGAAGGATTTTATTTGAAACTGTCTTTTTATTTTGATAACCGACAGGACAACGTCTTGGACTCTATGCAGTCCATCAGACTTGGATAGGATAATATCTGGCCAGGTTCAACTATGGACTGACTTATATAGCATCTTATTCCAAAGCGCTTTACAACGGCCACTCATTCACCCATTCACACACACATTCACACACTAATGGCGACAAGCTACCATGCAAAGCGCTGGCCCTCTCATTGGGAGCAATTTGGGGTTCAGTGTCTTGCCCAAGGACACTTCGAGATGTGGCCAGTCGGGGCTCGAACCGTCAATCAGCCGACCTCGCGATCATTAGACGCTGGCTCTACCTCCTGCACCACAGCCACCCCCGCAACTGAGGCAAATAATCCACATACACTCATTGTATGTGTAAGAGGATTTTGGGGGGGGGATTTGGTTACTCCTAAACTACTAGAGTAAAAGACAAATTACATAAATGGACTGACTTATATAGCGCCTTTATCCAAAGCGCTTTACAACGGCCTTTCATTCACCCATTCACAGTCCATCAGACTTGGATAGGATAATATCTGGCCAGGTTCAACTATGGACTGACTTATATAGCATCTTATTCCAAAGCGCTTTACAACGGCCTCTCATTCACCCATTCACACACACATTCACACACTAATGGCGACAAGCTACCATGCAAGGCGCTGGGCCGCTCATTGGGAGCAATTTTGGGTTCAGTGTCTTGCCCAAGGACACCTCGACATGTGGCCAGCCGGGGCTTGAACCGCCGATCTGCCGACCTTGCGATCATTAGACGCCGGCTCTACCTCCTGCACCACAGCCGCCCCATTACATGCTATATGAGTCATGCATCTTTAGATTAAAAAACAATGATCCTCTTCAGAGTCTCAGATACTTTATTTGTTGATATTTTACAAAGAATAGACAGACAGTATATACTGCACTGTAAGGGAACATTCCAATAATTATGTATTTCCCTCTGTGAAAACAAGACAGATTTAAAAAGGACACAAATCAACACATCACATTAACACATCATGTTCACATGTCTAAATTAATCAAATTTACCTTTCAAACGTTATGCTAGCTCTAAGCAGCTGGATTAATGTATTTGTTTAACACGTAAATTGACAGTGAGTCAGTGGGACAGTGCACATAAAAAAAAAAAAACTTTTCAAATCAATGTAAATGTGTCAGAGAAACGTATATACACCCATAGTCCCTGGATAAGATCAGCCTTAATCATACATGTTGTGCCTGATTTGGAGTTGACCCATTCTCATTATTACAAAAGACAAGATAAAGAAGTTATGTATACTGTAGCTGCAGCTATATTGTACTTAATATTTTTCAACATACCACTAGACTGCGCTAGACAACACCACAAGGCAGGATCGCAAGCAGTGACCACAAGCAGTGACGACATAGCCAAAACTGAATTAAGTCACTGTTCCAAGCATCTTCGGACACACCACTATTTCAGGTAAACCCCACCCTACACACACAACTCACACTTTTAACATTTAAGTCTAAAAAACATTTACCAATGAACAGGAGAGGTGCACAGTGTTTAACTAAATTCCATTTACTGTATCTCCACTGTGAATGGGCCCCTTTATGTACAATAACAACCCTTGACTACTTTTGACATTGATTATTGGCATAATTGAATGAATCACTATGATTTAATAATTGTTTTTACGTAATGCTGCTCTTCACAAGGGATGATTAATTATGTCATCTCCATGTTTTACTCATTTTTTACTCAAATGCAACATCTTGTTGCTCCATTGGCTCAGTCTCCACCTTAGCCTCAGTCACGTTTGGTGGAAAACATTGTTTCTTATCCCAGTTCTTCCAGTCAGGTTGTAGAGGTGGGTTGTTCAGAGCCATCAAACTACCCAACCAGAAGCACTCAGCAGCTAGATGACCATAAGTGTCCTGGTCGTGATAGGTTTCATGCTGGTATTTCCGGAGGTGAACCTGTATTTAGCAGAGGTACAACGTGTAAAACAGAAGTCATGGTCTTGGCAAATAATATATTGAACAATTCAATATTCATGCACAATTAAAATGTATTATTGGGATACATTGGAAGCAAATACATTACCTTAACATTATCATCTTTCTGGCTGTGAAAAATTGCGATTTGAAGATTTTGGATGGATAATTGCATATACTCTGATACCTATAATACAAAAAGAATACCTCTCAAAGCATTTAAACAACAAAATGCCGAAACAGCAGGGGCTAAATTGAGTGTGAATAGCCAACAAAATTGTTATTGTGAAGGCCTACCTTTTTGGGGTTCTGTTCTGTGCTGAGTGGAAACAATTGTTTCATCATATTTTTCTTTTCCTCCATTTCAGCTCTTGCATCCTCAAAAATGTTCTATCAAGAGATCATATAAACATTCAAGATGATTTAGTGACTTTATTAGAAAAACTCAAACAATGTCTTGAATATTTAGCTTTGAAACACGGTGCAGCAGCTTTCAGTCACGCTGCTGCATGCTCCTGGAACAAACTCCCTAAAGAAATCAACAGGCCCAAACCCTTAAAATATTTAAATCTAAGCTAAAAACCTTAATGTTTTGCATCAGTTATGATTAAACACAAACACTTCTATCAATGTCTTTTTTCCATTAACTATTCTTAAATGTTTTATCTATTTACTTCTTACTGCTTTTATTCATTGTCATTTTTATTTTCTTACTATGCTCCTCTTGTTGTATTTTTAACTAATGTATGTAAAGCACTTTGAATTGCCCCTGTTGTATGAAATGTGCTATACAAATAAACTTGCCTTGCCTTGCCTTGATGTCCAAAAGATGGATACTGAGATGCTTTTCAAATTCACTTTTTAGTTTTTGCTATATGAATGTTTGTAAGAAAGCGTCTCATAATAAGTACAATATGTGTGTGTGTCACTGGTCTCCTCTTACTTCAGCTATCATACAGGTCATTAATTATCTTGTTAAAAATTATCATTTGAGTTACCTGAATTAACCAAGTTGCAATGTGGCGGTATTCAGCCTTTGACCTTAATTCATCCCTGATTTTTGGCCATTGTTGTAGTCTCAGAATGTCATAGTAATGTCTGAGTTGTGAAGTTCTGCAGGGGTCTGTGAGGTCTTCAGACAAATCTCCTCTGCTCTGTATCTCAGAGGACATTTGACTTGCCATTCTTGAGAGAAGAGAAATACAGACAACAATAAACAAGAACCAACAAATGTTACCATAATGTACTGAATAAGTGTCTCATGCATTGTATGCAGTATCGCTATTTTCTTAATGTGTCCAACCGTGGTTTAAACCCATGTCTCATACATGGAAGATATGCATAAACTTGCTAAGCTAAAGCCTAGGTATTAGCCAAGGCATGTATTCAGATATCATACAAGGTTATACTCATCACACTAGTGTCATCGCCATACAATACTAGCTAATGTTGTTAGAATGTTACACTTCAACACCCATTATCTGCACAAACGTGTAAGCTAAAGCCGAGCTGTCAGTGTGAGGGGCCAACCTACTTGTCAAATGGGTGTGGTCTCCAAACCACCTCCGATACATTACAACTTTTTATTCCATTTTGTTGTAGTTCAACATGACATACAGTACCTCTCCTTGAAGGAAGCGTATTCAGCCTTGCAAGCTTCATACTTGGAACTGTGGTCAGAAAGTGTAAAAAAGAAAAATACAATCATTATTAACACAGTTACTTTGTTACAGTTATGAGCAGGATCAAAGGACATGACATACTCCTTGTGATTTTGGTATGTAGAGGCACTACATACACACAGTTAATGAAATGTACCTTATGTCTTTGATCTTGGATTTGTAATGTGATTCCATCTCGATCCTGTGTTAAAAACAATGTCTTCAATCAGTAATCTTACACCAATTACAATTAAATGAACTGCACTGGGTAGGGCAGATACATACAGTGGATTATTATAAGAATCTAATAATTTTCTATCAATCCACACACAATACCCAATAATATAGAGTTGTGCCAAATGAATAATAAAGAGCCCACCTTTGTTGTTGCTCATGTTCTTTTGTGTCAGACCTGTAATGCAAGGAAACATTGTATAGGGTTAATTTCTTGGACTTGTGAGTGTCATACTGAACATTTTAAATGTACTATTTTTTAAACAAGAGACTTTCTGACCATGAGCGTATATCAAACTCCTTAGAGATTGGGTTAGCGATTCCCGACACGACTCAGTCTTTCAAGACTGGCTCAGGAAAGGCATCAGATGGCTTAAAGACCCGTTTAAAGATAACTGTTTTATATTTCGACCAGTTGTCTGAGAAATACGACTTTGTTTCAATACTTACAGGTCAGACACTATGCACTCTATTTTACTGTGTTTTCCTGAAGAACCTGACGCTAATCATGACACATTTCTCTCTTTTGGCCCGCTACCCAGAGGTGCACAGTCCACATTGTGTGGGAAAAATTCCATGTTGACATGTCCACCTCTGGACAGCATTAAAGCGGCTTGGGAGCATGATTTGGGACAGGCACTATCTGATCAATAGGATTCCATCCTCACATCAATACACAAATCCTCACTGCGCAAGACGCTGCCTATGGCAATTTAAGGCAATTTAATTTAATTAGCAACTGGTGGGAGAGGTGAGGGTGGAAGGGGGGGGGGGGGCTGTCTTATTTTACAGTCTTACTGTTAACATCGCCATTGTTCTTTTTGTTTGTTTGTTTTTATTTACATGTTGATGTGTAGCCTATTCTGTAAACAACGTGAATTAATTTGCCCTGCCCAACAAGCTCTGAATTTTTTTCCGGAATTCAATAAAAATATTTTTAAAATAAAGACATTGGGTTAGGTTTATTTTTCATGTTATAATTCCCACAGGGGAAACAGCAACTCTTACCCATGAATATATATCACTATTATTTTAGACAAAAAGATGACTGACTCATAGGGCAGATACATTTTAGCTTCTGTTTTCTTTCTTTTATATTTGATTCCTTAATGTGTAGTCATGGCCCAAAATATTGCCACCCCTGCATTTCTGTCAGATAATCCACCACTTCTCCCAGACAATTGTTGCAATTACAAATGCTTTGGTATTCACATGTTTATTTCTTTTGTTTGCATTGGAACCACACAAAAGAACAAAGGAAAAGGGTCCTCCAACATGTTAGGCATTCTAAGTAGACATTTGCATTTTTAATTTCTAATAATAATAATATTAATTATTATTATTATTATTATTATTATTATTATTATTATTACCACCATCTCTCAATATTATTAACATTAATATCAAATGTCCATGTTTAAATATGTTGAAAAAGATAACGGTTTTCATGAGGTGTCCTATCTTTTTCACATGACTGTATATTTTACTGTTCATAATACACAGCCCAGTCATGGGCTGACTGTAAGAGATGTCTCAGAATTAACTAAACTATCACTCCTTTCCAGATTTTTTCCAGATTTACCCCAGAACTGTGTTAAAAAGTTAGTTTGCTACTTTTGTTTTGTTAATATATATATATATATATATATATATATATATATATATATATATATATATATACAGTATATGATAGTCCATAATAGATTTGTAGATGTTCAGTAGATGTTCAACTAACTGTCAACAACATTTCAGCACACTATGCATTAACCTTAGCCCTAACCTGAGCCCTGACCCTAACCTTATTCCTTACCCTTAAAGAGTTGCATGTGATAGTTTGATCGTTTGTTGATAGTTTGAGCAACTGTGATTATAGGACTGTCTAAATGAAGTGTGACCTGTGCTTATACAAAATGCTCATATTTATTGAAGTTTGACATACTCTCATACAAAAAATAAAATAAAATAAACGTTTTATATTGAGCTATTTTGCATTTACCTCATCTCGTTGAGCCTAGTTTTCCAATCGGTTTCCATCTCGTTATTACTGTAATGAAAATAAATACTGAAGAGAAATACAGACAAGAACCAATAAACGTTACCATAATGTACTGAATAAGTGTCTCATGGATTGTATGCAGTGTCGCTATTTTCTTAATTTGTCCAACCGTGGTTTAAACCCATGTCTCATACATGGAAGATATGCATAAACTTGCTAAGCTAAAGCCTAGGTATTAGCCAAGGCATGTAATTCAGATATCATACAAGGTTACTCATCACACTAGTGTCATCACCATACAATACTAGCTAATGTTGTTAGAATGTTACACTTCAACACCCATTATCTGCACAAACGTGTTAAGCTAAAGCTGAGCTGTCAGTGTGAGGGGCCAACCTACTTATCAAATTATGGTCTGGTCTTTATTTATTGTCATTGATATAGTACAGGTACCAAACAACGAAATTTGGGAGGGGGGGGCTCCCCTGGTGCTAGGAAAGAAAAAAAAGAAAGAAAAAAAAAGGGAAAGGAGCTGGTTTACATAAATAAAGGCTATGTACACTATCCACTATACTATACTGTACAAATAAAACACTGTGCTGTACTCTATGCTATGCTATACCTATTCTAACATTTCCTATTCTCTGCAACCTTATGTACCCTAGGGTTGTCATATTGCACATAGTGTTATTGCACATTCATTTAAAGTGTCGCAGTTTGCAGGATTGAAATGTACACATTTGTGCCTCAGCACTACACCTGATTTTCAATCCAGCAGCTGCCATCAATCCGTCCAGACTGTCCAGGGCCCAGAACCTAGGTCTTTGCTGTGTTCAGGGCCTGGATGAAGCTGAGCTTCAGTCTGTTTGTCCTTGCGAACATGGTCCTGTACCGCCTGTTCGAGGGCAGCCGAGCAAAGTGTTCGTACCCAGGGTGGGATGGGTCTCTGGAGATCTTGGAGGCCTTCCTGAGGCAGCGTGTGTTGTACAGCTCTTCCAGAGAGGGGAGGGGGGCGCCGGTGATCTTCTGGGCCGTTCTCACGACTCTCTGTAGCGCATTCCTCTCTGCGGCTGTGCAGCTGGAGAACCAGTTGCAGATGCAGTAGGTGAGGATGCTCTCCACTGCGCAGCGGTAGAAGGCCACCAGCATCTCCTGTCTGATGTGGTCTTTCCTGAGGACTCTCAGGAAGAAGAGCCGCTGTTGTGCCTTCTTGATGATGGCTGCTGTGTTGTTCTTCCAGGACAGGTCATCCTGTATGTGCACCCCCAGGAATCGGAGGGTTGAGACTCTCTCCACGCTCCCTCCGTCGATGAGCAGGGGCTGGACCTCAGATTTTTTCCTCCTGAAGTCCACGATGATTTCCTGGGTCTTTGACTGGTTCAGCAGCAGGTTGTTAACCTTGCACAGCTTGCTCAGCTGCTCTACCTCATCCCTGTACGCCGCCTCGTCCCCCCCCGAGATGCAGCCCACCACGGTGGTGTCGTCTGCAAACTTTACGATGGAGTTGCTGGGGTGGACGGGGGTGAAGTCGTAGGTGTAGAGGTTGTAGAGGATGGGGCTTAGCACGCAGCCCTGGGGGGACCCAGTGCTGAGTCTGAGGGCTGTGGAGGTGTGGGAGCCCACCCGCACCCTCTGGGGGCGGTCGGACAGGAAGTCCTTGATCCATGCACATATAGAGTGTGATAGTCCCAGGTCTAGTAGTTTGGTCACTAGCCTGTCTGGAAGGATGGTGTTGAAGGCAGAGCTGAAGTCCACAAAGAGCAGTCTCGCGTAGCTGTTTCCCCTCTCCAGGTGGGATAGAGTGGAGTGGAGAGTCGTCCCGATGGCGTCCTCTGTGGACCTGTGGGCTCTGTAGGCGAACTGGTATGGATCCAGGTTGGGCGGGAGGCGTGTGACTATGTGGGCCCGGACTAGTTTCTCGAAGCACTTCATGATGATTGGTGTGAGTGCCACCGGGCGGTAGTCGTTTAGGCAGCTCACCGTGCTTTTCTTCGGGACTGGGATGATAGTTGAGGTTTTCAGGCAGGGTGGGATGGTGGCCTGGGACAGGGACTGGTTGAAGATGTTGGTGAAAACCCCGGCCAGCTGGTCGGCGCAGTCCCTCAGCACCCGTCCCAGGACGCCATCCGGCCCTGAGGCTTTCCTGGGGTCCACCGCCTTCAGCACACGTCTCACTTCATGCTCTGTGAGGGTGAGGCTGCTGAGAGCTGGAGAGAGTGGTGTTTGTGTTGTGGTTACCTCCGTTCGCCCCTCGTCGAACCGGGCGTAGAAGGAGTTCAGCTTTTCCACCAGCAGGGGGTCGTCCTCTGCGGCTGTGAGCCTGTTGGCTCTGAAGTTTGTCATGTGCTGAACCCCCTGCCACACCCGCCTGGAGTCGTTGCTCAGGAAGCATTCCTCAATCTTCTCTCTGTGGTCTGCCTTGGCCTCCCGGATGCCACGCTTTAGGTTAGCCCTGGTGGTGCTGTACAGCAGTGTGCCCTTCCCTGCGAAGGCGTTGTCCCTCTCATTGATCAGTTTTTGGACCTTCCCAGTCATCCATGGCTTTGTGTTGGGGTAGACCCGGACCCGTTTGTCCACGGTGGCTGAGTTGGTGCAGTTCACTATGTGGTTCAGAACCGACGACGTGAACTGTTCCAGGTCCTCATGCTCATATTCCTGCCATGAGGTGTCATTCAGGCAGATCTGCAGTGGAGCGGACCCTGCTGGCCAGGTTCTGACAGTCTTAGTGGTGATGGGAGCACTTTTCCTCATGGGAGTGTAGGCTGGGATCAGGAGGATTGACACATGAGGAAAAGTGCTCCCATCACCACTATGATCAGTTTTTGGACCTTCCCAGTCATCCATGGCTTCGTGTTGGGGTAGACCCGGACCCGTTTGTCCACGGTGGCTGAGTTGGTGCAGTTCACTATGTGGTTCAGAACCGACGACGTGAACTGTTCCAGGTCCTCATGCTCATATTCCTGCCATGAGGTGTCATTCAGGCAGATCTGCAGTGGAGTGGACCCTGCTGGCCAGGTTCTGACAGTCTTAGTGGTGATGGGAGCACTTTTCCTCATGGGAGTGTAGGCTGGGATCAGGAGGATTGACACATGGTCAGACATGCCTAGATGAGCTAGCGGTCTAGCCTTGTAAGCAAGCTTGATGTTGGTGTATACCTTATCCAGTGTTTTTTCTCCTCTTGTTGCACATTTAACATGCTGATAGAACTTCGGTAGTACTACCTTCAGGTCAGCATGATTAAAGTCCCCGGCGATTATATGGACTGCCTGTGGGTCTGCGCTCTGTCCACTACTGATGACGTCATGTAGCCGCGCCAATGCTAAGCTACCATCCGCGTTAGGCGCAATGTAAACAGATGTTATGTACACTGCGTTGAATTCCCTCAGGAGGTATGTTGGTCGGCATTTAACAGTCAAGTATTCCAGGTCTGGGGAGCAGTGGCTACTTACAGTTTTTGTGTTTAAGCACCAGCTGTCCTTCGTAGATATAATGAGCTAGGCCGCCTCCTCGCGTCTTCTCACTAAGCAGCGTCCGGTCCGCCCGGTGTAATGTCCTTCCTTCCAAGCCTACCGCGGAGTCCAAGATGGTGTCATTTAGCCAGGTCTCCGTGAAAATAATCACACAGCTATCTCCCACGATGTTATTAGTAGCGACCTGCAGTCTCAATTCGTCCATCTTGTTAGCCAGAGACCTGACGTTGGATAGGAAAATACTCGGCAAAGCAGGTTTATCCGGGCTTCTCTTTAGCCTAGCTAGCAGGCCTCCCCTTCGTCCTCGGCGTTGCTTACGATCACGACGCCGACATTTGCGCTTGAGGGCTGGGACCGCGAACCACTTTTCTCCCGGCGACCTAGCGATTTCGAATGGGATTCCTTGTTGTTTCAAGAATTCCGTTGTTACAGTCCTCTCATTTTGCGCACCAACTTCTAGTAAGTCTAGTCTGCTGTAGGTACTATTTACACAACCGTTCCCTATAAGTACTAAAATAAAAATGTACATACAAATGTACTTAAAAACACTAAAAAAGACCAGCGTTGGAGCCACTCCGAGCCGCGCGTCTGAGCGCGCCGCCATCTTTATGGAAAAACATACAAATGGGTGTGGTCTCCAAACCACCTCCGATACATTACAACTTTTGATTCCATTTTGTTGTAGTTCAACATGACATACAGTACCTCTCCTTGAAGGAAGCGTATTCAGCCTTGCATGCTTCATACTTGGAACTGTGGTCAGAAAGTGTAAAAAAGAAAAATACAATCATTATTAACACAGTTACTTTTTTACAGTTTTGTTTATCCACCCCTCTCTTATCCTTTATTTACTTCATTGTCTGACTACTATAATGTAGCCAAATTATTAATCTTCCCTGTGGATAACCATGCATTATCATTACTTCTGCCTCAACTCAGAATGAGCAGGATCAAAGGACATGACATACTCCTTGTGATTTTGGTATGTAGAGGCACTACATACACACAGTTAATGAAATGTACCTCATGTCTTTGGTCTTGGATTTGTAATGTGATTCCATCTCGATCCTGTGTTAAAAACAATGTCTTCAATCAGTAATCTTACACCAATTACAATTAAATGAACTGCACGGTAATGCATAAATCAGACCTGAGTCGCGTGGGTCACATTTCACTGCAGCGTGAACTAAGTATCTTCTCTTCTATTTTTTTCCCCCCTCTGGGGTGCTTCTCTCTCTCTTGTATTACTTGTCTACTTTGAGTGCACTTAGCTACTCCTACTTCTGTTTGTCAATTAACCCTCCCCTCTACTGACTAACATCACAATGTGATTTCTCCCTATATTCTGGTTCTTCTGACACCCAGGAGGACACATAGACGCTACATCCCCCCTCGCAACCCTTCCGATCTCATCTACCCACCTTCTTCTACTGACCATGAATTCAGTGCTGCGGGCGGTCTCTAGAACTGCCAGTCAGCGGTCCGGAAAGCAGAGGCTATCTCAGCTTATGCGTCATTTATGGCTCTCAATTTTCTGGCTCTCACTGAGACCTGGATCTCACCTCAAAACACAGCTACACCAGCAGCCCTCTCTGACGCCTACTCCTTTTTTCATTCCCCTAGACCCTCTGGTCGAGGGGGAGGCACAGGACTCCTCAAGTGGTCACATACTGTCCTTCCCCTGCCACACCTGTCAATATCGTCCTTCGAATTCCATGCTGTTTTTGTCTCCTCCCCTGTCAAACTTCACATTGTTGTCATCTATCGCCCCCCAGGCCAGCTTGGTGACTTCCTTGGCGAGATGGATGGCCTTCTCAGCTCCTTCCCTGATGATGGCACCCCCCTCGTACTACTGGGTGACTTCAACTTCCAATCAGAGAAGCTTCTCTCATCTGGAGTACATGACCTTTACCTCTCCTTCGGCCTTACCCTTTCCCCCTCTCCTCCGACTCATAAGGCAGGCAATCAGCTCGACCTTGTCTTCACCAGATCCTCCCACACTTCCAGTCTTACTGTTACCCCTCTTCCAGTTTCTGATCATCACTTTGTATCCTTCTCCCTTCCCCTCAAAACCACCTCTTCCCTGTCAGTCTCTAAACACTTGAGAACCTCTCGACGTACCCTGCCCCACCACCCTCTCTTCTTCTGTCTTATCCTCCCTACCCTCTGTTGAATCCTTCTCCCTTCGATCCACTGATGCAGCAACCTCCACCCTCCTGTCCACTCTCACCTCATCCTTCGAAACCCTCTGTCCACTAACCTTGAAGCCAGCACAATCCTCTCCTTGTGCGCCATGGCTCTCTGAAACGCTACATGCTTGTAGAATAGAGCTCCGGGCAGCTGAGAGGAAATGGAGAAAAACTGGCCTCTCTGATGACCTTAACCTCTATCACTCTCTCCTCTCAAACTACGCCTCCTCGACATCAGCTGCTAAAGCATCCTACTATCATTCCAAAATACATTCTTCTGCCTCTAATCCTAGAAAACTGTTTTCCACCTTCTCCCACACTCCTTAACCCACCTCCTCCCCCTCCCCCTTCCTCCCTGTCCGCCGATGACTTTGTGACTTTGTCACCTACTGCTAACACCCCTTCCAAACTCTCTGCTCGACACTCTGTCTCTGGCTTATCATCTTTTTCCCCCCTCTCCCCTGATGAGATTCTCACACTTATCACATCCAAGTGAGCAACCACATGCCCTCTCGATCCCATCCCCTCCCCTCTTCTTCAATCCATTTCCTTTGACATCCTTCCTTACCTTACCACCGTAATCAACTCCTCCCTATCCACAGGATCTGTCCCGGCTGCCTTCAAAATAGCCAGAGTCAAGCCTCTCCTCAAGAAACCTACCCTTGACCCATCATCTCTCCACAACTACAGACCGGTATCCCTTCTCCCCTTCCCTTCCAAAACCCTTGAACGAGCTGCATCTAAACAACTGACTGACTATCTCCGGAAGAGGAAACATTTAGACCCCCACCAATCATGCTTCAAGGCTGGGCACTCGACTGAGGCTGCTCTCCTTGCTGTCACGGAGGCCCTCCACTCTGCCCAAGCTTCCTCCCTCTCCTCTGTTCTCATTCTCCTGGACCTGTCTTCGACACAGTAAACCACAAGATCCTTCTCTCCACCCTCTCTGATCTGGGCATCTCTGGCACCGCGCACTCCTGGTTTGCTTCCTACCTGGCAGGTCGCTCCTACCAGGTGACCTGGAGAGAATCGCTATCTTTTCCACGAACCCTCACCACTGGGGTAACCCAGAGCTCTGTCCTAGGGCCCCTACTGTTCTCCCTCTACACCAAGTCTCTTGGCTTGGTAATCTCCTCAGATGGGTTCTCCTACCACAGCTACGCAGATGACACTCAGCTCTTCCTGTCCTTCCCCCCCTCTAACCTACACGTGGCAACACATGTCTCTGCATGTCTCACGGACATCTCAACATGGATGTCAGCCCACCATCTCAAACTCAACCTTAACAAGACTGAGCTACTCTTCATCTCCGGGAAAGCCTGCCCTCTCCAAGACTTCTCTATCACAGTGGAGAACTCTACTGTAACCCCCTCCCTGACAGCCAAGAACCTTGGCGTGATCCTGGACAACCGACTATCCTGTGCAGAGAACATTGCAGCAACGGCACACTCCTGCAGATTCTTCCTTTACAACATCAGAAGGATACAACCATTCCTCACCAGAGAAGCAACGGAACTCTTGACCCAGGCACTGGTCATCTCCCGCCTTGATTACTGCAACGTACTCCTGGCTGGGCTCCCCGCCACCGCCATCAGACCTTTGCAGCTCATCCAGAATGCTGCTGCCCGTCTGGTGTTCAACCTCCCCAAATTCTCTCATGTCACCCCTCTCCTTCGCACCCTGCACTGGCTCCCGATTGCAGCTCGCATCAGATTCAAGACCCTGGTGCTTGCCTACCAGGCAGCTAAGGGGACAGCCCCTGCCTACTTGCAGGCAATTGTCACCCCCCAAACTTCAGCCCGTTCCCTCCGCTCCTCCACCTCTGCTGGCCGACTGGCCCCACCCCCTCTACACCTACATGGCAGTCGCACTGCCCGATCACGTCTCTTCACTACACTGGCTCCCCACTGGTGGAATGAGCTTCCCACGGCTGTCCGGACTGCAGAGTCACTACCCATCTTCCGTCGGAGACTGAAGACCCATCTCTTCAGGCTACACCTTAACTGCTCCTCCTGAGACATCCACTACCCCCCAACACTGTGTCTCCTGAGACACTGGCATTTCCCCTTTACTGTGTCCCCTATGACTTCTACTGCCCCCCTTGTACTGTCTCTCTGTTCTCCAGTGTCTATATATAAAAAAATAAAAATAAAAAAATACATTTCATTCTATCACTGAGACTGCCAATGGGCCCTGGCCTGAGCTAGATTACTCTTCCTGATATGACTGGTGGATTGATGATTCACTTGCTTAGTCAAATGTATTGATTGTGAAGGCCAATGCACACAGCGTGCGATTTTGTCGCCGGACAACATTCGATTGCAATGCACACTGCGTGCGATGCGATTTTGTCGCACCACAACATTCCATTCTCAATTGTTACTTTATTGTTACGTAGCCGGACCAGGCAGGCTGATTAAAATAGGCTCTACCAATATTGCTTGCCTTGCTTCCACAATTTCTACAAGATACAACTGGACATATTGTAATAAAATATGTGGGTCCCCTGATTTAGGGGTATTGGTAAAATGTCAGGAGAGGGAGCGCACAAAACACACAGCCAGAAAGGTGTATTATAAAAGCCACTTTATTATTATGGGCGATGATCAGGCGGACATAGATTCGGAGGACGGCATAGTTCAATAAGTTAGACCTGGTTTCCCTAATTACCACTACAAACAGTGTACAAAAAAGGCACGCTCTATTGGAGCCACAGCACGCTCATAAAGCCACACATAGAAGCACGCTCATATCGAGCCACAGCATAACCATACGGGCCGACACGAGGCCATAGGACACCACACAACTCCACTACAAGGGGCGGTCAGCAAGACCGGGTGCTCACCACTACACGGCACACTAAAATATGCAAATTGGCTTAGGCTACTCAAGTCCAACATCTAGCTATTCGCCCCTAGGACTCAACTTCCACAACTGACCATGCATCTCAATTAATCATCATAAATATACAGTAGTACAAATTCATCTCATTCAAATAATCATAGGCCTATAAATAAGACAAACATAGAACATATTGGCTGAATAGTAAATAATTAAAAGGGCACATAACTCGCCGGGTATTTGAGACCCCCCCGTGGGGTCTGAGCGGTGCACTGCGTCCAACCGATGAGGCTCAATAGGTAAGAGTCCGTCTGGCTGACCATCGGTGGCGCAGGAACAGAGGAAGTGTGACGGCGGGCCAACACTTCCCAATAGACGGCTGCAGCTGGGTGACACTCCTAGTGGACGCCCTGGTTCCGACTATCTTACTAGGCCTAAACAATAAAGCCCACTGACTGGCTAGCTCTTCCGTGCCGGCGGCCCTCGCGAACACACCACCCCCCAGGATGAGTGTTAGTCCCGTAGCATGAAATGGGTTCTTCTGAACCCAAAACCCAGCGTGAACCGTCAACTGCCTGCCCGTCTCCCGGCTCTGTCTGAAATAGAGTCCTGGACAGAGTATGCAGGCAGGGCCGCAGGTGAAATCGATCAACCCCAGCGAATGTTCCTGTGTTCACGCTACAATATTGTGCCTACATGCTCGATTGTTATTATTATGTAATATAGGCGTCTTGTATGTGAGATGGGCCGTGTAGCTATGTGGCATGACATGGAAATAAATCATGCATGCAGTAATTCGTAGAGCTAGTAATGTGTATAGTGGCAGCTGTGGGCTATATAGGTGTTGTGGCTGGCTGATGGTGATGTTCATATCTTGCCCTTGACTGTCAAACCGGTCAAATAGATGATTGCTCCATCCACAATTGAAGATGTCAGGTTGACTGGTTGACATCTACAGTAGGCTACTAGTCTAGACCATGGAATTCCTGTTTCAGATAGCTATGTAAACTTATATTATGCGGTCAGGTAATGTGTATTGTATAGGTATGCTGTGGTGTGGGTAGATGAATTAATAGTACCTCGATACCCCGATTCAAAACATTTAAAAACACAGACTGAATAAACGTTATCAGCTTTTCATCATCCATTTTTACATACACGTCACGTAGCCTACATACAGTAGAGTAAATATTAATTTTGGGTTGCCAGATGTCCGGTTTTCAGTGGACAGTGTCTATACAACATGTATATAATTTGGCTGGTCATTCAGTCGTGCTAGATTAGAAATCTGGCAACCCCGTGCAGCCAAAAACTATATCGTAGATGAGTAAACTAATATAATATATATAGTATAGTATATATTATAAGTATAAATAACGTTACTTGTTCAAAGATTTACGATAGCCTTCAACCTTCAGCACGTCATAGAAACACACAGTCAAGAAACAAAATATGTTTACATGTCTCTGATTCCTTTTCTGTTTCACCCTATCCTGCCTTGCAAAGTCACACATTGTTTTGGAGAGTTAAAAATATGTTTTAAAATAGGACATTGATGTCGTCATGCAATTAGCGAAAAGGCGAGAATTTGCTAATGCCACGGATTAGTGAATGATGTGCCTGGCACACTGAAAAGAAGATGAGGTTTACCAAATGGCATCCATTATCCGTTGTGTCCAGTATGTATTTGAAATATATGATATGAAAATGAAATGATAATGTTGTACGTCATAAACCCTTCATGTACCGTAGATGTATGTACTGTATCAGACCTTTTGGGTCAGACCTTCAGCCTTTAACTTCTCTTCAAAAAAGGAGACAGTCAAAAATGTATGCTCCAGTCTCTCTCCCTGTTATGAGTGACTCAATTAATTTAGATAGACCAGTTAAAGTTTTCCCACTTGTCCCATTGTAACGCAATAATCCGTCGCACCACAACATTTGACAACATTTGACAGTGCGACAAAATCGCACGCCGTGTGCTTTGTCCCATTCAAAACGAATGGAATAGAATTTTCGCGGTGCGACTTCAATGGTGTGAGTTGAAAATTGAATTTTGTGGTGCGACAAAATCGCACGCCGTGTGCATTGGCCTTGAGTCGCTTTGGAATAAGGCGACTGTAAAATGCCAAAAATGTAAATGTAAACAGTGGATTATTATAATTTTCTATCAATCCACACACAATACCCAATAATATAGAGTTGTGCCAAATTAATAATAAAGAGCCCACCTTTGTTGTTGCTCATGTTCTTTTGTGTCAGACCTGTAAGGCAAGGAAACATTTGTTAATTTTTTGGGCTTGTGACTTGTGAGTGTCATACTGTATCTCTTTCTAGGATTCTATTTCCACATTTCCATGTTGACATGTCCACCTCTGGACAGCATTAAAGCGGCTTGGGAGCATGATTTGGGACAGGCACTATATGATGATCAATAGGATTCCATCCTCACATCAATACACAAATCCTCACTGCGCAAGACGCTGCCTATGGCAATTTTTTTAATTTAATTAGCAACTGGTGGGAGAGGTGAGGGTGGAAGGGGGGGGGGCTTTCTTATTTTACAGTTTTACTGTTTGCCCTGCCCCACAAGCTCTGAAAAAAAAAAAACGAAATTCAATAAAACATTTTGAAAAGAAAGACATTGGGTTAGGTTTCTTTTTCATGTTATAATTCCCACAGGGGAAACAACAACTCTTACCCATAAATATATATCACTTTTATTTTAGACACTATTTGTATATAGTTCAGCATATCATACCTGAAAATAGCATATTCTTGCTTGCATTCTTCATACTTGGACCTGTGTTTAGAAAGTGTAAAAGAAAAATAATGACATAAATGACATGTTAATTTGTTTATCCATCCCTCACTTACCCTTTATTTCTAAATCTATCTGCCATTTATCCATATTAGCCATATCAAATATATATGATAGTCCATAATAGATTTGTAGATGTTCAGTAGAGGTTCAACTAACTGTCAACAACATTTCAGCACACTATGCATTAACCTTATATCCTAACCTGAGCCCTGACCCTAACCTTATTCCTTACCCTTAAAGAGTTGCATGTGATAGTTTGATCGTTTGTTTGAGCAACTGTGATTATAGAGGACTATCTAAATGAAGTGTGACCTGTGCTTATACAAAATGCTCATATTTATTGAAGTTTGGCATACTCTTAAAAAAAAGGGGGGGGGAAATAACTTTTTATTTGAGCTATTTTGCATTTACCTCATCTCGTTGAGCCTAGTTTTCAAATCGGTTTCCATGGCGTTCATACTGTAATGAAAATGTTTTCAATAACTGATCTTGATTTCACCACGTACATGACTGACGATGGCCTATACCTTCAGACAATCATTATTTACGCAGTATCTAATTTTCACATCATCAAATAAAATCAAAATAATCATTAAATTCTGCATTTGTTGTATGTCTTCACTCTGTAACAGTTTTCATAATCCCTCTCAAATACAGAATTACATTACAGTGTTTTTGTCCATGTATGCTGTGTAATTATTGGAGGTGTGCCATGGTATGTAAGTTGAAAACCCCCACCTTTTCTGTGTTTTCTCACAGTTTGTACATCCCCAGGATGGCAGGAAGTTTGATAAAAATGAACTTTTGCTATATGAAAATAGAGATGTCCATATTAAGTATACAATGATTAACGGCTCAGTAAGCTTTCTGCTATAACACTGCACACATAGATTTATGTGATGTAAAGTTTCTTTCTTTTCTTTCTTGGTGTATTTATTTATGTATTTGTTTTGTCAAACCTCGTAAATGATATTCAGCAGGGAAGTACATACAGTAGCCTACAGTACGTACACATATGTAACAGTACATACAGCAGGCTATAGAAACAGTCAGTTGATACTGTCATTTGCTTAACTTTATACTGGACTTCACTCAGATGCAATTTAAATGAATAACCATAAGATCATAATCCCCTGGTAAGTTGTTGTAGTACAATACTGTATTCATTTCGAATATTCAACTCTTGTGAGCTCATCTCTCTCAGTATTGCTGATCCAAATTGTTAGCCAATATAGTTTAGTAAATAATACAGTACCTCTTGTGGGAAACATGTTCTTGTTGGCTTGCAACAGTTCTGATCAGAAGAGAACAGGTAATGCAGTGAATATGTTGAAACAACCATAATTACATTTTTGTACATCTATTAAGTTACCATATCCCAGCATAATACGGTGCAATGTTCAAATGACACAAGAGTCATGAGTTGACATTATATATATATATTTTAAAAAACTGTTACCGCAATTCAGTTTCCTGCAATCTGTAATCGAAACAAAGGAACAATCGTCATTAGTAATTAAAGTATTAGCCATCAAGTACATGAACGTGTTTGTTTGCAGAATCAGAATATTGACATCTATAAATAGTGGAAAAGAACAAAGACCCAAAACGCACCAACACAATGCTTGGCAAAAGGGCGTGGGCCAAAGTGCATTGGCAAGTCCAGGTTAGTGTCATTTGTACTAGAATACAAGTACAAGTACAAGTACAACGTTTTTATACTTTTCAATATATATTGTATGACTTAATAAAACAAATGGTAACACTATACATCATTTTAAGGTAGGGTGTTACTTCAAATGCAACCACGAACGCTTTGTTTGGCTCCTATAAAACGTCACTTCAGCCCCTTGCGCCAAACCTTTCTTTGTATTGCATTCAATGAATGTGCTATGTGCAAAATGCTATTTGAAGGGCAATAAAACATTATAATAGAGGAGCACTTTGCTTCATCCAAATGTAAGTAAATTAATTTCCACCCCCCTCATCAATTCCATTCATCAAAAACTCATATCCCTTCCATCTGACAGGCAAACATTGAGATTGAAGTACATTTTGTAACATTGCGCAGTGTCCATAGGAAGTTTGTAACATTGCGCAGTGTCCATGTAGGAAGTTTGTAACATTGCGCAGTGTCCATGTAGGAAGTTTGTAATATTGCGCAGTGTCATGTAGGAAGTTTGTAGCATTGCCCAGTCCCACACCCATTACAGAATCCAACGGTTGTTGCAGAATGTGGGCCATGGCGACACAATAGAAAAAGAAATATAAATATATATATAAATATAAATATATATATTTTATTATTATTATTATTATTTGTAATTGAATACAATAACTTAAACTGTTACACCGTTTACACATTTTGATTCAGGACATTTAAAGGAATTTGGAGTCTTGAAAAATATTTACGCTACATCTTAAAATAATTTAAAGAAATAATTGCTGAAAAGAAGCACGCTTACTGCATTCTTGCTGTCAGGTCCTGTAAGGTCCTTTTCATCTCAGCACAACATGAACAGATGTTATCAGATGTTTTGCTCATCGTGCTGCTCTTCTCTTGTCCTCTTCAGGATTTGGTATCAAGTCAGTCTGTTTCTTTCCTTTTGAGCTATACCTCTAGCTGACACCCACTTTGGTGGGCGGGCTTCTCAGGGATTCAAAATGACAGCAGATATTTCAGCTATGAATACAACTACGAGTTTCAAATTGTACAATTACAAGCAGCATAGTCATTGGGGACTGGTACTGTCTTGTATTTAGTTGTTACAGTCTACTGTAGAATTATAATTTCTCTAACTCAAACCTGCTAGCCTTTGGTTATGCAATGGGTGATTCATTTATTGTAGCAATTGACTTTGGCACTGCATATAGTGGATACTCCTTTTGTGTGTTGACAAAAGGTTCGGAACCAAAACCCAGGGTACCGCGCTGGGGACAGGAGCATGGCTACAACACCCCGAAGACTCCTACCTGCATTTTGTTTGATGAAAATGAAGAATTCCAAAAATTTGGTTATGATGCTAAAATGGCATACACAAAAATGAAAGGACCAGATGCGAAGACAAATTATCTCTTTGAAAACTTCAAAATGGAACTTTACGGCAAAGTAAGTATAGGCCTATTAATAAATTATCTTCATGATTATCTTCTATTCACTAGAATATACTAGTAGCATATATATATATATGTACTTATTTTCTTTCTTTTAAAAAACATAATTTTCATTATTTTACAGGCTTTGAATAATGATATTATGATAGCTGCAAAGAATGGTAAATCGATGAGCGCCATGAAGGTGATCACAGAGAGTCTGCGGTATCTCAAGGACCATGCACTGAAAACAATCGCAGAACACACGTCCGGAAGACAGTTCCTGGCCTCTGATTTCTCCTGGGTTCTGACTGTTCCAGCCATATGGGACGGTGCAGCCAAGCAGTTCATGAGAGAAGCAGCAGCAGAGGTGAGATTGGACAGTTACGGGCAAGGCACGTTTTCAAAACATCCTAATTTAATCATCTGACGGTACAGAATTAACACATTTTGGTGAAATGCAATTTACCTTTTCAGTTTGTCATTTAAAATTCAACATAAAATTATAGTTTCAATCGAATTGCCCTTAATTTATTTTATGTTTTTTTGTAAATGCCTTTATGCATTTAGCTGATTATATGTTTAAAGTGTTTTAAGTTGAGTATAGATTTGGCTATTTGAACTAAATTCATTTATATAATAACACAAATATAAAGTATTCGTTCAGAGCCAAATAATAAACGTGTATAGGCCTATATCAATGATATTCATATTATATTATATTATCTATTGCATGCTTGGGAAATCATTTTTCACTGGTTTTCTCTGTGTACCACATGTACAAAAGAAGAGATTTGGTGAGGCTGCATTCTCATTTTATGCACCCAGATTGTGGAATGCACTGCTCGTTTACATTAGCGATGCAACCTCAGCACATAATGTTCAAGTCAAGACTAAAAACCCATCTTTTTAATATTGCGTTTAAATTACTAAATAATAAAATGATGATTAGCCTATATAATGATTAAAACACTTTGAGCTGCAACGTTTGCAGGAAAAGCGCTATACAAATAAAGTTGTTATTATTATTATTATTATTATTATTAAGGCAAATTCCCCATTCAAGGCAAAAATGTGTTCTATTATCTTTGATTGCATTGTTGAGAGGTTTCATAAACAGTCCATATTTCCGACACATTAAAGTATTATGTTTTACTATCTCATTTCTAGGCTGGTCTTGTGACGGAGACAAACTCCGACAAGTTGATTATAGCCTTGGAGCCAGAGGCAGCTTCAGTCTGGTGTAAGCAGCTTCCATCTGATGGCTTCATAGCAGACGAGATAAACCAGAACACACTGGAGCAAAAACCTGGGACACAGTACATCGTTGTAGACTGCGGAGGTATGGTAATTTAAGTATTTATTATGACAGCCACGACTTGGTATTGTGACAAAACAAAATCGATATTGATATGAATGGCCACAGTAATAACATTTGTATGTAGTAACTACTACTGTTACTATTGTTTTGTGTTGCGCTGTTCAGCCTTAAGACTGCCTTAATTAGTGGCATTTGTCATTCAATTATACGTATATATACTGTACATTTTATACCATTGTATAATTGTATACCAAATTGTATACCAATTTTAAAAAAAATAAACTGATATAGTCTACTGCTGATATATTGCTGATATATACTAATGCTTCAGTTCAGGTAAATTATTAAAAATGCCTAGAGGAGAAGACTATCTTACAGCATGTTGTACTGTATTATAGGTCTAATATTGTGCTTCCCCAGGTGGAACTATCGACATCACTGTACATGAGATGCTGCCAGGTGGAGAACTGAAGGAGCTCACCAGGGCCTCTGGAAATGACATGGGAGGAGAAACTGTGGACAAGAAGTTCAAACTTTTCCTCAGAGAAATATTCTCTGATGGTCTTTGGGATGAGTATGAGAGAGAGTTTCCTAGCGAGATGCAAAAGATAATGTATGAATTCTCTGTACTTAAGCGTACAGATGATGACATAGAGGTACCCTGCCTTTTTAACTTGGCAACATTAGCTCAGAAAAGGCAAGACATGGAAAGCTTCTTCAAGAAGGTTCATGGGGCGTCTTGGGACGAGGGGTCAATCAAAATCACAAGTAAGAAACTGTGTTCCTTCTTTGAGGAGAGCCTTAGAGGAATAACTAATAGTCTTACGAAAATCCTGAAAAAAGATTTCAAGATTGAATTCATTGTCTTAGTGGGAGGTTATGCCTCAAGTAAGATCCTGCAGAGTCACATTAAGAAGAAGTTTGGAAATCAGTGCAAAGTGCTCTGCCCTCTTGATCCCCAGGAGGTCATTGTCAAGGGAGCTGTCCTTTTTGGGGTAAATCCTAAGGTGATGTCAGCACGAGTAAGTGGCCTGACTTATGGGATTGCTGTTTCTGCCATCTTTGATGAATCCGCGCACAAACCTGAAAAGAAGTTCACAAATGAAGACGGAGAGTGGTGTAATGACATATTTAAGAAACTGGTTTATATGGATCAGTCAGTGGGTTGTGATGAAGTCAGGGAGCACAGCTTCTCTCCCATAAAAACAGATCAGACAGCAATGAAATTCAGGTTTTACAGCACAGATAGACGCAATCCTAAATCTATCAAGTATGTAGATGAGTGGGGAATAGAACAGATTGGCTCCTTCACTGTTCCGATGCCTGACATCCTTGGGGGCAAGGCCCGCAAAGTCAGGTTAGAAATCAAGTTTGGCTCCACAGAAATGAAAGCCACAGCCACTGACATAACTTCAAATAAAACTGAGAATATCAAACTTGACTTCATGAGAAAATCTGAATGTCAAAATTCACATTATGTTTCTAAATTGACAATCTTTCCTAACCACAAGACTTAATCTACTGAAACACCTTAATGTACGTATTCAGTGAGACAACATCATTAGATTTTTGCTTATTATCGTATTGTTTCATGCAGTATAATGTTATTGCACTATAATGTTATACATTTAGATTTGTTAATTGATTTAATTTACTTACTCCTATATTTCCGATCTTTTAACACAATACATTGCACCTAGATCACTTAGATCGTCTGACCAACGGCTTTTAATTGTCCCACGGTAGGCTCAAAACAAAGGGTGGCCGAACTTTTACTGTTGTAGCTCCAACATTATGGAATCGCCTCCCCCTCACTGTCAGTTTAGCTGGGTCTGTACCACTTTTTAAAAAACATTTAAAAACCCAATTATTTTATATAAGTTGTTTTCTCTTTTTACTTCTTGATATCTGTATTGATTTTTATCATTTTATCATTTGTTTCATTGCTTTTGTGAAGTGCTTGTTTACATTTTATGAATTATACAAATATATTTTATTTGTTGCCTGTTTACTTGCTGTGTTATGCTGTATACTACCAAATGTACTGTGAAGCACTTTGTGACTGCTGTCTTGATAAGTGCTATACAAATAAATAAAAGTAAAGTAAAGCAAAGTACTCTTAATACAGTAAATGTTGTACATAAACATACCAATGTGTTCTTTCCACAGCAAATAACCAAACAAAATAGACAACAATTAAACTTTTTCCCTTTGAATGTGAATTCTTGTGTCATATATTTTTCATTGTGCTGTGATGTTGATAATGCAAGTTAAAGATGATGTCCAAGTACTTTTTTTTATAAATGAGGCCCCAGGTAAAACTCACCTCCAAGTCAGCCTTCAAGAACTCACTCGTGGACACTTTCTACGACACGTGCAATTGCTTCTAAAGTAGGACTTGTCCCCTGCTCACCTGGGGCCTCATTTATAGAAAGTACTTTGGATCAAATTTGATCGTATCTGTGTCGTATGTAGAAAACCACGTCAAAGTAGTGATTTATAAAGATGACCAAGGTCATCTTTAACTTGCACGTAAGCACATTTTTCTAAATGGATTATTTATGAAACGGGCTGCGCTTGTTTAAAATTGCGTACGTACTTCCGTCTATAAATACCAAATATACTTGAAATTTAACACAGGTGAATGAGCTTTGTATTTACGCCCTGTGATAGCGGCTCAATTATAGCGGCTGAATTAAGCCAAGTGCTAGGCGTTCGTCTGGAAGCGGGAGAGGGCAGAGAAGGGTGGCTTCTCTGTAAGTTGCATTTGTCACATTTGATCATGACAACTAACCAGGCAAATGCTTATACTATAATAATATAATGGTCTTATTCAGGTGACATTGAAAACATGGCTGCTCACTCCCTTTGCGAACCCCAAGACACCGGAGGAAATCCAGTATAATTTAGCGCATGGCCGGGCAAGGTCCGTTGTGGAGCACACTATAGGCATGTTGAAGGGGAGATAGACAGCTCCGGAGGGATATAAAGGAAGACTGAAATACAATCATAAACATCAGTTCCCTTTAAATCTTGAATTAAACAAATGTTCTCGGCTGATAACAACATCGTTAATTTTATTAAGAGCCACTTCGCATGAATTACAGTAGGCAGTGCGGCTCACATGCCTGTAATAACTCTGCATAACCAGTAGGTAATGTGCATATGTCAAGTCAATACCTGACGTAGAGCTACAATCGTTTCCACGGTCAAATTGACTCACGTTGTCATTTTATAAATCACTACTTTGACGTGGTTCTCTACGTACAACACGGGTAAGATCAAATTTGATCCAAAGTACTTTCTATAAATGAGGCCCCTGGTGTTGGTGAGGATGGATTTGGAACCGATGAGCAGGGCCTCGTTTTTGCTGCCGTTGAGCTTCAGGAAATTCCTGCTCATCCAGCTCCTGATGTCCTCAAGGCAGTATGCCTTGCATCTATGCAGTATGCCAACAATGTTCGAGAGAAACTTGTCTTTCTGGATCAGACTACATCCAGCAGCACATTCATGACATTCATGACTTTGTCACCTACTTCCAAAAAAAGTCTCTCCCTGATGAGATTCTCACACTGATCACATCCAAGCGGGCAACCACCTGCCCTCACGATCCCATCCCCTCCTCTCTTCTTCAATCCATTTCCTCTGACATCCTTTCTTACCTTACCACCGTAATCAACTCCTCCTTATCCACAGGATCTGTCCCGGTTGCCTTCATGATAGCCAGAGTCAAGCCTCTCCTCAAGAAACCTATCTGTGACCCGTCCTCTGTCCACAACTACAGACTGGTATCCCTTCTCTCCTTCCCTTCCAAAACCCTTCAACGTGCTGCATCTAAACAACTGACTGACTATCTCCGGAAGATGGAACATCTGGACCCCAACCAATCCGGCTTCAAGGCTGGGCATTGCACTGAGACTGCTCTCCTTGCTGTCACAGAGGCCCTCCACTGTTCTCAAGCTTCCTCCCTCTCCTCTGTTCTCATTCTCCTGGACCTGTCCGCTCCCTTCGACACAGGCAACCACCAGATCCTTCTCTCCATCCTCTCAGAACTGGGCATCTCTGGCACCACACACTTGCTTCCTTGCTTGCTTCCTACCTGGCGGGTCACTCCTACCAGGTGACTCGGAGACAATCTTTGTCTTCTCCATGAACCCTCATCACTGGGGTACCACAGGGCTCTGTCCTAGGGCCCCTACTGTTCTCCCTCTATACCAAGTCTCTTGGCTCGGTAATCTCCTCACATGGGTTCTCCTACCATAGTTACGCAGATGACACTCAACTCTTCCTGTACCTCCCCCCCTCTGACCCATGTGGCAACACATGTCTCTGCATTGGAGAACTCTGTTGTAACCCCCTCCCAGACAGCCAAGAACCGTGGCGTGATCTGGACAACTGCCTATCCTGTGCGGAGAACAACGCAGTGATAGAACGCTCCTGCAGATTCTTCCTTTACAACATCAGAAGGATACGACCATTCCTCACCAGAGAAGCAGCGCAACTTTTGACCCAGTCACTGGTCATCTCCCGCCTTGAATACTGCAACACACTCCTGGCCGGGTTCCCCACCTCTGCCATCAGACCTCTGCAGCTCATCCAGAATGCTGCTGCCCGTCTGGTGTTCAATCTCCCAAAATGTTCTCATGTCCTTCGCACCCTGCACTGGCTCCCGATAGCAACTTGCATCAGATTCAAGACCCTGGTGCTTGCCTACCAGGCAACAAAACGGATAGCCCCTGCCTACCTGCGGGCAATGGTCACCCCCTAAACAGTAGCCCGTTCACTCCGCTCCTCCACCTCGGCTGGCCGATTGGCTACACCACCTCTATGCCAACACGGCAGTCACGCTGCCCGGTCACTTCTCTTCACTATACTGGCTCCTCCCCGCTGGTGGAATGAGCTTCCCACGGCTGTCAGAACTGCAGTCACTCCCCATGTTCCACAAGACTCATCTCTTCAGGTTAGACCTTAACTGCTCCTCTTGAGACATCTACTACCCCTGTGCCTCCTGAGACACCTGCTTCCCCCTATACTGTGTCTCCTAAGATTTCTACTTCCTCCCCTTGTACTGTCTCTCTTGTGTAAAAAATAAATTTGTAATAATTATAATAATAATAATAAGAAGAATAATTCTTTCTCCTTCTATCCCAATGACTGCCAATGGCCTCTGGCCTGAGCTAGATTACTCTTTCTGCTACGACTGATGAATAGATGGTTCACTTGCTTAGTCAAATGTAGCGATTGTAAGTCGCTTTGGAATAAGGCGTCTGCTAAATGCCAAAAATGTAATGTAAATGTAATTCATCTTCCTCATCATCTTCCTCATCTTCCTCATCAGAGACATCACAGACGTCTCCTCAGCAAGATCCTGGAGACCACAAGAGACACCCGTCTGACAGAACTGATTGAAAGCATGCTTGAAAATAGGCACTTCTTCGTTGAGCTAGGAGGAAAGAAAAGCAGGTGGCGAAAACTCAAGAATGGCCTTCCACAAGGAAGTGTGCTTGCACCACTTCTCTTTAATATCTACACCAACGACCAACCAAAAAGTGCAGACCAAGTGTAAAGTGAGTGCGAGGAACAACATCATCCGCAAGCTCACTGGCACAACCTGGGGTGCTAACCCACAGACTCTGAAGTCAACCGCACTAGCTCTCTGCTACTCAGTTGCCGAGTATGCCTGCCCAGTATGGGAGCGAGCTGCCCATGCCAAGAAGCTGGATCCCGCCCTCAATGCTAGCTGCCGCCTTATCACAGGCTGTCTGAAACCAACACCAACAGACCGTCTGTACATCCTGGCAGGCATAGCCCCACCAGAGATACGACGAAATGCAGCAAGCAAAAAAGAGCGCCAACAACAGTCTACTGACCAAAGACATCCTCTCTTTGGCCATGTGCCAGCCAAAAGCCGCCTTAAATCAAGGAAAAGTTTCCTGAAGAGCGTCCCGCCCCTCGGAACACCGAGCACAAGCAGTGAAAGAGTCACTCGGTGGGAAGAAAGGCTGGACAAACTCCCACCAGCAACAACAATGGAGCTAAAGGCGAGCGAGGCACTGCCCCCTGGAGCAGACACCAACTACGCAGTGTGGAAATGCCTAAACAGGATAAGATCTGGTGTTGTACGTACAAAAGCCACTCTCGCCAAATGGGGATACCTAAATGACGGGGACGTTGTGTGTGACTGTGGCACTGAACCACAGACCATGCAGCACCTCCTGATATGCCCCCTGCTGGAGCAGCCTTGCACATCAACGGACTTGGCAGAGTTCAATGAGAAGGGACAGCAATGTGTTCAGCTGTGGTTGAACCACATCTAGCCAAGCCTTGTAACTGACTCTCTTGTGGACACGAAAAGAAGAAGATCAGAGACATCTACGATGTTGAGATACATCAAAGACTTGGAATACGTTCAAATCTGAATTTTCCACTGCAAAGATGAGGATGCTTTTTCTCTACAGCATTCTGTACAGATACCTTAATGCCAATCCTCCCCACAACTATGTGTCTTATCAGTAAATTACATTCCTATTTTGAGCAGTGATGATAGTATCTCACAGATCACTAACTGGTACTTAGATAGTGGCATTGACACGACTTCCTTTAGTCGAAAACGTCTTGAAGTGCAGTGTGAAAATACTTTATTGTGTGTGCCCTGATGGCCAGTATATTGCATAAACTAGAAAATGTGTTAGTCAGGGAGACACTGTTACAGTGGTGTCAGAGGGGAAGAGGACAACAATGTTGAGGTGCATGCCCAAGGTGTGGAACTTTATAAATAGGTAGAAATATAGCTGGCAACTTTGTACAGGTATTTACAAAACAATAAGCAGGACGATGACAGGACACTGAACATAAACTGAAATAATGAAATGAGAGTTCTCAAAAAGAACGAAAATAAACACAGACACGTTTTTTTTTACTTAATTAACTTTTTATGACAAATACAACTTTTCCTTTAATTACCAGAAAACAGGTACCACTATTGTAGTTTTTTTGGCATTGAGGAAATACTGAGCTATAAGACTATTCATACTGTAGTAAAATCAGTTTAAAAAAGGAAACAACACATATACATTATATGAATACATATTACATACTTCCTTCAATTTACATAACCATATTTTCATTCCATAATTCCAGACTACAGTTTCCGACCCTTTGTTTTCCAATATCGAGCTCAACAGATTCCAGATAGGCTCATATGATGAGCTGCCTCCTTCAACTTTGAAGCCGTTCACACCAATCCAACTTTAAAATGTGCAGAGAGGTCTAACTGCCATTGCTATGATATTTGGTTTTGTACCTAGTACCTATGTTTAAAAGTTACAAACTTGAAAGTGCACTTTTTTACATGGAGGTCTCTGGAAACCAAAAGATGCCTATCATCTACCTAGTCTAACCTAATAGTCTTCCCTGAGAGAAGCCCTGGGGGAGGTGACACAATGCGTGATTTCCCTAAAACAATCTTTTCTCTGAAAAACGACTCCATGGTTAAGTTAACGGCTGGAGTATGCCAGCAATGTTCCAGAGAAACTGGTCTTTCTGGATGAGGATGTTTTTTTTGGAAATCAGTGCAAAGTGCTCTGCTCTCTTGATCCCCAGGAGGTAATTGTCAAGGGACAATCTTCCTTTGAAGATAGACATAAGTAAGGAGAAGAGGCCATGTCAGCAGGGCATGGGCCAGATTCGAATGCATACCGACATGGTCATTGCCCATGACATACACTATGCACTTTGTTATTTTTGTGGAATAAGGAAGAGTCATTATTTGAGTAACAAACCTCTAAACTGCTTCAAATCATAAGGCATTTACTATGTAACAGCATGTTAAAACAATGTTTTTCCCACAAGGATTAGGCAATGGGGCAACCATTTTTTCCCCTCTGCTATAAGGACTCTCAACACCTGACTCACTGCACTAACCCTGCCAGATGTACTGCACTTTATAGTTGTAAATATTGACTATGATTTCTTCTTGTGGTTATGTGTGTACATTGTCCTTTGTGATTGTCATGTGTAACATGTGTAATGTGTGTATGTTTGATGTATTTGACACTGCTGTTTGAGTTTTTTCCATCTGTACCGACAACAAATTCCACCGACCTTGGTCATTGTGGGGAACATGGCGCGTTCTGGCCTGCAGAGGGAGCCAGACTGCCATTGGAGGGGAATGATGGGTTGATTACGGACAGGTGTCAGTGATCAGGCTCGTTATGATGGGCTGATTACGGACAGGTGTCAGTGATCAGACTCATTGTTCCACTGGTCTATTTAACCTGTGTGTGTTTGTTCCCTCGGGAGATGAGTAGGGCAGGAAGTACCTGCCGCACGGAGACACGGAGAGACCGAGAGAGAGAGAGCCGCGGCGAGCCAGCACGAGACCCCGAAAGGGGGTGAGGTGCAGGGAGCCGGACGGACGGAGCGGGTCCCGAAAGGGAGGACTAGCGGGGCGGGAGCGAGGGCTCAGCCAAGGAGCGGACTAGCGGGGCGGGAGCGAGGGCTCAGCCAAGGAGCGGACTAGCGGGGCGGGAGCGAGGGCTCAGCCAAGGAGCGGAATAGCGGGGCGAGAGCGAGGGCTCAGCCAAGGAGCGGAATAGCGGGAGCGAGGGCTCAGCCAAGGAGCGGACTAGCGGGGCGGGAGCGAGGGCTCAGCCAAGGAGCGGAATAGCGGGGCGAGAGCGAGGGCTCAGCCAAGGAGCGGAATAGCGGGTCCCGAAAGGGAGAGACAGCGGGAGTGGGGGAAAGACTGGCTCAGCACGTCAGTGACGGTGCTGAGCGGTGTTGGACTAAATAAAACTATTATTCTGCACCATTCCTCTGTGTCAACCTCCCTCTGTGCCTAGAAACTGCTACATCTGGCGCCCAACGTGGGGCACAGAGAGGGGGTCGGCACACACGCCCAGAGGACCATGGACTCATCGGTCCAGGTGGTGGCGCACCTGGCCCGGATGCTACAGGCGCAGGAGGTGATGGCGGCGGAGTTGATGCGGGGGCAGGCGGAGCAGCGGGCCATGCTCCGCGAGCTACTGGACCGCACCGAGCCACCGGTTCGGGCCCAGAGGAGGGGGGTGCGGGACGCGCCGGAGGCCATTCTCGACCCCTCCCCCGACAACCACCCGCCTCGACCGCAGGTTCCAGCCCCGGGCCCAGCCCCGGGCCCGCGCCCTACCCCGACCCCGGCTCCGCGCCAACGGGCCGGCGGGGCGCGGCCTGGGGTACGGCCTAGGGTGGAGCCGCGGCGGGAGCCACCAACGCCAGCCCGGAGGACGGGGCGGGACACCGGGGGGAGGAACACACACGGGGGGCCAACCTCCACCCCACAGACGGCCCCACGAGCGGTAGAGGAGGGATGCTGGCGATGCGGACAGCCTGGCCACCTCCGCCGGGAATGCCCCGAGATGGAGGTGGGTCAGGTAATCCGCGTCGTCGGCAGTCCGACCCCTCCCTCGCGTCCAGGACAGGCGTTTTACATCCCAGTAAGGGTACAGCGTGAGACGCACCAGGCGCTGTTGGATTCTGGCGCCCAACAGACCATGATCCACCAGCGCCTGGTTCGACCCGGGGCATTGTTAGAGGCATCGCGGGTTGGGATACTGTGTGTGCATGGGGATTGTCACCAGTATCCGGTGGTCCCCATCGAAATTCGTTATGGGGGGAAAAAGTATAGTGTCAAGGCGGCGGTTAGTCCGAGCCTCATGCACCCCCTAATTTTGGGTTTAGATTGGGCTGGGTTTCCGCAGGTATTAGGGGAAACCACGGGGGTGCGTGCACGACCGACAGGGAAATGTGAGGCGTGCGCAGTGCTCTGCGCTGATGCGAGGGCGTCCGACGCTGCCGAGGAGCCGGAGGAGGCGGTGGGTCCGGCACCCGCAGATCCGCCGCCTGCGTTCCCTCCAGTAGCCGACTTCCCCCTCGAGCAGTCTCGCGACGCCACTCTACGCTCCGCCTATGACCAGGTGATCAGTATTGATGGTGTGCTGGTACGGCCAGACGCTGTGCGCGCCCACCCGTATTTCGTATTGATTAGGGACAGACTGTATAGAGTGAGTCGTGACACTCGCAGGGACGAGGAAACGACCCAGTTGTTGGTACCTAGGAGCCGCCGGAAAGCTATATTTCAGGCGGCGCATTATAACCCGATGGCAGGCCACCTAGGATACGATAAAACACTCAATCGGATAATGGCTCGATTTTATTGGCCGGGGATTCGGGCAGAGGTGCATCTGTGGTGTGCATCCTGCCGCGAGTGCCAATTAGTCAATCCCCCGGCCGTGCCCAGGGCACCGTTGTGCCCCCTTCCCCTGGTAGAGGCACCATTCGACCGGATTGGGATGGATATAATCGGGCCATTTGAACGTTGCTCACAGGGCTATCGGTTCGTGTTAGTCCTCATAGACTACGCGACTCGATACCCCGAGGCAATACCGCTTCGTACTATCTCTGCAAAGAGTGTAGCACAGGCGTTATTCCAGGTCATCTCCCGGGTGGGGATCCCGAAAGAGATCCTCACCGACCAAGGCACTAACTTTATGTCACGAACACTTAGGGAACTTTACGGGTTGTTAGACATTAAGGCGGTCCGAACGAGCGTGTACCACCCAGCTACCGACGGGCTGTGTGAGCGGTTCAATCGGACGCTTAAGTCAATGATCCGTAAGTTCATTCACGAAGATAGTCGTAATTGGCATAAGTGGTTAGACCCTCTGTTGTTCGCAGTGCGGGAAGTACCCCAGGCTTCCACGGGGTTTTCCCCCTTTGAGCTCCTATACGGGCGCAAGCCACGGGGCGTCCTAGACCTGATTAAAGAAAGCTGGGAGGAAGGGTCTAGTGACAGTAAGAATGAAATACAATACGTCCTGGACCTACGAGCAAAGCTCCACGCACTGGGGGTTATGTCACGGGAGCATTTGCTCGAGGCCCAGGAGCGGCAGAAACGGCTGTACGACAGAGGGACTAGACTACGCAATTTCGCACCGGGAGACAAAGTCCTCGTATTACTGCCCACGTCTAGCTCTAAATTACTCGCCAAGTGGCAAGGGCCGTTCGTGGTCACACGGCGAATTGGGGATGTAGACTACGAGGTAGTGCGGTCGGATAGAGGGGATTGCACGCAAATATACCACATCAACCTACTAAAAAAATGGAACGACGTGGTCCCTGTTTCCCTGGTGACGCTACTTCCCGAGCAGGATGAGTTCGGGCCGGAGGTCCCAAAAACGAGTACTAGCGCCCCGGCCTGCGTAGGCGACCATCTCTCGGCGAACCAGCGGGCGGACGTTGATCGATTGCAACATAGGTTCGCAGATGTGTTCTCCCCTATACCCGGTCGTACTCGCCTCATAGAGCATCAGATAGTTACGCCACCGGGGGTTACGGTACGTACGCGGCCATACAGGCTGCCGGCTCACAGACGAGACGTGGTGAGCCGGGAATTAGACTCTATGCTAAAACTGGGCGTGGTCGAGGAGTCGCATAGCGACTGGTGCAGCCCCATCGTGCTGGTGACAAAGCGCGATGGGTCTGTACGGTTCTGTGTGGACTATAGACGGGTGAACGCGGTGTCTAAATTCGATGCCTACCCTATGCCCCGGGTCGACGAGCTCCTGGACCGGCTTGGCACGGCGAAATATTACACAACATTGGATTGCACGAAGGGGTACTGGCAGATACCATTATCGTCGGCAGCCCGGGAAAAAACGGCATTCTCTACCCCGCGGGGGTTATTCCAGTTCACCGCGCTTCCGTTCGGGTTGTTTGGGGCCCCGGCCACGTTTCAGCGGCTGATGGACCGTATTCTGCGGCCGCACTCTGCGTATGCTGCGGCGTACGTAGATGACATTGTCGTCTATGCGGACACCTGGCCGCAGCATATGCAGAGGGTGGCTGCGGTACTACAGTCGCTGAGGCAGGCGGGGCTGACGGCGAACCCGGCGAAGTGCGTGATCGGGCGGGGGGAGATCCGGTATCTGGGGTACATCCTGGGCGGTGGGGAGGTGCGACCGCAGGTGGACAAAACCACTGCGATCGCCGCCGCCCCGCGGCCCAGGACCCGGAAGGACGTGAGGCGGTTCCTGGGACTGGCCAGCTACTACCGGCAGTTTGTGCCGGGGTTCTCGGAGCTGGCCAGCCCCCTTACCGACCTCACCCGGAAGGGGGCCCCGGACCCGGTCCAATGGAGTGAGCGGTGCCAAGTGGCGTTCGATGGGATTAAGAACGCCCTCTGTGGGGAGACAGTCTTGTATGCTCCTAACTTTAACATTCCTTTTTCTCTGCAGACAGACGCGTCGGATAGAGGGCTGGGGGCGGTGCTGACCCAGCAGGTGGAGGGATTCGACCGTCCGGTGCTGTACCTGAGCCGAAAGCTGTCGGAGCGGGAGGGCAGGTACAGCACGGTGGAGAAGGAGTGTCTGGCCATTCGGTGGGCGGTCGGCGCCCTCCGGTACTACCTGCTGGGGCGCTCGTTCACCCTCTACTCCGACCATGCTCCCCTACAGTGGCTCCACCGCATGAAGGACACCAACGCGAGGATCACCCGGTGGTACCTCGCGTTGCAGCCCTTCAACTTCACGGTGGTTCACAGGCCGGGGACGCAGATGGTCGTGGCCGACTTCCTCTCCCGTGATGGGGGGGGGGAGTAGGCTATCGGCCGGTTGTATCCCCGGCCTCGAAACTGGCGGTGGGGATGTGTGGGGAACATGGCGCGTTCTGGCCTGCAGAGGGAGCCAGACTGCCATTGGAGGGGAATGATGGGTTGATTACGGACAGGTGTCAGTGATCAGGCTCGTTATGATGGGCTGATTACGGACAGGTGTCAGTGATCAGACTCATTGTTCCACTGGTCTATTTAACCTGTGTGTGTTTGTTCCCTCGGGAGATGAGTAGGGCAGGAAGTACCTGCCGCACGGAGACACGGAGAGACCGAGAGAGAGAGAGCCGCGGCGAGCCAGCACGAGACCCCGAAAGGGGGTGAGGTGCAGGGAGCCGGACGGACGGAGCGGGTCCCGAAAGGGAGGACTAGCGGGGCGGGAGCGAGGGCTCAGCCAAGGAGCGGACTAGCGGGGCGGGAGCGAGGGCTCAGCCAAGGAGCGGACTAGCGGGGCGGGAGCGAGGGCTCAGCCAAGGAGCGGAATAGCGGGGCGAGAGCGAGGGCTCAGCCAAGGAGCGGAATAGCGGGAGCGAGGGCTCAGCCAAGGAGCGGACTAGCGGGGCGGGAGCGAGGGCTCAGCCAAGGAGCGGAATAGCGGGGCGAGAGCGAGGGCTCAGCCAAGGAGCGGAATAGCGGGTCCCGAAAGGGAGAGACAGCGGGAGTGGGGGAAAGACTGGCTCAGCACGTCAGTGACGGTGCTGAGCGGTGTTGGACTAAATAAAACTATTATTCTGCACCATTCCTCTGTGTCAACCTCCCTCTGTGCCTAGAAACTGCTACAGTCATTAAACGATTAAACGATTCATTCAATTAAATGTTAAGTGTGACATGGTTCATTTCTTCTTTCTATCACCTACAGATGTGCTAAACAAGGTAGTCATTCCAAACCTACGTGCCACTGTGTAAGAAATATACAATCACATCTTGGGACACTTGAATAGAATATTACAACAAATGCATGTGGTGTATAACAAAACAAACTATTACATCACTTTGGCCCGTTCTACACAACTTTATTATGTCTTGAAAGTAAAACAATCGCAAAATTGCTGTGAACCACAGCTAATATCTAAAACCCATTGCAGACTAGATGTGTGATTAAAAGTGCCTGTAACATGACATCATTCACAATGGTGGGATTAACTGGCCTGATGCTTTGTTTATAATAATACATATAAGATTAAATCCATTCATTCGCTCTCTCACCCGTCCTTCCTGTCAATCTCTACTGTATCTATCCCATAAAGCAGAAATGCCCTAAAAACATAGTTTAGATTAAATCCATTCTTTAATTCAACTGAAGATACTGCAGGGTGATGTGTTTATAATGATAGTAATTCACATCCTTTTCATTGTGATGAGGTAGGACATTTGGACTTTCCTGCTGATCTAAAGCTTTACTGGCTTCTGTTAAACTGCATTTTGAGAGGTGTGGGATCTGTGTTGACAATGCTCTCTGTTTGGCAGGATCACAAGGCAATTCCTTGTTTCTGTTGGACTCCCAGGAGGTCTCCTTCACACTTAATGTTTTTTCTCTTGGCAGGGGCCCACATAGGCCCTGTGGTTTCACTCTTGCCCATCTTTCTCTTCCCAGGGCTGGGTTCAAAGAGGGTTCTCTCCACCACAGTCCTGGTCCCTCTACAGGTCAGACACCAGACTATAGAGTGAGTGAAAGAAGGATTTTATTTGAAACTGTCTTTTTATTTTGATAGCCTACAGGACAAAGTCTTGGACTCTTTAAAGTCCATCAGACTTGCATAGGATAATATCTGGCTAGGTTCAACTGAGACAAATAACCCACATACACTCCTTGTATGTGTAAGAGGATATTTTTGCATCTAAAAAACAATGATCCTCTTCAGAGTCTCAGATACTTTATTTGTTGATATTTTACAAAAAATAGACAGACAGTATATACTGCACTGTAAGGGAACATTCCAATAATTATGTATTTCCCTCTGTGAAAACAAGACAGATTTAAAAAGGACACAAATCAACACATCACATTAACACATCATGTTCACATGTCTAAATTAATCAAATTTACATTTCAAACGTTATGCTAGCTCTAAGCAGCTGGATTAATGTATTTGTTTAACACTTAAGTTGACAGTGAGTCAGTGGGACAGTGCACATAAAAAAAAAAAAAAGTTTTCACATCAATGTAAATGTGTCAGAGAAACGTATATACACCCATAGTCCCTGGATAAGATCAGCCTTAATCATACATGTTGTGCCTGATTTGGAGTTGACCCATTCTCATTATTACAAAAGACAAGATAAAGAAGTTATGTATACTGTAGCTGCAGCTATATTGTACTTAATATTTTTCAACATACCACTAGACTGCGCTAGACAACACCACAAGGCAGGATCGCAAGCAGTGACCACAAGCAGTGACGACATAGCCAAAACTGAACTAAGTCACTGTTCCAAGCATCTTCGGACACACCACTATTTCAGGCAAACCCCACCCTACACACACAACTCACACTTAACATTTAAGTCTAAAAAACATTTACCAATGAACAGGAGAGGTGCACAGTGTTTAACTAAATTCCATTTACTGTATCTCCACTGTGAATGGGCCCCTTTATATACAATAACAACCCTTGACTACTTTTGACATTGATTATTGGCATAATTGAATGAATCACTATGATTTAATAATTGTTTTTACGTAATGCTGCTCTTCACAAGGGATGATTAATTATGTAATCTCCATTTTTAACTCATTTTTTACTCAAATGCAACATCTTGTTGCTCCATTGGCTCAGTCTCCACCTTAGCCTCAGTCACGTTTGGTGGAAACCATTGTTTCTTATCCCAGTTCTTCCAGTCAGGTTGTAGAGGTGGGTTGTTCAGAGCCATCAAACTACCCAACCAGAAGCACTCAGCAGCTAGATGACCATAAGTGTCCTGGTCGTGATAGGTTTCATGCTGGTATTTCCGGAGGTGAACCTGTATTTAGCAGAGGTACAACGTGTAAAACAGAAGTCATGGTCTTGGCAAATAATATATTGAACAATTCAATATTCATGCACAGTTAAAATGTATTATTGGGATACATTGGAAGCAAATACATTACCTTAACATTATCATCTTTCTGGCTGTGATAAATTGCGATTTGAAGATTTTGGATGGATAATTGCATATACTCTGATACCTATAATACAAAAAGAATACCTCTCAAAGCATTTAAACAACAAAATGCCGAAACAGCAGGGGCTAAATTGAGTGTGAATAGCCAACAAAATTGTTATTGTGAAGGCCTACCTTTTTGGGGTTCTGTTCTGTGCTGAGTGGAAACAATTGTTTCATCATATTTTTCTTTTCCTCCATTTCAGCTCTTGCATCCTCAAAAATGTTCTATCAAGAGATCATATAAACATTCAAGATGATTTAGTGACTTTATTAGAAAAACTCAAACAATGTCTTGAATATTTAGCTTTGAAACACGGTGCAGCAGCTTTCAGTCACGCTGCTGCATGCTCCTGGAACAAACTCCCTAAAGAAATCAGGCCCAAACCCTTAAAATATTTAAATCTAAGCTAAAAACCTTAATGTTTTGCATCAGTTATGATTAAACACAAACACTTCTATCAATGTCTTTTTCCCATTAACTATTCTTAAATGTTTTATCTATTTACTTCTTACTGCTTTTATTCATTGTCATTTTTATTTTCTTACTATGCTCCTCTTGCTGTATTTTTAACTAATGTATGTAAAGCACTTTGAATTGCCCCTGTTGTATGAAATGTGCTATACAAATAAACTTGCCTTGCCTTGCCTTGAAACTCATGATGTCCAAAAGATGGATACTGAGATGCTTTTCAAATTCACTTTTTAGTTTTTGCTATATGAATGTTTGTAAGAAAGCGTCTCATAATAAGTACAATATGGTGTGTGTGTGTGTGTGTGTGTGTGTGTGTGTGTGTGTGTGTGTGTGTGTGTGTGTGTGTGTGTGTGTGTGTGTCACTGGTCTCCTCTTACTTCAGCTATCATACAGGTCATTAATTATCTTGTTAAAAATTATCATTTGAGTTACCTGAATTAACCAAGTTGCAATGTGGCGGTATTCAGCCTTTGACCTTAATTCATCCCTGATTTTTGGCCATTGTTGTAGTCTCAGAATGTCATAGTAATGTCTGAGTTGTGAAGTTCTGCAGGGGTCTGTGAGGTCTTCAGACAAATCTCCTCTGCTCTGTATCTCAGAGGACATTTGACTTGCCATTCTTGAGAGAAGAGAAATACAGACAACAATAAACAAGAACCAACAAATGTTACCATAATGTACTGAATAAGTGTCACATGCATTGTATGCAGTATCGCTATTTTCTTAATGTGTCCAACCGTGGTTTAAACCCATGTCTCATACATGGAAGATATGCATAAACTTGCTAAGCTAAAGCCTAGGTATTAGCCAAGGCATGTATTCAGATATCATACAAGGTTATCACACTAGTGTCATCGCCATACAATACTAGCTAATGTTGTTAGAATGTTACACTTCAACACCCATTATCTGCACAAACGTGTAAGCTAAAGCCGAGCTGTCAGTGTGAGGGGCCAACCTACTTGTCAAATGGGTGTGGTCTCCAAACCACCTCCGATACATTACAACTTTTTATTCCATTTTGTTGTAGTTCAACATGACATACAGTACCTCTCCTTGAAGGAAGCGTATTCAGCCTTGCAAGCTTCATACATGGAACTGTGGTCAGAAAGTGTAAAAAAGAAAAATACAATCATTATTAACACAGTTACTTTGTTACAGTTATGAGCAGGATCAAAGGACATGACATACTCCTTGTGATTTTGGTATGTAGAGGCACTACATACACACAGTTAATGAAATGTACCTTATGTCTTTGATCTTGGATTTGTAATGTGATTCCATCTCGATCCTGTGTTAAAAACAATGTCTTCAATCAGTAATCTTACACCAATTACAATTAAATGAACTGCACTGGGTAGGGCAGATACATACAGTGGATTATTATAATAATCTAATAATTTTCTATCAATCCACACACAATACCCAATAATATAGAGTTGTGCCAAATGAATAATAAAGAGCCCACCTTTGTTGTTGCTCATGTTCTTTTGTGTCAGACCTGTAATGCAAGGAAACATTGTATAGGGTTAATTTCTTGGACTTGTGAGTGTCATACTGAACATTTTAAATGTACTATTTTTTTAACAAGAGACTTTCTGACCATGAGCGTATATCAAACTCCTTAGAGATTGGGTTAGCGATTCCCGACACGACTCAGTCTTTCAAGACTGCCTCAGGAAAGGCATCAGATGGCTTAAAGACCCGTTTAAAGATAACTGTTTTATATTTCGACCAGTTGTCTGAGAAATACGACTTTGTTTCAATACTTACAGGTCAGACACTATGCGCTCTATTTTACTGTGTTTTCCTGAAGAACCTGACGCTAATCATGAGTCATGACACATTTCTCTCTTTTGGCCCGCTACCCAGAGGTGCACAGTCCACATTGTGTGGGAACAATTCCATGTTGACATGTCCACCTCTGGACAGCATTAAAGCGGCTTGGGAGCATGATTTGGGACAGGCACTATCTGATGATCAATAGGATTCCATCCTCACATCAATACACAAATCCTCACTGCGCAAGACGCTGCCTATGGCAATTTAAGGCAATTTAATTTAATTAGCAACTGGTGGGAGAGGTGAGGGTGGAAGGGGGGGGGGGCTGTCTTATTTTACAGTCTTACTGTTAACATCGCCATTGTTCTTTTTGTTTGTTTGTTTTTATTTACATGTTGATGTGTAGCCTATTCTGCAAACAACGTGAATTCATTTGCCCTGCCCCACAAGCTCTGAAAAAAAAAAAAAAAAACGAAAAAAAACGAAATTCAATAACAAATATTTTAAAAGAAAGACATTGGGTTAGGTTTCTTTTTCATGTTATAATTCCCATAGGGGAAACAGCAACTCTTACCTATAAATATATATCACTATTATTTTAGACAAAAAGATGACTGACTGATACATTTTAGCTTCCGGTTTAATTCTTTTTTAATAATGATTCCTTAATGTGTAGCCTAGTCATTGCCCAAAATATTGGCACTCCTCATTTCTGTCAGATAATCCACCACTTCTCCCAGACAATTGTTGCAATTACAAATGCTTTGGTATTCACATGTTTATTTATTTTGTTTGCATTGGAACAACACAAAAAAACAAAGGAAAAGGCTCCTCCAAAATGTTAGGCATTTTAAGTATTAAGTATTTGCATTTCTATTAATAAAAAATATTTTTTATTTGTGTAGATGTATTACCTCCATCTCTCAATATTAATATCAAATGTCCATGTTTAAATATGATGAAAAAGATAACGGTTTTCATGAAGTATCCTATCTTTTTCACATGACTGTATATTTTACTGTTCATAATACACAGCCCAGTCATGGGCTGACTGTAAGAGATGTCTCAGAATTAACTAAACTATCACTCCTTTCCAGATTTTTTCCAGATTTACCCCAGAACTGTGTTAAAAAATAAAGTTTGCTACTTTTGTTTTGTTTTGTTTGTTATTTTGTTTCATTACATCTTCTTTTTTTATGAAAATGTACTTAATTTATGTATTTTATTTTACTTTTGTAGGTACGGAACTGTATAGATAAATAAACTACAACTTACAAACTGGTCGCCTCCTGTATCATCTCTCGTTCATGTTTAACAGCTACTTCATTTTTTTGTATATAGTTCAGCATATCATACCTGTAAATAGCATATTCTTGCTTGCATTCTTCATATTTGGACCTGTGTTTAAAAAGTGTAAAAGAAATATAATGACATAAATGACATTTTAATTTGTTTACCCATCCCTCACTTACCCTTTATTTCTAAATCTATCTGCCATTTATCCATATTAGCCATATCAAATATATATGATAGTCCATAATAGATTTGTAGATGTTCAATAGATGTTCAACTAACTGTCAACAACATTTCAGCACACTATGCATTAACCTTATATCCTAACCTGAGCCCTGACCCTAACCTAAAGAGTTGCATGTGATAGTTTGATCGTTTGTTGACAGTTTGAGCAACTGTGATTATAGAGGACTATCTAAATGAAGTGTGACCTGTGCTTATATATAAAAAAGTAAACTTAAGTTTGACATACTCTTTAAAAAAAAGGGGGGGGGAAATAACTTTTTATTTGAGCTATTTTGCATTTACCTCATCTCGTTGAGCCTCGTTTTCAAATCGGTTTCCATCGCGTTCATACTGTAATGAAAATGTTTTCAATAACTGATCTTGATTTCACCACATGACTACAAACATGACCATGGCCTACCTTCAGACAATCATTATTTACGCAGTATCTAATTTTCACATCATCAAATACAAATAATAATTTAAAAAAATATCTGCATTTGTTAGGCTATAATGTCTTCACTCTGTAACAGTTTTCATAATCCCTCTCAAATATAGAATTACATTACAGTGTGTTTGTCCATGTATGCTGTGTAATTATTGGAGGTGTGCCATGGTATGTAAGTGGAAAACCCCCACATTTTCTGTGTTTTCTCACAGTTTGTACATCCCCAAGGCAGGAAGCTTGATAAAAATGAACTTTTGCTATATGAAAATAGAGATGTCCATATTAAATATACAGTGATTAACGGCTCAGCAAGTTTCTTTTTCTTTCTTTTTTTCTTTCTTGGTGTATTTATTTATTTGTTTTGTCAAACCTCGTAAATGATATTCAGAAGGGAAATGCAGTACATACAGCAGGCTATAGAAACATAGACACAGTCAGTTGATACTGTAATTTGCTTAACTTTATACTGGACTTCACACAGATGCAATTTAAATGAATAACCATATAAGATCATAATCCCCTGGTAAGTTGTTGTAGTACAATACTGTATTCATTTAGAATATTCAACTCTTGTGAGTTTATCTTTCTCAGTATTGCTGATCCAAATTGTTAGCCAATATAGTTTAGTAAATAATACAGTACCTCTTGTGGGAAACATGTTCTTGTTGGCTTGCAACATTTTTGTATCTGATCAGAAGAGAACAGGTAATGCAGTGAATTTGTTGAAACAACCATAATTACATTGTTGTACATCTATCTGCCATCTATTAAGTTACCATATCCCAGCATAATACGGTGCAATGTTCAAATGACATAATATGGGCCTACATATATCTTTGAACACATGACAAGAGTCATGAGTTGACATTATATATATATATATTTAAAAAAAACTGTTACCGCAATTCAGTTTCCTGTCTGTAATCGAAACAAAGGAACAATCGTCATTAGTAATTAAAGTATTAGCCAACAAGTACATGAACGTTTTTGTTTGCAGAATCAGAATATTGACATCTATAAATAGTGGATAAGAAAAAAGACCTCAAACACCCCACCAACACAATGCTTGGCAAAAGGGCGTGGGCCAAAGTGCATTGGCAAGTCCAGGTTAGTGTCATTTGTACTAGAATACAATAGTTTGTTATGCTTTTCAATATTGTATGACATAATAAAACAAATTGTAACACTATACATCATTTTAAGGGTTAGGGTGTTACTTCAAATGCAACCACGAACGCTTTGTTTGGCTTCTATAAAACGTCACTTAAGCCCCTTGCGCCAAACGTTTCTTTGTATTGCATTCAATGAATGTGCTATGTGCAAAATGCTATTTGAAGGACAATAAAACATTATAATAGAGGAGCACTTTGCTCTTCATCCAAATTTAAGATATGTGTAAATTAATTTCCATTCATCATATACTCATAACCCCTCCATCTGACAGGCAAACATTGAGATTGAAGTACATTTTTTGTAACATTGCGCAGTGTCCATGTAGGAATTGTAACATTGCGCAGTGTCCATGTAGGAAGCTTGCCATAGATAACCTAACATACCTTTGCTTTCTTCCACACCCAACGGTTGTTGCAGAATGTGGGCCATGGCTACAGAAGAATAGAAATAGAAATAGAAATATATATATATATTTTTCCATTATTATTATTATTATTATTATTATTATTATTTGTAATTGAATACAATAAATTCAACTATTACACCGTTTACAATTTTTGATTCAGGACATTTAAAGGAATTTGGAGTCTTGAAAAATATTTACGCTACATCTTAAAATAATTTAAAGAAATAATTGCTGAAAAGAAGCACGCTTACTGCATTCTTGCTGTCAGGTCCTGTAAGGTCCTTTTCATCTCAGCACAACATGAACAGATGTTATCAGATGCTTTGCTCATCGTGCTGCTCTTCTCTTGTCCTCTTCAGGATTTGGTATCAAGTCAGTCTGTTTCTTTCCTTTTGAGCTATACCTCTAGCTGACACCCACTTTGGTGGGTGGGCTTCTCAGGGATTCAAAATGAAAGCAGATACTTCAGCTATGAATACAACCACGAGTTTCAAATCGTACCATTACAAGCAGCATAGTCATTGGGGACTGGTACTGTCTTGTAGTCTTGTTTAGTTGTTACAGTCTACCTACTGTAGAATTATAATTTCTCTAACTCAAACCTGCTAGCCTTTGGTTATGCAATGGGTGATTCATTTATTGTAGCAATTGACTTTGGCACTGCATATAGTGGATACTCCTTTTGTGTGTTGACAAAAGGTTCGGAACCAAAACCCAGGGTACCGCGCTGGGGACAGGAGCATGGCTACAACACCCCGAAGACTCCTACCTGCATTTTGTTTGATGAAAATGAAGAATTCCAAAAATTTGGTTATGATGCTAAAATGGCATACACAAAAATGAAAGGACCAGATGCGAAGACAAATTATCTCTTTGAAAACTTCAAAATGGAACTTTACGGCAAAGTAGGCCTATTAATAAATTATTTTCATGATTATCTTCTATTCACTAGAATATACTAGTAGCATATACTATATAGGCCTATACTTATTTTCTTTATTTTAAAAAACATATCATTTTCATTATTTTACAGGCTTTGAATAATGATATTATGATAGCTGCAAAGAACGGTAAATCGATGAGCGCCATGAAGGTGATCACAGAGAGTCTGCGGTATCTCAAGGACCATGCACTGAAAACAATCGCAGAACACACATCCGGAAGACAGTTCCTGGCCTCTGATTTCTCCTGGGTTCTGACTGTTCCAGCCATATGGGACGGTGCAGCCAAGCAGTTCATGAGAGAAGCAGCAGCAGAGGTGAGATTGGACAGTTACGTGCAAGGCACGTTTTCAAAACATCCTAATTTAATCATCTGATTGTACAGAATTAACACATTTTGTTGAAATGCAATTTACCTTTTCAGTTTGTCATTTAAAATTCAACATAAAATTATAGTTTCAATCGAATTGCCCTTAGTTTATTTTATGTTTTTTTGTAAATGCCATAATGCATTTAGCTGATTATATGTTTAAAGTGTTTTAAGTTGAGTATAGATTTGGCTATTTGAACTAAATTCATTTATATAATAACACAAATATAAAGTATTCGTTCAGAGCCAAATAATAAATGTGTATATATAAATTATATTCATATTATATTATATTATCTATTGCATGCTTGGGAAATAATTTTTCACTGGTTTTCTCTGTGTACCACATGTACAAAAGAAGAGATTTGGTGAGGCTGCATTCTCATTTTATGCACCCAGATTGTGGAATGCACTGCCAGTTTACATTAACGATGCAACCTCAGCACATAATGTTCAAGTCAAGACTAAAAACCCATCTTTTTAATATTGCGTTTAAATGACTAAATAATAAAATGATGATTAGCCTATATAATGATTAAAACACATTGAGCTGCAACGTTTGCAGGAAAAGCGCTATACAAATAAAGTTATTATTATTATTATTAATATTAAGGCAAATTCCCCATTCAAGGCAAAAATGTGTTCTATTATCTTTGATTGCATTGTTGAGAGGTTTCATAAACAGTCCATATTTCCGACACATTAAAGTATTATGTTTTACTATCTCATTTCTAGGCTGGTCTTGTGACGGAGACAAACTCCGACAAGTTGATTATAGCCTTGGAGCCAGAGGCAGCTTCAATCTGGTGTAAGCAGCTTCCATCTGATGGCTTCATAGCAGACGAGATAAACCAGAACACACTGGAGCAAAAACCTGGGACACAGTACATTGTTGTAGACTGCGGAGGTATGGTAATTTAAGTATTTATTATGACAGCCACGACTTGGTATTGTGACAAAACAAAATCGTGTCTACCTTGATATGAATTGCCACAGTAACTATATTGCCACAGTAACTATTACTGTTACTATTGTTTTGTGTTGCGCTGTTCAGCCTTAAGACTGCCTTAATTAGTGGCATTTGTCATTCAATCTCTATAAATATGGACATTTCAGTTTGGGGTCCTGCTTCAATTTAAATACTATTATCCTTATTAATTCATACGAACTATATATATACTGTACATAGCCTACGTTAGCAATTTAGCAAAGCGGCGACAATCAGGATTTAGTGATTTGTTCGTAGATAAACTGATATACATGCTTCAGTTCAGGTAAATGATTAAAAATGCCTATCATTAGAGGAGAAGACTATCTTACAGCATGTTGTACTGTATTATAGGTCTAATATTGTGCTTCCCCAGGTGGAACTATCGACATCACTGTACATGAGATGCTGCCAGGTGGAGAACTGAAGGAGCTCACCAGGGCCTCTGGAAATGACATGGGAGGAGAAACTGTGGACAAGAAGTTCAAACTTTTCCTCAGAGAAATATTCTCTGATGGTCTTTGGGATGAGTATGAGAGAGAGTTTCCTAGCGAGATGCAAAAGATAATGTATGAATTCTCTGTACTTAAGCGTACAGATGATGACATAGAGGTACCCTGCCTTTTTAACTTGGCAACATTAGCTCAGAAAAGGCAAGACATGGAAAGCTTCTTCAAGAAGGTTCATGGGGCGTCTTGGGACGAGGGGTCAATCAAAATCACAAGTAAGAAACTGTGTTCCTTCTTTGAGGAGAGCCTTAGAGGAATAACTAATAGTCTTAAGGAAATCCTGAAAAAAGATTTCAAGATTGAATTCATTGTCTTAGTGGGAGGTTATGCCTCAAGTAAGATCCTGCAGAGTCACATTAAGAAGAAGTTTGGAAATCATCAGTGCAAAGTGCTCTGCCCTCTTGATCCCCAGGAGGTCATTGTCAAGGGAGCTGTCCTTTTTGGGGTAAACCCTAAGGTGATGTCAGCACGAGTAAGTGGCCTGACTTATGGGATTGCTGTTTCTGCCATCTTTGATGAATCTGCGCACAAACCTGAAAAGAAGATCACAACTGAAGACGGAGAGTGGTGTGATGACATATATGAGAAACTGGTTTATATGGATCAGTCAGTGGGTTGTGATGAAGTCAGGGAGCACACCTTCTCTCCCATAAAAACAGATCAGACAGCAATGAAATTCGAGTTTTACAGCACAGATAGACGTAATCCTAAATCTATCAAGTATGTAGATGAGTGGGGAATAGAACAGATTGGCTCCTTCACTGTTCCGATGCCTGACATCCTTGGGGGCAAGGACCGCAAAGTCAGGTTAGAAATCAAGTTTGGCTCCACAGAAATGAAAGCCACAGCCACTGACATAACTTCAAATACAACTGAGACAATCAAACTTGACTTCATGAGAAAATCAGAATGTCAAAAGCCTTTCCATAGGACTTAGGCTAATCTACCTTAATGTAGGCCTACGTACATTTAGTAGACAACATCATTAGATTTTTGCTTATTATGTTATTGTTTCATGCACTATAATGTTATTGCTGAAAGTTATTGATGTACAAAACAACGTGCATTTAGATTTGTTAATTGATATGAGATTTAATTTACTTACTCCTATATTTCCGATCTTTTAACACAATACATTGCACCTAGATCACTTAGATCTTCTGACCAACGGCTTTTAATTGTCCCACGGTAGGCTCAAAGTCAAAGGGTGGCCGAGCTTTTACTGTTGTAGCTCCAACATTATGGAATCGCCTCCCCCTCACTGTCAGGTTAGCTGGGTCTGTACCACTTTTTAAAAAAACGTTTAAAAACCAACTTATATAGGATGGCAAGTTGTTTTCTCTTTTTACTTCTTGATATCTGTATTGATTTTATCATTTTATCATTTGTTTCATTGCTTTTGTGAAGTGCTTGTTTACATTTTATGAATTATATTCTATTTGTTGCCTGTTTACTTGCTGTGTTATGCTGTATACTACCAAATGTACTGTGAAGCACTTTGTGACTGCTGTCTTGATAAGTGCTATACAAATAAATAAAAGTAAAGTAAAGTAAAGTACTCTTAATACAGTAAATGTTGTACATAAACATACCAATGTGTTCTTTCCACAGCAAATAACCCACTGTGACACAGTGAAACTTCCCTTTTCCCTTTTCATGTAAATTCTTGTGTCATATATTTTTCAATTGTGCTGTGATGTTGATTATGTTTATATGAATTAAACAACACACATTGTAAATCATTCAGGGTAATAAGATTCTAATCATTAAAATGTTTTGTATTTGACTGTAGTTGGAGTATGAAGTTGCCTGTGATGAAAATATACAATAAACTGACACATACCATGCTCATAGTCTTTCTGTTTCAGTCACCTGACAACACCCAGGGAATCCATCTCTTATGCTAACCCACATGGTATTCACTTACATCAATAGACCAAAAACAAAAAGCAACCATCCCCATAGCATTCACAGTACAGTAACCTAAAACATCTCAAAGGATATAGTTGGGATAGAAGTTGGATTAGTGTTTTTAGCATGTGTTTTAAGCATCCAGTGTATAGTTCCCAAAGAACAGTTAAACATATTTTTTTATATCAATCAAACTTCAGAGAAATGCTTTGTCCTGAATTTGGCAGTACAATATGACTCTAAAGTGAGGTTTGCACCCAATCATCTCTGACAATGGTAAGGGTTTGCTGTAAGGTGTGGACACAGGTGCGGTGCAGAGGAAGAAGCAGGCGGTAGGCAGCGAATGCAAAATAAAAATTTTCTTTACTGAGAAAAGGTCCAAGGACAAGGGCAGAAATACAAAATATGGACTAACACGAAAACAAAGAAACTGTAAGATCAAGGTCTCAATATTTGCGTTAGGAACAGACTATCTTGACATGGAACACGTCACATGACAAGATACACAGAGCAGACTGAGCAGGGAGTGCAGAGGAGTGAGGGCATCAGTAACACAGGAGAGCAAACACACAGGTGCCCTACATTACATTAGTCCATAATGAGCTGAGACACACAGGTGCCCTACATTAGTCCATAATGAGCTGAGACACACAGGAGCCCTACATTAGTCCATAATGAGCTGAGAGTGGAGGGGCTCCATGGGTCGGCCGGATGGAAACACCTGGTTAAACTCACCTCCAAATCAGCCTTCAAGAACTCACACATGGACACTTTTAACGACACGTGCAATTGCTTCTAAACTAGGACCTGTCCCCTGCTCGCCTGTTGTTGATTGTTTGTTGGTCTGATTTGTCCTTGGCTTGTAACTGTTCTTGTTCTCTGCTCTGTTTTGTTTGTCATGTTTAATGTGTTGTAACGTTTTCGTATTTCTTTTATCCCCTACCCCCCACCCATGCCAGGTCGGCATGGTAAATAAGAATCTGTTCTTAATGGTCTTACCTGGTTAAATATAGGTTAAATAAAAATATATAAAATAAAACCTTGGGTATATAAGAGCAGAATAAAACAACACTATAAAGCCTCTGTAAAACATAATTCATAGTCTAACCTAATAGTCCTTCCTGAGAGAAGCCCTGGGGGTGGTGAGACAATGTGTGATTTCCCTCAAACAATCTTTTCTCTGAAAAACGACTCCATGGTTAAGTAAACGGCTGGAGTATGCCAGCAATGTTCCAGAGAAACTGGTCTTTCTGGATCAGACTACATCCAGCAGCACATTCATGACATTCATGACTTTGTCACCTACTTCGAAAACAAGGTTGGTGACATTAGCAGCAACTTTCCCCCTCCTCCTACCAACCCTGCTAAAGCGGGGTACACATCCAAGCGGGCAACCACCTGCCCTCTCGATCCCATCCCCTCCCCTCTTCTCCATTTCCTCCGACATCCTTCCTTACCATACCACCGTAATCAAGTCCTCCTTATACACAGGATCTGTCCCGGCTGCCTTCAAAATAGCCAGAGTCAAGCCTGTCCTCAAGAAACACACCCTTGACCTGTCCTCTGTCCACAACTACAGACCATCTGGACACCAACCAATCCAGCTTCAAGGCTGGGCATTGCACTGAGACTGCTCTCCTTGCTGTCACAGAGGCCCTCCACTCTGCTCAAGCTTCCTCCCTCTCCTCTGTTCTCATTCTCCTGGACCTGTCCGCTGCCTTCGACACAGTCAACCACCAGATCCTTCTCTCCATCCTCTCAGAACTGGGCATCTCTGGCACCACACACTTGCTTCCTTGCTTGCTTCCTACCTGGCGGGTCACTCCTACCAGGTGACTCGGAGACAATCTTTGTCTTCTCCATGAACCCTCATCACTGGGGTCCCTCAGGGCTCTGTCCTAGGGCCCCTACTGTTCTCCCTCTATACCAGCGACTGGCAGAGACTATGTCTCCTAAGATTTCTACTTCCCCCCTTGTACTGTATCTCCTGTGTCCATTTCTTTCTTTTTTTAAATAAAAAAGTATGACTTCTTCTATCACAATGACTGCCAATGGCCCCTGGCCTGAACTAGATTACTCTTCCTGCTACGACTGATGAATTGATGGTTCACTTGCTTAGCCAAATGTATCGATTGTAAGTCGCTTTGGAATAAGGCGTCTGCTAAATGCCAAAAATGTAATGTAAATGTAATTCATCTTCCTCATCAGAGACATCTACGATGTTGAGATATATCAAAGACTTGGAATACGTTCAAATCAGAATTTTCCACTGCAAAGATGAGGATGCTTTTTCTCTACAGCATTCTGTACAGATACCTTAATGCCAATCCTCCACACAACTATGTGTCTTATCAGTAAATTACATTCCTATTTTGAGCAGTGATGATAGTATCTCACAGATCACTAACTGGTACTTAGATAGTGGCATTGACACGACTTCCTTTAGCGAAAACGTCTTGAAGTGCAGTGTGAAAATACTTTATTGTGTGTGCCCTGATGGCCAGTATATTGCATAAACTAGAAAATGTGTTAGTCAGGGAGACACTGTTACAGTGGTGTCAGAGGGGAAGAGGACAACAATGTTGAGGTGCATGCCCAAGGTGTGGAACTTTATAAATAGGTAGAAATATAGCTGGCAACTTTGTACAGGTATTTACAAAACAATAAGCAGGACGATGACAGGACACTGAACATAAAGTGAAATGAGAGCTCTCTGTGGAGGGTCAGCACTAAGGTATCTGTACAGAATGCTGTAGAAAAAAAAATCTTGGGTCACTTGAATAGAATATTACAACAAATGCATCATGTGGTGTATAACAAAACAAACTATTACATCAATTTGGCCCGTTCTACACAACTTTATTATGTCTTGAAAGTAAAACAAGCAGAACAATCTTTAATCGCAAAATTCATCTAAAACCCATTGCAGACTAGATGTGTTGCTAGTTCTGTTGTATAAAAGTGTCTGCTAAATTGTAAAAGATCTTGCTCATATTGGTGGCAGCAGAATGTTTGGAGTGTGTCATAACTGTCCTTGTGCTTGTTATACATTATCATAAGTGTAAATATCAGGTTCAATTGTAACCCTCGGGTCAAGCAATTGGTGATATACGTATATAAGATATACCTGTGGGAGAGAGGTTCTCCCTTTTCACTCATCTCTTTCAGCGCTGTGCCATGGTGTCTGTGCCAGGGCTGTAGTGTAGACTATTCCATTCTCTTCATCAATGATGAAAGTGGACACATCTGTAATACAGAACATGTTCAAATGAAACCACCTTCAAGCACAAAGCTCTTTTAGACGCCAACTATAGTATTCTTCAGATGAACAGAGGTGTCTTACAAAAAGGTGGCGACGGCACTGGATGAAGCTCTTTCATCATCTTGTCCAGTTTTTTCTTCATGCGTGTGTCATTTTCGGGGGTCAGCACGGGGTAGTCTTTTGGCTGCATAAAACAGTGTTGTGTTTGGAATATAATCAAACTTATAAAGACAAGCTTTGACTTTTGACTTCGCACAACCATGTAGTTTTTTTTTTTGCCAAACACACAACTAGTTGACAATGATTCCACCTTTATCACCAGTGTCTAATGTCTTTTCATAGGCCTAAAGACTACTTCTGTATTACCCGGCAGGATTCGACATTAACAGTTGCCCGATTGCCCGGGGCAAGTAAAAAATGTGTGGAACTTTATAAATAGGTAGAAATATAGCTGGCAACTTTGTACAGGTATTTACAAAACAATAAGCAGGACGATGACAGGACACTGAACATAAACTGAAATGAGAGCTCTCTGTGGAGGGTCAGCACTAAGTACAGAATGCTGTAGAAAAAAAAACATCCTCATCCATCCAGAAAGACCAGTTTCTCTGGAACATTGCTGGCATACTCCAACCGTTAACTTAAGTGTGACATGTTTAATTTCTTCTTTCTATCACCTACAGATGTGCTTCACTTTATAACATTCCATCTATCCTGATGTTAATAAAGTTGTGTTTCACTGAATTGCCAATAAGTAGGCCAAATATTCAAATTCTAAAGATAAATATTTTCCAGTCTTTGCATCACTGAGATACCGTACTTAACAAGGTAGTCATTCCAAACCTATGTGCCACTGTGTAAGAAATATAAAATCACATCTTAGGACACTTGAATAGAATATTACAACAAATGCATGTGATGTATAACAAAAAAAACAATTACATCAATTTGGCCCGTTCTACAGAACTTTATTATGTCTTGAAAGTAAAACAAGCAGAACAATCTTTAATCGCAAAATTAATCTAAAACCCATTGCAGACTATAGATGTGTGATTAAAAGTGCCTGTAACATGACGTCATTCACAATGGTGGGATTAACTGGCCTGATGCTTTGTTTCTAATAATACATATAAAGGCCAATGCACACGGCGTGCGATTTTGTCGCACACTTCAGTGGTGTGAATTGAGAATTGAATGTTGTCGTGCGACAAAATCGCACGCCGTGTTCATTGGCCTTAAGATTAAATCCATTCATGGGGCATGCTCTCTCTCATCCGTCCTTCCTGTCAATCTCAGAAATGCCCTAAAAACATAGTTTAGATTAAATCCATTCATTAATTCAACTGAAGATACTGCAGGGTGATGTGTTTATAATGATAGTAATTCACATCATTTTCATTGTGATGAGGTAGGACATTTGGACTTTCCTGCTGATCTAAAGCTTTACTGGCTTCTGTTCAACTGCATTTTGAGAGGTGTGGGATCTGTGTTGACAATGCTCTCTGTTTGGCAGGATCACAACAAGGCAATTCCTTGTTTCTGTTGGACTCCCAGGAGGTCTCCTTCACACTTTTTTTCTCTTGGCAGGGGCCAACATAGGCCCTGTGGTTTCACTCTTGCCCCTCTTTCTCTTCCCAGGGCTGGGTTCAAAGAGGATCTGAACCTTAGTCTTTGAGGGCAAGTTGAGCAAAAGAGGCCTTTGTGGGTTGTTAACTGGAGAAAAGTAGTCCTCAAACGCTCCATCATCTTCATTGGGACAGGAAGAAGCATTCACTGAGCCACTTGAGAGAGCAAAGGACCGTGCGGACAGATAGGGCTTACACACCGGCAGTTCCGAACGCCGGTTCGCGTTCGCGTGCCGAAACCTCCGAACGTTGGCGCTGTCTGGCGAACGATACACTGGTATGAACGCGGGCTCGTTCGTCAGACAGCGCCAACGTACGGAGGTTTCGGCACGCGAACGCGAACCGGCGTTCGGAACTGCCGGTGTGAAAGAGGCCAGAGATGCAGAAATACTACAAGCATCTTTATTTGTGGTTGATTTACTTTCTATGGGGGACTGCACTGTATGTTTTTTGTTGACTGATGGTAATCCTTTTGCTTTGTTACTTCTGCTTGATCGTCTTGAGTTTCCTGGAACAGCCATGTCAAAGGTAAACACACTCTTGCTACCATCAGGACTCTCTGAAGAAATTTGTTTCTTGACTCCAGCTCTTTTGATTTTGGTCAACCTAGGCTTTTTGTCTTGTTTTATGCCTTCGTCTTCAGCTGATAAAGCAGGGAAAGGAATTGGATCTAATGATTTTGGTCTCGACACATCACTGCAAGGTGACAACCACTGGTCGTTCTTGTGCAGGGATTTTCCAGGACAGTTGTCACTAGTGTCTTCTTGTTGCTTCTTTCCATCTTTCTTCTTTGAGCAAGGCTGAGCACCAACATATGGGTCATCAGAATCCGTATCTGCATGGACAAAATATGAGAATAAGTGAAGTAATATAGGTTAATTCTAACCAGTCATTTTAATCAATCATCAAACTCATCTCCCATTAGGTAAGTATTACAGATTAGACCAAGAACAATCCAAAGCAGAGAATCAACAAAGGATTCCCAAGTCCTTACCCGGCTGGGAGATGTGTGATGGTGTATTCCCAAGAGAAGGCTCGAGTTCAGGTGATAATCTGGACTCTGCCATCTCTGAAGCTGAGAGAATGCATTGATTAGAGTCACAGCAAGCAAACAGATTTCTCAGCTGAAGCACATACAATTCTATAGCGTTTCCATAGCGTAGTGGTTATCATGTTCGAAACTGGGGCAGAAACACATTTTGGGGGTAGTGGTGTAGTGGATAGTGAGTTGGACTGGTGATCAGAGGGTCATGAGTTCAAATCCCACCTGGGAACACCACCACTAGTGTGCCCTTGAGTAAGGCACTTACCCTAAGTTACTCCAGGGAGACTGTCTCTGAAATCTCTAATTGTAAGTTGCTTTGTATAAAAGTGTCTGCTAAAATGTAAAAGATCTTGCTCATATTGGTGGCAGCAGAATGTTTGGAGTGTGTCATAACTGTCCTTGCACTTGTTATACATTATCATAACTGTAAATATCAGGTTTAATTGTAACCCTCGGGTCAAGCAATTGGTGATATACAGTATATAAGATATACCTGTGGGAGAGAGGTTCTCCCTTCTCTCTCTCATCTCTTTCAGTCGCTGTGCCATGGTGTCAGACCATTTCAGCAGAGGGCTGTAGACTATTCCATTCTCGTGATCAATGATGAAAGTGGACACATCTGTAGCTGTGAACACAGAACATGTTCAAATGAAACCACCTTCAAGCACAAAGCTCTTTTAGACGCCAACTATAGTATTCTTCAGATGAACAGAGGTGTCTTACAAAAAGGTGACGACGGCACTGGATGAAGCTCTTTCATCATCTTGTCCAGTTTTTTCTTCATGCGTGTGTCATTTTCGGGGGTCAGCACGGGGTAGTCTTTTGGCTGCATAGAACGATGCTGGAACAAACCAAAAAACTGTGTTATGTTTGGAATATAATCAAACTTATAAAGACAAGCTTTGACTTTTGACTTCACACAACCATGTCGTTTTTTTTTTTTTGCCAAACACACAACTAGTTGACAATGATTCCACCTTTATCACCAGTGTCTAATGTCTTTTCATAGGCCTAAAGCGACATTAACGGTTGCCCGATTGCCCGGGGCAAGTAAAACATTTGCCGGGTTTGTTTGCGCGACAGCAACGACGCTGCTGGATCCTGGTAATGTAGGAAGAACAGGACGGCGCAGGCGCCAGACCAGACTAGATGATTGTGAAGATATTATTAAAGCGTACCCCCTGTCCACCTGTCTGTCGATCAGTGCGTACGCTTTAATAATATCATCACTCCACAATCATCTAGTCTGGTCTGGCGCCTGCGCCGTCCGTTGTTCTTCCTGCACACCGATACACAGATCCAGGATCCAGCAGCGTCGTTGCTGTTGCGCAAACAAACACAGCAAATGTTTTACTTGCCCCGGGCAATCGGGCAACCGTTAATGTCTAACCCTGCGCTGTCATTGTTTTTGTCTTAAGAATGTTACACATCACTTACTGCCCTTCTCTTGAGCGCAGGATTGGCTTCATCGTTTAAGGCAGGATACGGCTCTT